>NW_024737042.1:6388848-6791697 GCF_018991925.1 Homarus americanus | reverse complement strand
CTGTATCTGTCTGTATGTGTCTGTCTGTATGTGTCTGTCTGTGTCATGTATGTATCTGTCTGTATGTGTGTGTCTGTCTGTATATGTCTGTCTGTATGTCTGTCTATATGTGTCTGTCTGTCTGTCTGCTCATGTCTGTCTATATATGTCTGTCTGTATGTCTGTATGTGTCTGTCTGTATGTCTGTCTATATGTCTGTCTGTATGTGTCTGTCTGTATGTCTGTCTGTATTGTAATCTTGTCTGTATGTGTCTTGTCTGTATGTGTCTGTGTATGTCTGTCTGTATGTGTCTGTCTGTATATGTCTGTCTGTATGTGTCTGTCTGTGTGTCTGTATGTGTCTGTCTGTATGTATCTGTCTATATAGATCTGTCTGTATGTGTCTGTCTGTATATATCTGTCTGTATGTGTCTGTCTGTATGTGTCTGTCTATATATGTCTGTGTATGTGTCTCTGTCTGTATGTGTCTGTATGTCTGTCTGTATGTGTCTGTGTCTGTATGTGCAATATGTGTCTGTCTGTATGTATCTGTCTGTATGTATGTCTGTGTCTGTCTGTATGTGTCTATATATGTCTGTATGTGTCTGTCTGTATGTGTCCTTGTGCAGCATGCCATCTTGTGTGTGATCTTGATGTGTGGATCTGTCTGTGTGTGTCTGTGTGTGTGTCTGTCTGTGTGTGTGTGTGGTGTCTGTCTGTGTGTGTCTGTCTGTATGTGTCTGTCTGTGTGTGTCTGTCTGTGTGTGTCACCAATGTATCAATGTCTGTCTTATGTGTGTCTGTCTGTATGAATCTGTCTGTAATGTGTCTGTCTGTATATATGTCTGTCTGTATGTGTCTGTCTGTATGTGTCTGTCTGTATATGTCTGTCTGTATGTGTCTGTCTGTATGTGTCTGTCTGTATATGTCTGTCTGTATGTATCTGTCTGTATGTCTGTCTGTATGTGTCTGTCTGTATGTCTGTCTATATGTGTCTATCTGTATATATATCTGTCTGTGTCTGTCTGTGTCTATCTATATGTGTCTGTCTATGTGTGTCTGTCTGTATGTGTCTGTCTGTATGTGTCTGTCTGTATGTGTCTTAATCTGTATGTGTGTCTGTCTGTATGTGTCTGTCTGTATGTGTCTGTCTGTATGTGTCTGTCTGTATATGTCTGTCTGTGTGTCTGTCTGTATGTGTCTGTCTGTATATGTCTGTCTGTATGTCTGTCTGTATGTGTCTGTCATACATGTGTCTGTCTGTATGTGTCTGTCTGTATGTGTCTGTCTGTATGTGTCTGTCTGTATATATCTGTCTGTATGTGTCTGTCTGTATGTCTATCTGTATGTGTCTGTCTGTATGTGTGTCTGTCTGTATGTGTCTGTCTGTATGTGTCTGTCTGTATGTCTGTCTGTATGTATCTGTCTCTATATATGTCTGTCTATATGTGTCTATCTGTATGTGTCTGTCTGTATATATCTGTCTGTATGAGTCTGTCTGTATATGTGTCTGTCTGTATATGTCTGTCTATGTGTCTGTCTGTATGTGTCTGTCTGTATGTGTCTGTCTGTATGTGTCTGTCTGTATGTGTCTGTCTGTATGTATCTGTCTGTATGTGTCTGTCTGTATGTGTCTGTCTGTATATGTCTGTCTATGTGTCTGTCTGTATGTATCTGTCTGTATGTGTCCTGTCTATATGTCTGTCTATATGTATCTGTCTGTATGTCTGTCTGTATATATATCTGTCTGTATGTGTCTGTCTGTATGTGTCTGTCTGTATATATGTCTGTCTGTATGTGTCTGTCTGTATGTGTCTGTCTGTGTGTCTGTCTGTATGTGTCTGTCTGTATGTGTCTGTCTGTATGTGTCTGTCCTGTATGGAGTCTGTCTGTATGTCTGTCTGTATATGTCTCTGTCTGTATGTGTCTATCTGTATGTGTCTGTCTGTATGTGTCTGTCTGTATGTGTCTGTCTGTATGAGGTCTGTCTGTGTGTCTGTCTGTATGTGTCATCTGTATGTGTCTGTCTGTATGTGTCTGTCTGTATGTGTCTGTCTGTATGTATCTGTCTGTATCTGTCTGTATGTGTCTATCTGTATGTGTCTATCTGTATGTATCTGTCTGTATGTATCTGTCTGTATGTCTGTCTGTAGGTCTGTCTGTATGTCTGTCTGTATGTGTCTGTCTGTATGTGTCTGTCTATGTGTCTGTCTGTATGTGTCTGTCTATATATCTGTCTGTATGTATCTGTCTGTATGTGTGTCTGTCTGTATAGAATCTGTCTGTATGTGTCTGTCTGTATGTGTCTGTCTGTATGGAGTCTGTCTGTATGTGTCTGTCTGTATGTGTCTGTCTGTATGTGTCTGTCTGTATGTGTCTGTCTGTATGTGTCTGTCTGTATATGTCTGTGTCTGTATGTAATCTGTCTATGTGTCTGTCTGTATGTGTCTGTCTGTATGTATCTGTCTCTGTATGTGTCTGTCTGTATGTGTCTGTCTGTATATGTCTGTCTGTATGTGTCTGTCTGTATGTGTGTCTGTCTGTATATATCTCTGTCTGTATGTATCTGTCTGTATGTGTCTGTCTGTATGTCTGTCTGTATGTGTCTGTCTATATGTCTGTCTGTATGTGTCTGTCTGTATGAGTCTGTCTGTATGTCTGTCTATATATGTCTGTCTGTATGTGTCTATCTGTATGTGTCTGTCTGTATGTATCTGTCTGTATGTGTCTGTCTGTGTGTCTGTCTGTATGTGTCTGTCTGTATGGAGTCTGTCTGTATGTGTCTGTCTGTATGTGTCTGTCTGTATGTGTCTGTCTCTGTATATGTCTGTCTGTATGTGTCTGTCTGTATGTGTCTGTCTGTATGTGTCTGTCTGTATATGTCTGTCTGTATGTGTCTATCTGTATGTGTCTGTCTGTATGTATCTATCTGTATGTGTCTGTCTGTATGTGTCTGTCTGTATGAGTCTGTCTGTATGTGTCTGTCTCTGTATGTGTCTGTCTGTATGTGTCTGTCTGTATGTGTCTGTCTGTGGAGTCTGTCTGTATGTGTCTGTCTGTATATGTCTGTCTGTATGTGTCTATCTGTATGTGTCTCTGTCTGTATGTGTCTGTCTGTATGTGTCTGTCTGTATGTGTCTGTCTGTATGTGTCTGTCTGTATGTGTCTGTCTGTATGTGTCTGTCTGTATGTATGTGTCTGTCTGTATGTGTCTGTCTGTATGTGTCTGTATATGTCTGTCTGTATGTGTCTTGTCTGTATTAGTAATCTCTCACCATCTGTATGTGTCTGTCTGTATGTATCTGTCTATATGTCTGTATATGTCTGTCTGTATGTATCCTGTCTATATATATACATCTGTATGTGTCTGTCTGTATGTGTCTGTCTGTATGTGTCTGTATATGTCTGTCTGTATGTGTCACCAATCTGTCTGTGTCTGTCTATGTATCTGTCTGTCTGTGTCTGTCTGTATGTATCTGTCTGTATGTGTCTGTATATGTCTGTCTGTATGTGTCTGTCTGTATATGTCTGTCTGTATATGTCTGTCTGTATGTATCTGTCTGTATGTGTCTGTCTGTATATATCTGTCTGTATGTGTCTGTCTTGTGTCTGTGTCTGTCTGTATGTGTCTGTCTGTATGTGTTTGTTCGTATGTGTCTGTCTGTATGTGTCTGTCTGTATGTGTCTGTCTGTATGTGTCTGTCTGTATGTGTCTGTCTGTATGTGTCTGTCTGTATGTGTCTGTCTGTATGTGTCTGTCTGTATGTGTCTGTCTGTATGTGTCTGTGTCTGTTGCTGTGAAGGGGGTCGTCTGAGGAGTGGAAGGGAGGTGGTGATGGGGAGAGGTTGGGGAGATGGGAGGCTAGAATTGAAGGTAGAAGGAGGAAAAAATAAAGGGGATGGAACTAGAATTTGACTGGGGGAAGTGAGGAGGGGGTGGGGAGCTTAAAGGGAGGAAAGGTAAGGAGGGGGGAAGGAAGGAGAGGGGGAGAGGAAGGGTGTGTATATAATTCCCAGGCGTCTCCACCCATCTGTAGCCTAAGTGTTTGAGCAGTTCTTAATCTTAAATTACCCTCCTTCCCACCCCCTGTCTCACTCCCTACAACCAGTCTCACCTCCCACCTCCCCTTCCCACCCCCTGTTTTCACCTCCCTACCCCCTGTCTACCTCCCCAACCTCCTTCCCACCCCCTGTCTCACCTCCTACCCCCCTTCCCCACCCCCTGTCTTCACCTCCCACCCCCCTCCCACCCCTGTCTTACTCCCACCTCCCCTTCCCACCCCCTGTCTTACCTCCCCCCCCCGTCTTACCTCCCCACCTCCCTTCCCACCCCTGTCTCACCTCCTCCCTCCTCCCATCCCATGTATTACCTTCCTGCTCCTCCCTCCCCATCCCGTCTTACCCATTCTCCTCACCTTCTTCTATCCTCTATCTTACCTTTCATTCCTCTCCCTATGTCTTATTCTCCTTCTCCCTCATTCCTCTCCCTATGTTCATTCTCCTTCCTCTCCTTCTCTCTCCGTCACCTCTCTCTCCCCACCTCCAGAGAGAGAATGACAAAGAGAGAGAGAATGACAAGAGAGAGAGAGAGAGAGAGAGAGAGAGAGAGAGAATGACAAAGAGAGAGAGAATGACAAAGAGAGAGAGAGAGAGGGAACCACACCTGGATTACGCAGTTCAGTTCTGGTCACCGTATTACAGAATGGATATAGAATCCTTGGAAAGAATTCAGAGAGAATGACAAGACTAATCCGGGCATTAGGAACCTTGAGTATAGAGACAGGTTAAGCATCTTAATTTGCACTCCTCGAGAGACGTAGAGCGAGGGCGACCTGATAGAGGTGTATAAATGGAAGTCAGGGCTAAACAAAGGGGACATTACAAAGGTACTCAAACTATCCAACCAGGAGCGAACTCGTAACAATGGTTTTAAATTAGACAAATTTAGATTTAGGCGTGAAATAGGTAAACACTGGTTTGGAAACAGAGTAGTGGATGAATGGAACAAGTTACCAAATATCATTAACTCGAATACGCTGAATAGCTTCAAACATAGGTTGGATGCTCATATGAGCAATAGGAGTTGGGTGTAAACGGACTGCCTAGTATGGGCCAATAGGCCCGCTGCAGTTTCCTCCCATTCTTATGTTCTTATGTTCTTATGAGAGAGAGAGAGAGAGAGAGAGAGAGAGAGAGAGTATATATACAGTTACATACACTATCCTCAACATCTACATGACATCACCAGTTATGATCATTTTACATGTACGTCTGTCGTCACCACCACCACCATTACGTTGCTAACATGACGCTTATTAACCTAACTAACCTAACCCAACCTAACCTAGCTAACCTAACCTACCCTACCTAGCCTAGCCTAACCTAGCCTAACCTAACCTAACCTAACCTAACCTGCCTAGCCTAACCCAACCTACCTAACCCAGCACAACCTAACCTAACCCTGTACCACCTAGCCCAACCTAACACAACCTGGCTAACCTAACCCAACCCAACCCTAACCTAACCTAACCTACCTAGCCCTAACCTAACCTACCCTACCCTAGCCAAATCTATGCCTAACCTAACCTGCCTAGCCTAACTTCAACCTAACTACCTGCCTAGCCTAACCTAACCTAGCCTAACCTGGCTAACCTAGCCTAGCCTGCCTGGCCTAGCCCTAGCCTGGCCTGGCCTAACCCTGCCCTAACCTAACCTGCCCTAACCCTGCCTGCTCCTTGCCTGCCTAGCATGTGACCTAACCTACCCTAACCCTAACCTAACCACAAACAAAACACTCTCCCAATATATACCCAAAAAAAATGGCCTGGGATGATTTATTTGTTTATTATTATTATTATTATTATTATTGTGATATTATCGTTAAGTCAGTTCAATAGGTTTTTTTGTGTGTGGGAGTGATGGATGTCTTCTACAGTGAGGGATGGTATTTAATCTTTCAAGGACAAGAAAGACCGCAGTGTTTGGGTTGTGTTTTGTATTCTTCAAGTTATGTGTCTTTGTATATCTCAAGGTTATGGTGTATAGTGTTAAAGATAATGTTATGATGTAGTGTGATGATTCTGGAGGCCTTCATTGTCGTCATTATCGTCGTCATTATCGTCCTCTCTCTCTCTCTCTCTCTCTCTTTTTTTTTTCTCTCTCTCTCTCTCATCTATTTTCCTCCTATTAACAGCCTATTTCAAACACTTAATTTAATCCCACTATGGCTCCATATTTACTCCCAATTTCAAGCATAGATACATTCTAATTTCCTTACTATTTTATATTCAGCCTCAAGTTCAATTCTGGTCTTCCTATGGAAATTGTGTGTGTCGGTGTTGTGATGTAATTGAATAACTGCGACCAATTCCACCAATCCACGCCACAAGGCCACTCTGTCGGCACGCTAATCACCCAGTTATGAGTGGGGGGTGGGGGGTGTTATGTTATGTTCACGGAGTTGGGAGGGTGGAGTAGGGAGGGAGGTGTAAGAGTGGGAAGGAGAGAGTAGGGAGGGTGAGAAGGTGAGGGGAAAGAAGGGGAAGGAGGAGATGATTTGCTAGACGAGTGAATATAGTCGTGAAAATCAGTCAGATAATCAATCAGTCATTCCTTCAGTCAAACAGTCAATGGGTTTATCAGCAGTTGGTAAATCAGTTAATTAACCAGTGGTTATCAGCCAATCCATTTACCAGTTAATCAATTCAGTAACCAGTCAATCAGACAGTTACTCAGTCAGTCAATAAACCTGTCAATCAATCAGACATTCCACCAGTCTATCTCCCAGTTTACACCAGTTACCTTCACCATAATCTCCCGGTATTGGAAACTGGAGAGGGCACATACCACGGTGGTGTTCTATTGGGAGGGAGGTGTGTGGGGGTGGTGGGGGGCTGTAAGTCTTCCATTGATTGGTGGATAATCTCCGTGGGTGTGAAGACCATCGTTGTGATTGGTCGAGAGGGAAGAAGGAGGAGGATTGGTACGTGTACAGATTCTTTCTTAGGGAGCAAGTGTGTGTGTGTGTGTGTGTGTGTGTGTGTGTGTGTGTGTGTGTGTGTGTGTGTGTGTGTGTGTGTGTGTGTCTTTCCTCCTAGGTACCGTACCGACTTGACTGATCGGGTTGTATTGTGGAGGATGATGCGTTTGGTGTGTTATTGGGTGTGGAGTGGCCAGTGTATTGGTGCTGGGGTGTTAGTGGGTGGAGTATTGGAGAATGTGCTGAGGTGTAGTGGGCGGAGTATTGGGTGTACTGAGGTGTAGTGGGTGGAGTATTGGGTGTGTCTAGGTGTAGTGGTGGAGTATTGGGTGTACTGAGGTGTGGTGGATGGATTATTGGGTGTACTGAGGTGTTGTGGTGGAGTGTGGGTGTACTGAGGTGTTGTGGGTGGGTGTTGGGTGTACTGAGGTGTTGTGGGTGTTGGTGTACTAGGTGTTGGGTGGAGTATTGGGTGTGCTGGTGTAGTGGATGGGTGTTGGGTGTGGTGTTGTGGGTGGAGTGTTGGGTGTGCTGGTGTTGTGGGTGGGTGTGGGTGTGCCGGGTGTTGTGGGTGGAGTGGGTGTGCTGAGGGTGTAGTGGTGGAGTGTTGGGTGTACTGAGGGTGTTGTGGGTGGAGTATTGGGTGTACTGAGGTGTAGTGGGTGGGTGTTGGGTGTACTTAGGTGTTGTGGGTGGAGTGTTGGGTGTGCTGAGGAGGTGTAGTGGATGGAGTATTGGGTGTCTGAGGTGTTGTGGGTGGGTGTGGGTGTACTGGTGTTGTGGGTGGAGTGTTGGGTGTGCTAGGTGTTGTGGGTGGGTATTGGTGTGCTGAGGTTAGTGGATGGGTGTGGGTGTACTGAGGTGTTGTGGGTGGGTGTTTAGGTTGTCCTTGGTGTTTGTGGATGTGGGTGTTGGGGTGTGTGGTGGTGTTGGTGTGCTTGGGTGTGTGGGTGGGTTGTGTGCTGAGTGTATGTGGGTGGGGTGTGGGTTGGGTGTTGTGGGTGGAGTGTGGGTGTACTGGTGTTGTGGGTGGGTGTGGGTGTGGGTGTTGTGGGTGAGTGTTGGGTGTACTGAGGTGTAGTGGTGTGGGTGCTGAGTGTGTTGTGGGGTGTTGGGTGTACTGAAGTGTTGTGGGTGGTTATTGGGTGTACTGGTGTTGTGGGTGGATGTGGGTGTACTGGGTGTTGTGGGTGGGATGGGTGTACTGAAGTGTTGTGGGTGGGAGTATTGGGTGTACTGAAGTGTTGTGGGTGGAGTATTGGGTGTACTGGGTGTTGTGGGTGGGTATTGGTGTGCTGAAGTGTTGTGGGTGGAGTATTGGGTTGTACTGGTGTTGTGGGTGGAGTGTGGTGTACTAAGTGTTGTGGGTGGAGTATGGGTGTACTGAAGTGTTGTGGGTGGTGGGTGTACTGGGGTGTTGTGGGTGTGTGGTGTACTGAAGTGTTGTGGGTGGAGTATTGGGTTACTGGGGTGTTGTGGGTGGAGTATTGGGTGTACTGGGTGTAGTGGTGGGTATTGGGTGTACTGAGGTGTAGTGGGCGGGTATTGGGTGCACTGAGGTGTAGTGGGCAGAGTATTAGGTGTGCTGAGGGTGTAGTGGGCAGGTATTGGGGTGTGCTGGGTGTAGTGGGTGGGCCAATCTCGGCAGAATTTGAACCCAGTGCTGTGCCCTGGACCACTGTGTCTTGCAGCGTTACCTATTCACTGTGCTGTGTTGGAGCCCAGATGTCGCCACCGCACACCCCTGGCGGCTGCGACGACGTACTGCTGGTAGTGGGGAAGGGAGGTGGGGAAGAGGGAAGAGGGAGTGAGAGGAAGTGGGAGGGAAAGAGGGGGAGGGGGGGATATATTGGGCGTAACCCACCCCATCCTCTTTAACCACAAGCAATTTGTATACAAAACTGTACCCCTTTCCTGCCGTACCGTGTGTAGTGGCCAAAGAAGTCTCTCTCTCTCTCTCTCTCTCTCTCTCTCTCTCTCTCTCTCTCTCTCTCTCTCTCCACACACACACGTTCCCCCTTAAAAAAGCCCAGAATCTTAAGACAATTTATATAGACTCTTGAACTCATAATACACATCAGAAGCTAAGTCCATTAGTTGATGAACAGGTCTTGTGGCTCGCCTGTGTTGATTGCTTCACGGTGTCTCTGCAAACCTCATCACGAAACAAAACAATGAGCTTCTGAAGTTTATGTGAGATAGTTTACAAATGTAATGGATTTGATTTCATTGACTCGTTAATAACTACATGATAGGTACGTTATAATTACTGGCATGGATACAGGTGTTGATGTAAGTGCAAGTACAGGTAGTCTATAATTACAGGTGTAAGTAAAGATAAGCCGTAATTAGTGATAAAAGTACAGGTAGGGATATAATTACAGGTGCTAATACAGTCATAGTGTAAGGTAGAATACAGGTATGAATACGGTTAGAAATACAAATACATATATAACTATCAGTAAAGGCCACAGGTAAAATAACCATGCAAGGACACATACAGGTATAAATTACAGGTACAAGAACAAAAACAACACAGCTGCAGAATTTACTGAATAATAACAAACACAAATGCCATTTATACTTTACTAATTCTTGCTACAAGTATGTCTTCAATCTCACCACACACACACACACACCACCACCACACACACACATACACACACACACACACACACACACACACACACTATCTCTCCTTCCCTTACCTCAAATAAACCTGTTGAAACCATATGGTGAAGGAAAAGTCTGAGTTAGGTTAGGTTGATTGGGTTAGGTTGGGTTAAGGTTAGGTTAGGTTGGGTTGGGTTATGACACAATATCCTTTTTTGTATAAGGTTATTTTTGTATTTAATTTCGTTACAGAGGGTCGGTGTGTGTGTGTGTGTGTGTGTGTGTGTGTGTGTGTGTGTGTGTGTGTGTGTGTGTGTGTGTGTGTGTGTGTGTGTGTGTGTGTGTGTGTGTGTGTGTGTGTGTGGTAGTATATGTTGTACAGTATGTTTTTATCTGTTGTGACCTGGTGCTTTTTATGTTAGAGACGTGATCGAGGCCACAGAGAGGAGGTGTTGGAGGGAGGAGGAAGTGGGTGGTACAGTGTAAGGTTAGAACTCACTCTCTGTAAGCATGACCACCTGGGGAGAGGAGAGGGAGAATTGGGTGGGGGAGGAGGGAGAAGAAAAGGAAGAATGGGTTTAAAGTGGGGAGGAAGAAGGGGAGTGGAGAAATTGAGTGTGAGGGAGAGGGGGTGGTGACTTACTGTTGAAGGGAGGGGGTGGTGGGGTGGCACACTGTGTGGGGAGGAGGATGACAGGCTGAAACCTGTTATGGAAGGGGTGAGGTAGAGGGACTGGTTGTGGAGGGTGAAAGGGAAAACAGGTAAAGAAGGAATGAGGCTGGAAGGCTATCGTGGAAGGGTAATGATGGTAGGTCAGGACCCATTGGAGAAAGAAAATTGATCTGGAACCTATTGTGGAAAGGGGAGGGTGGGAGGGGTGAGGGTCTGATACATATTAAAGAAATGGAAGGGCCATGACGGGCATTGGGCGGTTGGCTATGAAACAGGTAGATGGGAAACAAGAGATTGGTGGGAGGAGGAAAGACGGAGAAGAAGGGAGAGAGAGAGGAGGAGGGACGGAAGGAGGTGGGAGAAAGACTAATGAGGTCTAAAGTTGGTGAGACAGATTGAGGAAATGGAAGAGTGAAGGCTATGTGGAAATGAATAATAGATGGAAGGGTGAGGTGGGGAAGCGGGACTATGGAAGTAGGGGGTGATGGAGACCTTGGAATCGTCAAGGTAGGGAGGGAGGGGAGGGGAAGGAAGGAAGGAGGGTGGGGAGGAGGAAGGGAGGAGGGAAGGAAGGGAGATAGAGAGGGAGGGACGGAGAGGAAGGAAAGGGAATAGGGAGGGAGGAAGGGAGGAAGGAAGGGAATGCTGGGGTATATAATAATAAAATAGAAAAAAAATAAAGACTTGTTGTGATAATCCTAGACCTTGAGGTTTATGGACCCGCCATAGATGCCTCCACCATCATCCTGTTCTGCCTCCTCTCTGTCGTCCATTGGTTCGTCTCCTTGTTCCCTCTCGTCCTCTATGCTCCTGTTCTACCTCCTCTGTCTTCCATTAGTTTCGTCTCCTTGTTCCCTCTCGTCCTCTCCATCGCCACCTGTTCTCCTCCTCTGTGTCCATTGGTTCGTCTCCTTGTTCCCTCGTCCTCACTCCCACCTTTCTGCCTCCTCTGTCGTCCATTGGGTTCGTCTCCTTGTTCCCTCTCGTCCCCACCATCGTCACCTGTTCTGCCTCCTCTGTCGTCATTGGGTTTCATCCTTGTTCCCTCTCGTCCTTTACCATCGTCACCTGTTCTGCCTCCTCTGTCGTCCATTGGTTCGTCTCCTTGTTCCCTCTCTGTCCTTCATCGTCACCTGTTCTGCCTCCTCTGTCGTCCATTGGTTCGTCTCCTTGTTCCCTCTCGTCCTCACCTTCAGCCACCTGTTCTGCCTCCTCTGTCGTCCATTGGTTCGTCTCCTTGTTCCCTCTCTCATCCTTACCATCGTCACCTGTTCTGCCTCCTCTGTCGTCCGTGATTTTAATCTCTTGTTCCCTCTCGTCCCCCACCATCGTCACCTGTTCTGCCTCCTCTGTCGTCCATTGGTTCGTCTCCTTGTTCCCTCTCGTCCACCATCGTCACCTGTTCTGCCTCCTCTGTCGTCCATTGGTTCGTCTCCTTGTTCCCTCTCGTCCCCACCATCGTCACCTGTTTCTGCCTCCTCTGTCGTCCATTGGTTCGTCTCATTGTTCCTCTCTCGTCCTTACCATCATCACCTGTTCTGCCTCCTCTGTCGTCCGTTGGTTCGTCTCCTTGTTTCTCGTCCCCATCGTCACCTGTTCTGCCTCCTCTGTCGTCCATTGTGATTGTCTCTTGTTCCTCTCGTCCTTACCTTCAAGCCACTAGGAGGTGGAAAAGGACTGTAATTTCTTGATTCTATTTTACCAGTTCAGGTACAGACTCGCACAGGTGACAGGTACAGCGTGGAGTGACAGGTACAAAGCTGAGTGACAGGTACAACACAGGTGACAGGTACAAGCACAGGTGTGCAAGTGCAAGCCTGGGTGTGGGTGCAGCACAGGTGACAGGTGCAAGCACAGGTGACAGGTGTGCAAGCTGGGTGACGGAATTGCGGCGCAGGTGTACAGGTAAGCACCAGGTGTGGGTGTGCAAGGTGTGGTGCAGCCCATTGACAGGTACAAGCACAGGTGATGGAATTGTCGCTGGGTGTGGTACAAGCACAGGTGACAGGTACAAACTGGGTACAGGTGGACAAGCAGTGTGCATCAGTGGGTCATGTCATCCTTTACAACACATATTTACTACTTTCAGTCATATGGGGTGAGGTGTGTGAGGTGAGAATTTGTGGTGAGGTGAGGTGTGTGAGGTGAGGGAGTGTGTGGGGTGAGGGTGTGTGTGGGGTGAGGTGTGTGGGGTGAGGGTGTGTGTGTGGTGGGGTGTGTGTGGGGTGGGGAGTGTGTGTGGGGTGGGGGTGTGTGGGGTGGGGGTGTGTGTGGGGTGAGGGGTGTGAGGGTGGGGTGTGTGTGGGGTGAGGGGTGTGTGGGGTGAGGGGGTGTGTGTGGGGGAGGGGGGGTGTGTGGGGTGGGGGGTGTGTGGTGGGGTGTGTGTGTGGGTGAGGGGGTGTGTGTGGGGTGAGGGGAGTGTGTGGGGTGGGGGTGTGTGTGGGGTGAGGGGGGTGTGGGGTGGGGGTGTATAAGTGTAGAAAGTTGAAGCTTATTACCAGGTTGTTGGTAGTGAGTGGCGCGTCTCTGTTAAAACAAGGTTGTGTAGCACTGAAGTAGTGTTGTGCTTTAATAGATCTACTGTTGGGAGTAGTGGTGGTGGTGGTAGTGGTGGTGATAGATGGTAGATGGTGGTAGGTGGTGGTAGATGGTGGTGGTGGTAGGTGGTGGGAGGGGTGGTAAGTGGTGGTGGTAGTGGTGGGTGTGGTGGTGGTAGGTGGTAGATGGTGGTGGTCGTAGCTAATGGGTACGGTATGATAGTCAGTACTTTAATAGTCGTTTCTTATGGGTAATTTGTAATAGGTAGATAATGCAGGACATAATGGTCATACCTAATTGGCCACAGAACATACCGGTCGAATCTAATAGTAAGTATTTAATGGGTTGTATGAAATGGTTCTCTTCAGCCTTATAGAACGTAATAGAACTAGCACATCAATAGTCGTTACTAAAGGGGAGTGGGTGGTTAGTTGCTAATGGTTAAGTCTGATTGGTTGACTATCGCTTGATAGAATATAATGGTCGATTCTAATGGTTATTGTTCACAAGGCAGCAGTAACGTCTCTCTAACCCATTAAAAGTTTATTAGCCATTACACCTCTTTAATTAATGGCAGGCTCTGATTGGTCGGTTGATCAAGGGGGCAGTGACTAATGGTTGCGTTGTAATAAGCGTGTATGGGGAGTTTTCAAAGCCATTAGTGGGTAATGGACCCTCTCTAATGGGCAGTGCCAAAGGGGCGTGTCTAATATAAAGGGGCGGGACCTATAGCTTACTAGAATGGCCATTGGTCACTTAATTTCGGTAAAAAAAACACAACCTGGCAACTGTTCAGATGTTTTTTTTCCGTGTAGAGAGAGAGAGAGAGGGGGAGAAAGAGAGAGAGAGGGGGAGAAAGAGAGAGAGAGGGGGAGAAAGAGAGAGAAAGAGACGGGAGGAAAGAGAAAGACAGAGGGAGAGAGAAAAGGGAAGAGGAAGAGAGTGAAAGAGGGGGGAAACAGAGAGAAGGTAGGAGAAAATGCAAGAGAAAGAGAATGAGAAACAAAATAAGAGAGATAGAGAAAGAGTGAGAAACAATGGAATAAAAAAGAAAAAAGATACATGAATGTGAATAAGGAATGAGAAAGAATAGAAATAAATGAATAAATAGAGAGGTGAATTAAAAGAGAAAGAGAGATTAAGGGAGAGAGAAGGAGAGAGAGAGAGAGAGAGAGAGAGAGAGTACGGGTGAGGGTTGGCAAGTTACCAGGAAGGAGAGACAGCGAAGACCGGAAACAGATTATTGTTATGTTGAGAAAAATCCAATTATCTAGCTGTGACATTTACCTCTCACTTTATTTACGTCTGAATAATAGATAAATATTCCTCAATACTTATCCTCAAGATGCAACTAAGATAGGAAATATTTATCTTTACTCTTATGGATAAAAAAGTGTATTTGAGAAGTCTATTGGATTCCCGTAGTTTATATTCAGTGCTGGAAATGATGAGACTCGTTCATATTCTCTAGGATATCGTATAGACTTGTTGACACTCGGCGCCTCTGCTTACTTAAAGGCTCGAAGGAGGTTTTGTTTGGATGTTTCAGGATAAGGAAATGGCCTCTTGTTTTCTCGACTGTTAGTTGAATGTTAAGGATTCCTCGTATGGGTTAAGTTTGAGATAAGTGTGATTTGATTTCAACTCTGAAACTGAACTGATTGTAGACTGTCTGAGTGAATCATATTAGGTGTTTATTGACGTCTTTTTCTGACTGTTAACTGTTAAATAGTGAGTCATTATAAACGCGTCACATAGCCACTTAATGATCTTTCATGACTTCAGTGATTCAGGTTTATCGTACAGTAAGATGAAGTCACTCAGGGTTGATGTAACTTTTCCCTGGAGACCTCGAGTCGACAACCCAACCCAACCCAACCTAACCCAACCCAACCCAACCCAACCAGGTAGAGTTAAGGTATTTTCTGACCACGTGAGATAAGCTTGAGTGTCTAATCTTCAAGTGGTCCCTTCGTGTTGATATGGGCTTTGTTAGACGGAGCTTTGAGCCATAAAAAAGATCTTTGTGGGCGAGTCAGTTAAAAGTTAGCGATGAAGTGTTAAGGCTCAAGGAAGTCTCACGCCAGCCAGGGATTGTATTTAACTTGTAGATATAATAATGAAGTTAATAATCTATTGTTATGATCTGTAAGTTAAATTGGGGTCATTGTTCCTCACTGAAAGAAAGTAGCTTCGTATGTTAGAGTAAGGTAGTTTAGATTAAGTTGGGTTAGGTTAAGCTGGATTAGATTACTACAGGTTAGGTTAGGTTAGACTAGTTTAGGTTGGGTTAGGATGAGTTTGGTTAGATTATGTAAGGTTGGAATAGGTTACGTTAGACTAGACTTCGTTAGGTTAGGTTAGATTTGGTTGGATTAAATCAGATTAGGATAAAGTTAGTATTTCTGACTATAATTCAGAGGCTCTGGGGAAGTGAGGGCGACCAGTGTGGGTGTGGAGGCGTCGAGACCTTACAAATCAGGTTTAAAATGAGAATCAATATTTACCTTCGTCTCTACCTCTAAAGTTAACGGTGGTAGTCTGTGAGATCCTGTAGGGGAGTGAGGGAGGGGGTGAGGGAGGGGGAAGGTGAAGGGGAAGGAGGCAGGTGAGAGAGTGAATTCAGGTAATTTAGGTTTAGGGAGAGAAGGGTCGCCCAGGTAAGGTAGTGAGGGGTACAGCAGGTGAGGTAGGGTGGGTGAGGGGTACAGTAGGTGAGGTAGGGTAGGTGAGGGGTACAGTAGGTGAGGTAAAGGGGGTCGAAGGGTACAGCAGGTAAGGTAGGGTAGGTGAGGGGTACAGCAGGTGAAGTAATGGGGGGGGGGTGAGACTGTTTCAGGTGTGAGCAGTAATCCTGTATCACCAAATGGAAAAAATGTGTTGGTCTACGGGCGGCCGATAGTGACTGTGGAAGGGGGAGCAGAATAGTGAAGGAGGGATATGAGAAGGGTGGAAGGGGGAGAAGAATAGTGAAGGAGAGAGACGGGACGAACAGATGGACGAACGGAGGGACGAATAGTTAAGACAGATTGACAGAGGAACAGGACATATCTCTATCCACCTCCTCCAGGCCTAAAAGGTCTCCTGGTGGCGTAAAAATCGTGTGAATACGAGAAAAAAAGAAGTGGCAGGGAGGTTAGGGTGTCTCAGAGGGTGATTTGTGTACGAGGTTCGACCCCCCGTACCCTCGACCCTCACCCCCCTCACTCAAGCCCCTACTTATACCACCTTCCTCTCCCCCAACCTTCCTTCTACCCCTCTTCCTCCCCCCTCTCTCTCTCTCTCTCTCGCAGTTTAGGCTTAGGTTGTTACCACTATTTAGGAACTTCTACTACATTAACTGTGATGGTAGGAGATGTGTCTGTGTGTGGTGACTCTCTCTCTTTCTCTCTCTCTCTCACTCTCTCTCTCCACTCCCCTTATTCTTCATCACTCCCTTCATACTCACCCCTCTCCCCTCCTCTTCACGCCCTCCACACTCACACTTCTCCCCTCACCCCTCCCTTCCCCTCACCTCCCCTCCCAACATGACCCTCTTAGCTCGGTGAGACATCATAAGCTGCCTACAGAAGTCTTTCGGTGGGTCGGGTTAAGAGGGACGAGGTGGTGGTTGTGGTGAGGGTAGTGGAGTTTGTGGTGATGGTGGTGGTGGTAATGAAGATGGTGGTGATGGTGGTAGTCATCTCTCTCTCTCTCTCTCTCTCTCTCTCTCTCTCTCTCTCTCTCTCTCTCTCTCTCTCGTGCGTGTTTACTCATATGTGTTAACGTTGTTCATTCCAACAAATAGATGTGGGGTTTTTGTGTGTGTGGTTCCTCATAATAAATGTGTTTTATAATATTTACCTATGCGTAACATTTCAGTTTTCTCACCATACGCACGTGGGTGGTGACGTTTTTAACTAGTTTACGCACTCCTTATACGCTCTTGACATTTCTTGTAGTACTCAGATCTACATTTTCTGGGTGTTTATATAGGGGAGAGTACACGTTTCCCATATGCTCCTTGATATACGCAAATGTATACAAATGCCTTTTCTTGCAACTTTTTAGTATACGCAACTGATATATGCACACGTACAACCATCATTGTAACTTCGTGGTAGACGCACATGTACTTCCTACCATGCATACATAATTTCTACGCACTGCCCCGCTTCTTGCTGGTATACTGTATACACACACATGTGTACGCGCCTTTCTGTGCCACTTCCTGGTATACGTACACACATACGCCCCTCACGTGCGTGTGTAGGGGTGTGTGAGGAGGTGTGTAGAGTCAGCTGGGGTTTACTGGCTTAAGGGGAAACCTTTCATTGACCTGTAATTGGGTAAGGAATGTTCTTACTGTGTCACGTCTTCCCGCGTCCCCACACCCTGTGACCATTACCTTCACCCCCTCCCCTCCCCCGCCTCACACCCAGTACTTGGTGCACCAATACAAGAAAAAATGGATGGTGTTGTGTTACAGAATGTGTTTCTCTTTTCAACTTGTTTTTTTTACGTAACAGCGCAGGAATATATATTGTACTGGTGACGGACTACCAAATTGTACTCTTAAGTGTTACGGTTGTTATTGTATGTGAACCCAAGGTGTAGTGAGTGAGGCTGGCGAGCTCATGTTGCTAGGGCGGCGCTCTGCTGCTGCTGTTGGCTCGCTGCTCTCTACTGCTGCCTCGAACTGTACTGGCGTATCAGGCGGCAGATGGCGCGCCTGAGGGAGCCACCTGCCAGAGCCTGGTGGTGGAAGGTGGTGGTGGCAGCTTCAGCCAGCAGCAGGTCTTGAGGTGTAGTAACTCTCTGATGGAAGGTTCATGAGACGCAGCGAATCGCTCATCAGCTTTAAGCACACGCGGGCGGTGTTAGAAGCGTGGACGTGTTGTGGCGGTGCGCGTGGTGGTGTGCGCGGCGCGGGGGACACCACACTGCTGTCTTCCAGGCCCTCCCCCACGCCCCCCAGCCATGCCCGTCGATCCCGCCCACCACCGCCTCCTTCATGGGCGGGGGACACGCTCATTCTCCAACTTCACCCGATACACACAGCTTTCGTCGACGGAGGAGAGCGGTAGTACTGGTTCGACTCCGAGTAACAGTCCTAGCGTGACGCCCGGCAGCCGCGCGCCACGTGGTGTCAACACTGAGGTGCGGCTCTCGGAGGGAGGCCGCCCAGCCGTCCACGTGAGACAGCAGGGTGGACGCTCGCCCGTAGCTCGCCCTTGTCACAGGCTACGCAACGCCAACACGGGTCCGGGCCAGACCCGCTACACCAAGCTCGGCTCAGTAAGTGAGGAGGGACCTTCAGGGGGCCCGCGGAACGGAGGTAGTGGGATACTGCGCGCTGTCACCTCCCGCGGCCGTGGCTATGAGGACCTCCGGTGTCGGGGCGCTGGAGGGGATGCCCCGGATAGTGGTGACAGCTCCGCCCACTCCTCCCCGCGGGGCTCACCTCCAAATGGACGCAAGAAGACCTCCGGCATCCTCATAACTTCCGCTCTTGCTCGCTCAGGCATCAAGCGGCTCTCCAGGCAAGTATGAGTTAAGCTCTTGGCGGGTGATTGAGCCAGCAGGAGGCAGTACCTGGAGGTTAATTAACAGAACCTGGCGCGTTAATTGTCATTCATTCCTTACCTGTGTTGTGTAAGTTATTGTTTTCAGGAGCAGCAGCGATGATCCAGCCATCCCATGTAACCACACAGACTCTTTAGCCATACATTATGTAACCACCCCCTCAACCAGCCACACCACCAGCACCACACCCTCTTTAGCCACGTCTTTCTCGAGCCACACTCATTCTTTTGTGGCACATTTAGTAACAATTAACAACAGTCCTGAGACCACACACACACACACACACACACACACACACACACACACACACACACACACACACACACACACACAAGCCATTCACCCTCCCACTGTACACCACACCTCATCCAGCTCCTCCACACTACCTCCTACCACACCTCCTCCACACTACCTCCTGCCACATCACATCCAATCCATCACCCATCAAACCCCTCTAAACTCATCCATTTGAAACTCATCCAACCACAGCCTTCACATCCATATTTGCACTGTTACCTTGTCAACCACATCACCACCCTCTTCAACCACAATCCACCCCCTCCAAACCACAATCCACCCCCTCCAACCACATCACCACCCTCTTCAACCACAATCCACCCCCTCCAACCACAGCCCACTCCCTCCAACTACATCACCACCCTCTTCAACCACAATCCACCCCCTCCAAACACACACTACCTTCAAACACACACTACCCCCTCCAAACACACTCCCTCTTACCCTCCAAACCACAGCCCATCCATCAGACCCCTCCTACCGCACCCCTGCAAGCCACATGTTGTCACTAACCACACTACACACATCTATCACACTATCATCATAATTAACCACTCCATACCACCACCGTCTGCCACACCATCACCAACCACACCATATTAAAACTAACCATACACCACATCCCATCTACTACACTAAACACTACATGAGACACACACACACACACACACACACACACACACACACACACACACACACACACACACACACACACACACACACACACACACACTTAATTTTACCACACCACAAATCTCACGATACTGTCAACCAGCACTTACTTTTGATTCCTGACAAATCCCCAGGTATATGAACGTGTGTGTGAGTGTGTGTGTGTTAGTGTGAGTGAGTGAGTTAGTGAGTGAATGAGTTAGTTCCTCTCTCTAGGGGTGGTGACGTCAACAGGTAAAGGTGTTCGTCTCACCTGTTATCTCACACGTTCATCACCTGTGTTGATATAAGTGATGACGTGTTGTTGATGTGCATATGTTAGGTTAGGTTAGGTTAGGTTAGGTTAGTTATGGTATGGTTAGGTTAGGTTAGGTTAGGTTAGGTTAGTTATGGTATGGTTAGGTTAGGTTAGGTTAGGTTAGTTATGGTATGGTTAGGTTAGGTTAGGTTAGGCTAGGTTAGTTATGGTATGGTTAGGTTAGGTTAGGTTAGTTATGGTTTATTGATGTAATTTTTTTTATTATTGTGATTATTATTATTAGTAGTAGTAGTAGTATTTTATTAGTAGTAGTATTATTAGTAGTAAATTAATGTTACTATTTTTATATCATCATTATTATCTGAGGTTATGCCAGTAAGAGTATATCCAGTGTGTCGTGTTGTGGCCACTGACCTCAGCTCCCCGTAACACTGATCATTTGGCCACGAAAACAAAGACAAACCTTGAATTCGATTTTTTTTAGTTGGTACTCAAAGATAATTAATGTTGTTGTTTTTGTTATTTTAGTGACTTGTGTTCAGTTGTGTTTTTTCTCATTTGTGAGGGGAATAAGAAGGTTCAATAGAGATCTTCTAATTAGTTTGTTTGTCCCGGTTTGTGTAGTATAGTTAAAGTTAGTGGTGGTGGTTGTGGTTGTGGTGGTGGTGGTGATGGGGGTGGTGATGATGGTGATGATGGTAGTGGTGAATGTGATGGTAGTGGGGGGGGGAGGACATTTCGCCACCACCATTAGGTTTTCTTCCTACGATCACATGAAGATTAAGCACCCTCTAACTTAACCTAATTTAATCCAGCTTAACCTAACCTAATCCAACCTAACGTAACCTAACTTAACACTCCCTGGTAACGTTAAGCTGTTAAATCATCAGGTAGAATAAGCTGGGGTGTCTAATCTTCAGGTCATCTAATGTTGTTTTTATTATAAGTAAAATAAAACTTTATTATTACACAGAATACAATAAAATTCCCCCAAAGTCAGCCCCCCATTAGTCAGCTCCCCCCCCCCATTAGTCAGCCCTCCCTACTAGTCAGCTCCCTCCACTAGTCAGCTGTCCCCACTAGTCAGCTCCCCACTAGTCAGCTCCCTCCCACTAGTCAGCTCCCCACTAGTCAGCTCCCCCCCCACTAGTCAGCTCCTCCCACTAGTCAGCTCCCTCCCACTAGTCAGCTCCCCACTAGTCAGCTCCCATCCCATTAGTCAACTCCCTCCCACTAGTCAGCTCCCCTAGTCGGCTCCCCCCCACTAGTCAGCTCCCTCACTAGTCAGCTCCTCCCACTAGTCAGCTCCCCCACTGGTCAGCTCCCCCTAGTCAGTTCCCCCCACTAGTCAGCCCTCCCATTAGTCAGCTCCCCACTAGTCAGCCCTGCCCCCACTAGTCAGCCCTCCCCACTAGTCCAGCTCCCCACTAGTCGGCTCCCTCCCATAGTCAGCTCCCCCCACTGGTGGCTCACTCCTGGTCAGCTCCTCCACTAGTCAGCTCCCCACTAGTCAGCTCCCTCCACTAGTCAGCTCTCCCCACTAAGTCAGCTCCCCACTAGTCAGCTCCCCCGCTGGTCAGCTCCCCCCGCTGGTCAACCACTGATCAGCTCCCCACTAGTCAGCTCCCCTTCCACTGGTCAGCTCCCCTCCACTGGTCAGCTCCCCTCCACTAGTCAGCTCCCCTCCACTAGTCAGCTCCCCTCACTAAGTCAGCTCCCCCCTCACCCAGTCACCCCTCCCCTCAACAGTCCCCCCTCCCCCTTCAACAGTCATTAATACACCGCTGGTTAATTTGGTCTGGTATTTACCTTGAGGAGCGAGACCTGAACCTGTGTTTACCTGTCCATGGCCAATTAACCCCACCCCACTTCTCACTGCTGCTTCCACCACCACCACCGTCACTGTCAGTCCAGGGTCATATTGTACCACCATCATCACTATCATCATCACTACCAGTCTAGGGTTATGTAGTGCCACAACCATCATCATCATCATCATCATCATCACTGCCAGTCCAGGGCCATGTAGTGCCACCACCATCACTGCTGTAAAATGTAAACACAGCAGGTATATAATGTAAACACAACAGGTATATAATGTAAACACAACAGGTATATAATGTAAACACAACAGGTATATAATGTAAACAGTGGACATGAGGTAAGTGTCCCTAAGAGGCGATAAAGCAGATGATCCTTAACAAAGGTCGTCATTTACAATTCAGATACCAAGGTCACCTGAAGGTATTTTGGGTGGCACTCTTCCAGCCAGCCCTCACCTGGTGTGGCACTTTTCCAGCCCTCACCTGGTGTGGCACTCTTCCAGTCCTCACTTGGCATGGCACTCTTCCAGGTCTCACCTGGTATGGCACTCTTCCAGGTCTCACCTGGTGTGGCACTCTTCCAGGTCTCACCTGGTGTGGCACTCTTCCAGGTCTCACCTGGTGTGGCACTCTTCCAGGTCTCACCTGGTGTGGCACTCTTCAGGTCTCACCTGTGTGGCACTCTTCCAGCCCTCACCTACCGTGGCACTCTTCCAGCCCTCACACGAGTATGGCACTCTTCCAGTTTTCACCTGGTGTGGCACTCTTCCAGTCCTCACCTGGTTTGGCATTCTTCCAACTCTCACATCATGTGGCACTCTTCCAGCCCTCACTTGGCATGGCACTCTTCCAGGTCTCACCTGGTGTGGCACTCTTCCAGGTTTCACCTGGTGTGGCACTCTTCCAGCCCTCACCTACCGTGGCACTCTTCCAGCCCTCACCTGGTATGGCACTCTTCCAGTTTTCACCTGGCATGGCACTCTTCCAGTCCTCACCTGGTTTGGAATTCTTCCAACTCTCACATCGTGTGGCACTCTTCCAGCCCTCAGTTGACATGGCACTCTTCCAGCCCTCACTTGGCATGGCACTCTTCCAGGTCTCACCTGGTGTGGCACTCTTCAGGTTTCACCTGGTCTGGCACTCTTCAGCCTCACCTACCGTGGCACTCTTCCAGCCTCACCTGGTATGGCACTCTTCCAGTTTTCACCTGGCACTTGGCACTCTTCCAGTCCTCACCTGGTTTGGAATTCTTCCAACTCTCATCGTGTGGCCTCTTCCAGCCCTCAGTTGACATGGCACTCTTCAGCCCTCAGTTGACATGGCACTCTTCCAGCCCTCACTGGCACTCTTCAGCCCTCACCTGGTGTGGCATAACAAACCACATCCTCGTGCGGTACTCCTCGCTATCCCATGGTGTGGGGGATGGAAGGCGTGGTGGGGGGATGGAAGGCGTGGTCTGGGGATGGAAGGCGTGGTGGGGGGTGGAAGGCGTGGTCTGGGGATGGAAGGCGTGGTGAGGGGGATGGAAGGCGTGGTGGGATGGCGTGGTGGGGAATGGAAGGCGTGGGAGGTGGAGACGTCACAACAAATGAACTTGACCCCGTGGAGGTGACCTTCGACCTCCAGGTGTCAGCGGTGTCTGGCCAGGTGTATTGATTGACCAGGTGAGAGAGAGAGAGAGAGATCAGGTGATGCTTGGCACCTGGGATAGAGAGGGAGAGGAGGAGGAGGGAGGGAGGGAGGGAGAAGAGAAAGAGGAGGTGAAAAGGAGGGAGGTGAAGAATAGGAGGGGAAGAGGATAAATAGAAAGGAGCAATGGAGATGCTAATGAGAGACAGAGAGAGAGAGAAATAAAGAGAGAGGGAGATGGAAAGAGAGACATTCGCTGGGTGATAGAAGAGAAAGAAAGAGAGAGAGAGACAAAGGGAGATAGACGGATAAACAAAAGACAAAATAAACAAGAAAGAGAGAAAGTCGTGCACCTTGATATGCCAGTCTCCTCCCACCTGACAGACGGTACAAGAGGAGGGAGGGGGGACTAAGACAGTGTTTATATCTGCTTGATGTCTTTACTACGGTGATACACTGTGGTAGTCTGCTGAAGATTAGACACCCCATCCTGTTTCACCTGAAGATTAACCACCCTAATGTTAATCTAACCTAACTTGAACTTGCCTAACGTAATCGAACCGAATCTAATCTAACCCAACCAAAACAAACCTAACCAAACCTATACATGACCTAACCTAACCTAATCTAAGTTAACCTAACCAAAGTTTTACAGTAACTAACTTCCGGAGGTCAGGTCAAAGGTCATAGGTGACGAGTTTAGAGGTCGCGAGTTTAAAGGTCACGAAGTTAGAGGTCACGAAGTTAAAGGTCACGTGGTTAGAGGTCACAGGAGGGTTAAAAACAACACTGATTCTCTTGTTGACTTAAGAGTTTTGTCGCGAGAATAAAAAAAAAATTAAACTGGATTAGTGGAATTCGATTGAAGACTCCATTCAAATTATTTCCTCTTGGGTTAAAAAAAAAAGTGAATAAAAATGAAATTAAATTGTTTCTATAAATGTATTTTTTTAGGGGAGAGAAAAAAAAAAGGTATTAAATTATCAGTAGAATTGGGTCGAATAGTTTTAGTTTTTATGTGTAATAATATTTTCACGATAAAGTTACAATGAATTTCAGTGGAATCCGATTAAAACAATTTATTCAGATACAGTTTGACATATTGAAAACAAAACTTAATAAACTGTTAATAAATTGAGACGAAACAGTTTATTGACATAGAGTTTTGTTTTAGAGAAGAAAAATATACCAATCACATCAAGGGAATCAGAATATACAGTTTTAAATGTGTTTGATAGAGAAGAGAGAGAGACAGACGGACAAATGTATTGTGAAAGACAGACAGAGAGACAGACAGACAGAGAGAGAGAGAGAGAGAGAGAGAGAGAGAGAGAGAGAGGCTCCAGCACCCTCATGATAATGGGAGTTGTGCAACGTAAAGACTTTTCCTCCCAGTAATATCGATCGTCTCCCTTTCTCCCTCCTTCCCCTCCCTTGTTACCATCGCCTCCCTTAATCCTCCTGTAATCTCCCTCTCTAACTCTACCTTAATTTTTCCCTTAATCTTCCCTCAATTTCCCTACTTCTCCCTTAACTCTCCCCTTCCTCCCCTCAACCTCCTCCTTAATTTTCCCAGTTGTCCTTTAATTTCCACCCAAATTCTTACCCTTAGCACCCCTTACCCTCTTCAGCACCACCCCTCTTTACCCTTAGCACCACCCCCTACCCTTAGCACCACCCCCTTTACCCTTAGCACCACCCTTTACCCTTAGCACCCCTTCACCCTAGCACCACCCTTACCCTACCCACTTTTACCTACAGCACCCACTTTACCCATAACCACTTCCACCCTTCCCGCACTCCACTTTACCATAACAGCACCCACTTTACCCATAACACCACCCACTTTACCCATAACACCACCCACTTTACCCATAGCACCACCCTTTAGCCTCACCACCCTGCCCTTTCCCAGCACCACCCCTTAATCATATCGTGTTTCTTTCTGGGTTAGTGAGGAACAGAGTCTGTAATCAGGCTTCTTACCTGCCTCGTAGATCACAGGTGTGTCACCATTGTTTTAGTTAATCAGCTCTCTCTCTCTCACTTCTCCCATCTCTAACCTCTTCCCCATCTTTCCACAGATATTTCCCCTCACCTACACCCCTCCATCCTTCTCCGGATCTTTGCCCTCCCTCATTCCTTCCTATTTCCCCTCACCCCTCATCTACCCCTCACCCCTCCCCACATGCCTAGCAACATGTGACCGTGAACTGGCTGGTGGTCGCAGCGCCTCCTGCCTGCCACAAGGTTAAAGATGTGGTACATATTGATTTTGTGTGTGTGTGTGTGTGTGTGTAAAATATCCCACCACTCAGTATTTCTCTGTCAGTATTCAGAGGATACATAAACAGACAGACACACACACACACACACACATTATCTCTAAACACCACCACTGTCGACCTGAGGTGACCATAATAACCTAACGCTCATACAGTAAACATTCATCCTTCATTAACTCTCAAAGATTAATTCTCAAGACTAGTTAAATTAACATAGAACTAAACATATTTCTATCTCACTTAAGCTACGGCATACAAAAATAAATGGTGGTCAATATGGCGTCAGATGTTGCCCTAGACTATACCTGTAATTAGATGCGTGTTATCGACGTTCTCTCAGGTAAAGGGGGGGACAATAATCTGGTCGGTGATTTTGGGATAAGTGTGTCAGGCTTTACTTGACGTGTATATGGTGATTATGTTTGGGAACAATCACGACTTATCTGCTGCCTCTCTCTCTCTCTCTCTCTCTCTCTCTCTTCTGGCCTAACCTTTCTCCCTCACCTCTCCCCATTCCACTCTCCCCGCCTCCTCCTCCATCCCTCTCACCTTCTGACTCATTACCCTCCCTAGTCCCCTTTCCCTTCATCCTCCTCTTTGTTTTCTTCCTCGTTCTCCCTGTTCTCCCTCACCCTCCTTCTGTCCCCTTCCTCACCCTCCTCCCTCATCCTTCCCGTTCCCTCCTCACCCTCGCCCTCTCTCTCCCTCCTTTCACCCTCACCCTCCTTTCATTTTTCCTACTTACCCTCCCCCCACCCACTCCCACACCCCATATCACCCACCCCTCACCTCCTCCTCGCACCCACCCCCACACCCCCTCCCTCGCAACTACCCCCACACCCCTTCCGCACCCACCCCCACACCCCCCCTCCCTCTCACCCACCCCACACCCCTCCCTGCACCCACCCCACACCCCCTGCCCTCGCACCCACCCCACACCCCTCCCTCGCACCCACCCCCACACCCCCGCCCCTCGCACCCACCCCCACACCCCCGCCCCCTCTCACCACCCACCCCCACACCAGCTAACAACACAATTCTCCTGATGGATAAAAATCATTGTATCTAAAACGTATTGGTAGTATCCTGCTTGACGTCACTGTCTGCCGTCACAGCCTGCCTCTCTGCCTGCCTACCTGCCTGCCTTCACTACTTGCATTCACTGCCTGTCTGCTTTTACCGCTTGTCTTCATTGTCTGCCTCACTGCTTCCCTGCCTTCACTTTAAGGGATTCATCTCTAACCTTTGAATACGACAATGACTCTGACATTGATTTTGAGAGATAATTGAGTGAGAGAGAGGAAGGAGGAGGGTGAGATAGTGAGATAAAGAGAGAGAAGGAAATTGACTCGACAAATGAGAGACAGAGAGAAAAGGGGAATAAAGGGAACAAATACGAAAATTATAAAGAGGAGAAAAAAAAAGATAGTGAAGAAAGAAAAGGAAAATTGAGGAGTGATACAGAGAGAAAGAAAGAGAGATAGAGGGAGAAGAAAAGACCAGTTAACATTATAATCCCCCGAAACTTTTCAAACGTCAAAACTTTAAAAATTAAAAATATTCTTGCGTATCCTAAAGAAGAAGAAAAATAATAATTATATATATATGCATCATAAATCCTTTGTTTCACGGCCACATTGTGTGAGTTCCCGGAAGTGTATTTTTTTGTGAATCACCTGAAAATTAGACACCCTTGTTTATTTTACCTGATGATAAAACACTCTAACGTTACCTATGGTAGGTTAGGTTAGGTTAAAATTAGGTGACGTGACGTGACGTGACGTTGAGTCGGGACAGGTAATAATATACCATTGTAGTACTGAGCGTGAGAATATTTCTGGCCTGACTTAATATAGCTTGGTTATATTAAGACTCCCAGGCGGTATTTTAGCTGCCAGAAAGCTAATAAGAATACCCGGGTCACCTGAAGATTAGACACCCTAACCTAACCTAACCCAGCCTACCCATACCCCAACCTACCCTTACCCCCAACCTACCCTTACCTTGAGAGTGGTAATCCCTGACAGGATGCCATGCACAGGCCAACCGGCCCATTGCAGACTCCTTATTTTCTTATGTTTTTTGTACCCCTGACCTACCCTTACCCCCAACCTACCCCACCCCAACCTACCTTTTACCCCCAACCTAACCTCTCCCCCAACCCACCTCTACCCCCAACCTACCTCTTACCCCCCAACCTACCTCTCTACCCCCAACCTACCCTTACCCCCAACCTACCCTTACCCCAACCCACTTTACCCCCAACCTGCCTTACCCCCAACCTACCTTTTACCCCCAACCTAACCTTACCCCAACCTACTCTTACCCCCAACCTACCCTTACCCCCAACCTGCCCCTTACCCCAACCTACCTTTACCCCCAACCTACCTTTTACCCCAACCTACCTTTACTCCCAACCTAACCTTACCCCCAACCTACCCTTACCCCAACCTACCCCTTACCCCTCAACCTACCCTTTACCCCCAACCTACCCTTACTCCCCAACCTACCCTTACCCCCAACCTACTTTACCCCAACCTACCTTTACCCCTAACCCCACTTTACCCCCAACCTACCCTTCACCCCAACTCACTTACCCCCAACCTACCCTTACCCCAACCTACCCCACCCCCAACCTACCTTTACCCCCAACCTACTCCCTACTCCCCAACCTACCCTACCTCCCCAACCTACCTTTACCCCCCAACCTACCCTTACCCCCAACTCACTCCCTACCCCTAAACCCCACTTTACCCCCAACCTACCTTTACCCCCAACCTACCCTTTACCCCCAACCTACCCTTTACCCCAACCTACCTTTACCCCAACCTGCCTTTTACCCCAACTCTAACCTACCCAAAACAAACCAGTAATACTAACAAGCTATAATCCTCTCATAGAGTATTATTGAATCCACTTATTACCACACGTCACTAAGACCCAAATTAACCACAAAATCTACGGAATATCGGCTTATGATTGTTTTTTTATTATACTGACAATTAGGAAGATAGTGGTATAAGATATATCCCCACAAACTGTATATAGTACCTAGGAGGGGCAGGGGGTTAATGTAATGTGGATATATTTTAAAATTATATATAAACCGGAATTAATGACCAGTTGTAGATTATTGAAAAGTTATGTTTATTTTATTGAATATTTTGAGGGGGTTAGGTTAGGTTTGGTGAGGTGTTGTATTTTGTGTTTATTCACACATTTACTTTATATTTTACTCAGCGACTGATTTACTCATTCTGTTGGTGACGGAGAATATTTGAGGAACTTAATTTTTCCTTTTGATGATCTCTCTCTCTCTCTCTCTCTCTCTCTCTCTCTCTCTCTCTCTCTCTTTGTATGTATGTATGTAATGTTATGTTACAACCTTCACACCTCTCTTTCTAGGACTCATTAGAGGATGTATAGTCAGCCCATAGGCCCATTATATCAGAGGAGACTGAAATAACAGCTTCCGTTAACAGAGAGGTTAAATGTTAAACACAAACCCTTACCTTATTTAACAACCTCCTGACAGCTGACAGGTGTTTATTTTAATACCACTGTTACCATTAAAACTGGTTTAATCAATACATATTTTAAACATTACAACAAAATATATTCAACAACAAAATATAATGAATATGTGCTCTCCATCCATACACATACAAAGGCACAAATCAATTCACTCAAAATAATGTTATCTCCACCAAATACAATGCTCCCTCATTACTACATATACTCTTTAGACTATAATGAACATATTACTCTTTAGTTAACACCCTAATTATCAATGATTGTCCAGATAATAATGGATTAATATGCACCACACAAGCTTGACTCCTATCCTCCTCAACCTAGCTACAGAGAGCGCCGCCAAAACCAAAACGTTCCAATACTTTCTTGTTTCATCAATATATATTAATTCTTCTTATGCTTCACACCTGCTTCTTACAGTCTTCCATAACTGTACAAAAAATAAAAATACATTCTACAAAGTTTACATAATGAAACAAATACTATTATACAGTAACAGTATGTATGTATGTATGTATGTATGTATGTATGTATGTATGTATGTATGTACTCCTAGCCACAGTCCAACATATTCATTACGTGTCTCACTAAACTTACCATGGGAGTCGCGTTGCTAAATTGAGAAATGATTAATGCGAGAGTTTGAGCGTGACGAGGCTCTAACAATGGCCAAGTAAAATGAGTTTGTTGCTAATTAAGTTATGTGAGACCTGCCTGCCTTACTCACCACCCTTCTGCATCAAACAATAGCTTTTGATAACTCGGTCTGTTTCATATGTTATCGTGACGTGTAATAGTGTGTGTGTGTGTGTGTGTGTGTGTGTGTGTGTGTGTGTGTGTGTGTGTGTGTGTGTGTGTGTGTGTGTGTGTGTGTGTGTGTGTGTTTTCTGTCTGTCAATCTCTGGTCTAGTTTACTAATAACTCTCTTATAAACACACACACACACACACACACACAAACACACACACACACACACACACACACACACACACACACTCATTGAATACCGTCCAAACAAAACAAGGAATGGCTGTTAGGGAGAATTGCTTCATCAAACAACACAAACAATAGCTTAACCTGTTGTTTACTTCTCCGTGTAAACAGAGTAATATTGACATTGTTGATGAGGGTTGATGACTGGCTGGTGAGGCAAGGTGTTGTGTTGGCAACTGTTTACCTGCAATTAACCAGATCCGTTTTGTTATGGTTATGTTGGGGCGAATCACAGCAGGTGCGACCCAGGTTAATTGTTTTGACTGTGTGTTGTTTCCTCTCTCTCTCTCTCTCTCTCTCTCTCTCTCTCTCTCTCTCTCCCTCTTTCCCTTCCCTTTCCTCCCTCCCTCCCCCTTTCCTCCGCCCCCTAAGAAGGAAAATACCCCATAACTCTAAAATTACTGGAGATAGCAACGTTCCCAGCCATCACCATCAAGCACCTCCCACAACACACATTACCCCCAAAATTGACCACAATCCTTCGAATGTGTGGCAAGATATCGAGCGGAAACCGAATTTATCACCCACGGACGGACGGACGGACAGACGGTCATCATCATCACTGCTCTAAACTAATCTTTATGAACACTTAGTATAGAGGAGTGTGTATATAGTACTCTTAACCTGACCTAATCTAACCTATGTTAACGTGATCTAATCTAACTTAACTTCAACAGAACCCCTCTCCCAGGTAGCGTTAGAGTGTTTAATAATAATAATCAGGTGAACTAAGCTAGGGTGCCTAATCTTCACGTGATACAGTGCCCAGAACAGCGTCTAAAATGGTTTCTGAGATGCCCTGGAGAGAAATTCAACCCGAGCGTTTTTTTTTTTTTTAGGGGGTGTGAATCCGGATCTAGTATTGACAAATGTGCGGACGGGTGTCGGAAGCTGCCTGCCACCCCTCCTCTCTTACTTCAGCTGAGACTTGGCAAAATGTTTTAAGATGGCAAGACCTTAGTGTGTGTGTGTGTGTGTGTGTGTGTGAAATAACTACAGCACCTCTCTACTGTCTATCTGCCTGTCTATCTCTCTTTTTCCTCTTTTATTTGCCTGTCTATCTTTATCTGTCCGTCTCTCAGTCAGTCATTTAAATACACATATATCACCCATACCTCCCTCCCTCCCTCCTTCCCTCCCTCCCTCCTTCCCTCCCTCCTTCCCTCCCTCCTTCCCTCCCTCTCCTAAGTGGTAGACAGGCCTATGAACATCCAACTCTCAGCCGTAAACATGATCCCAGCCACAGTGACGGGAGATTGGATGGTATAGGGGGGGGGTAAAGAGCCTGTAAAACTGTCAAGAGCAAGTTACTCCTTTACGCTGGCGCCTCTGGTATGGACGGTAAAGAATTCTGGGAGTCAGATTGATTTTTATTACTCCTGTTTTTTCTCGTTTTTTCCCGTTTTTTTCTTTCTTTGATTTATTTTTTCTTCTCTTTCCTGTGTTTGTATTTTTCTGTTTCTTTTTATAGAGATAGAGAGATACAGATACACATACACACACACACACATATACACACATACACACACATACACATAGTTACATAAATATTTACATTCCTCACACACACACACACACACACACACACACACACACCCACACACGACAGCTATGAAAAGTAATAACGTCAATTAATTGCCTTAAATAAAACGTGTTTATGGCCGTGTTTTTAAATTTATAGTCCAGCTGTGAGCGTCTGTTATTTGCTGCAAACTTTAGGGTGAACTAGCTAGTAATTAGGTGTCGGGTGTTGTTAACCCTTCACTACTACTACTACTACTAGCAGGGGTCCACCTACGTCACTCCTATTAGTCCTGACATAAACAAGACCAACAGGCCATGGTACCTATGTCGAGAGTTGGTAATGGAATAGGAAGGTGTGTTTTGAAGTGCCTTAGGTGACGACTCTCTCTCTCTCTCTCTCTCTCTCTCTCTCTCTCTCTCTCTCTCTCTCTCTCTCTCTCTCTATCTATCTGAGGAGGAAGAATGTTCATAGCACACTCAGGTATGCTAAGAATTCTCCCCGCTACGGCGTGTTGAGGATATGTGGTAGTAATTTGTACAGGTATAGATTAAAACTACAGGTAGCCTAGAGGTAAAGCTACAGTTACAGGTAAAACTACAGATACGGGCATAGATATTTAGATACAGACAAAAAATACAGGTACAAAATCTACAAATACATATACAAGTAAATCTACAAGTTCAGGTTCAGGTGAAACTACAGCTACAAATACAGAGAGAGAGAGAGAGAGAGAGAGAGAGAGAGAGAGAGAGAGAGAGAGATTAATCTCACTCGTGTAAGTTGCTCCCTAATTAGAAATCTCTTACCAATTAGAAGCCTCTCACCACATAGCAATTACGAGTCCCATTATTCTCAAATGTGACTCAGACATAAGATGGCTAGGGGATAGACAGACATGACTGAGATTGTGAAGTACATATATATATATATATATATATATATATATATATATATATATATATATATATATATATATATATATATATATATATATATATATATATATATATATATATATATATATATGCCTTATAAGTTAGATATGTATGCTTTTTGTGAGTTAGATATATGGCTGGAGGCTGAGTTAGACATATGTGGCTGGAAGTTGAGTTAGACATATGTGGCTGGAGGCTAAGTTAGACATATGACTGGAGGCTGAATTAGACATATGTCTGGAGGCTGAGTTAGACATATTGCTGGAGGCTGAGTTAGACATATGACTAGAGGAGGGAGTCAGGCCCAGACGCTCCTCGTGTGAGATGGGTCAATTATATTAGTGCTCTCTCTCTCTCTCTCTCTCTCTCTCTCTCTCTCTCTTTCTCTCTCTCTCTCTCTCTCTTTCTCTCTCTCTCTCATCACGACACGACGCGACTAAAGACGACCCAACAGTACAAGACACGACACGACAGGACACGACTTAACCCGACTAGTCCCGACACGACCAGTACGCCATACAACACCACACAACACGACTTAGCTAGCCAACCTTAAACGACCCAACACAATACAACACGACCTAACCCAACTCAAACTGCAACGACAATACGACACGACACGACACCATGTAAACATCGTCACTGCATTTACTGTAACAGCCACTCTCACAAGAACACATTTACACGAGGTTGTAAATTTGTGTTTACAGCCCAGCACTGAGTCGAGTCTTGCCAACATTTAGATGAGATTTATTGAAACCAATTTGCAACGTGACTAAAGAGACGATATTGCCTGAACGAGGAAACTGCGGCACTACTGTTGTGTGTAACAGTTTGGTGTGGCGTAGTTGAATAGACAGGTTAATTACTGTACCTGTAGTATTAGGAAGTCCTGTTATTTTTGTTATGATTTTCAATTATAGAAACTCTGAAACTACGTCACTAATGTAATGTGATAGAGGCTCACTTGGCGTAGTTGAGCAGACAGGTTGAATACTGTATCTGTCAGGAGTTTCAGGAGGTTGATTTGAAACTGAATAGCCTTAAAATGTTTCATTTGACTTTGTGAGCTTTGCACTACACAGCGAATTAATTACCGGACTCTTATTCTAACAAAATTTAATATTTTTCTTATTTCAACAAAAGTCGATACGATTCATTTAAACAAATCTAATTATTTGTGTCTTTTCTTTCCAGGTAAGATGTGGATCATCTTTAATGAGACGTGGCTGTACCAGTTAAACATAGTGACAGTGCAAAAAGGTAAGATTGACTGGGAGTGAACACACTGGTTGACTACGAGTTGTTGATAATTTTTACAATTGTTGGGACTGGGCTGTTCTTATAGCGATCAGTACGTGCCCGTGTTGGCTGGATGTGGTTATGGTGTCGAACAGCAATTCTCAGACGAGGGATCTCGGGTGAAAGCAGGAGCTGGTGTCGAGGATGGTGCAGAAGCTTCTCACCAAATTTGCAGATGAGGTCATGGTGTTGACCAGAGAGAGCCGAGAGGGTCAATATGTTGAGCGCTTCTTGATATGTGTAGTAGGAGGGAGAGAGAATAATCTTGCATGTCCTCCTCTGCACTTTTTCTAGGTGTTTCCGTTGTGTGGCATTTAGGGAAGAAGACCAGGCAGGGGAGGCATAGGTGAGCTTAGGAAGTATGAATATTGAGTAAGCACTGAGGAGCTCGGGCGCTGAAACTCCGAGGGACTTGAGTCAGCGGAGGAGGTGAAGACGAAAACTGGAAGATTTGACAATTGTACTGACGTGTGTTTTCCAATTTAGTTTGTTATCTATAGTGACGCCGAGGAGCTTAGCGGAGTCCACAACATGGAGTGTGTTGGGGCCCAAAGTATTGGAGGGAGATGGGACAAGGTCAGAGGAGAGGTTGATGTGCATAACCATGGTGACATGGTTGTTGGTGGCCCAATTTTGGAGACTGTTCAATATATGCTGGAGGGCGGTGTAGTCGTGAGCTGAGTTGCTCACACTGATCCCAGTGGTGGAGTTGTCGACACATTTTCAGCGAGCAGAGATTTCTCTTAGGGTATCATTGATAAGCATAAGGAAGCAGAGAGGTCCCATCTTGGTGCTTTGGGGGATGCTTCAGGTGTGTGACTGAAAAGTGGAGACAGCCCCTTGAAAGCTTACGGCTTGGCATCGGTCACTAAGGAAGTCTGTAAGCCATGGTATAAGACTTCTTCGAAACCCGAGGTCGATAGCTTTGTTGATGATTAAATTATGGTCGACTAGGTCAAATGCTTTGGTGAAGTCAATGACGGTGACAGCCACAGACGTCTTTTGCTTTTCCAGTTCGTAGCATATGTAGTCGAGAAAGCTGACAAGACAGTGAGTGATGTAGGAAGTTTTCATATTGTTAAATTGCTGAGGATCTATGGCCCTGTATGTGTGTGTGTGTGTGTGTGTGGTTTATCATATATCGTTCATGGATCGACCTATAAGATCACCACTATATCACCACAACCTCACCATAAGATCACCACAACATCACCACGACCTCACCACAAGATCACCACTACATCACCACGACGGCACACAACTCACTGATATAAAATTGCGTCTCTCGATCTTCCAGAAGTCAGAAAATTGAATAATAAAAGTGGGGGAGAAATATTACCGAAGTTAGACCCATGTAGAGGGAGGACCACCAGGTGTCGAGGAGCAGAGACATACATACATACATACATGCATACATACATACATACATACATACATACATACATACATACAGAGACAGCGAGAGAGAGAGGGGGGGGGGTAGGAGGCTATGAATCCCGTGAGGTTCCATCGAGTCATTGAACTCATAGTAAGTTGTGTAAAGTTTCCTGGAGAGAGAGAGAGAGAGGGAGAGAGAAAGAGACATTGAGAGATGAAAGAGAGAGAGAGAGAGAGAGAGGGAGAGAGAAAGGGAGAAATAAATAAACAGGAAGACACAGATAGATAGATAGATTGATGGATAGAGAGATGACGAGAGAGACAGATACGAAAATAGACTAGGAGACAGACACGTAGACACACAAGGACACAGAGAAAGACAGAAAGACAGACAGACAGATAGACAGATAGAGAGATATATTAACAGATAAAACAAACAGAAAAATAAACCCAAAGGAAGACAATACTTAATCAACTGAACAAAATATAAACAAATAAAAATAAATTCAAATATCAACACAAGTACAATGTTTATTTTCCACTAATTATATCGGGTAATATGAGATCCAACTAATATGAGGAGTGTCACGCTATTGGATATCGGCAAAGGATAACATTACGATATCGGTAACAGCATAAACAACAATAACTTGCTTAAGACACTCCCCCACCCCACCCCCCCAAAAAAAAGAAAATCCCGTCTATCAGTTATCGGTATTGTAAACTTTATCGGTGTATGTAACTTTTTCTCCCGATATCGTACTGTTACTCGCTTTTATTAATATAAGAATATCGGTCCTCATAGGTTTGAAGATATCGCTGTTTTACGATATTTTTTTGTTTATATAATTTGCAATATTTTGAGTCTTGGCTACAATATATCCACATGGTATAGGATATCGTCTTCTATAGAGGTTGCAATATCCACAACCTCTAGGATGCAGCATTTCAATAGAGTTTACAATATCCACAGCCTTTTAAAATAGCTTGCAATATCATTTAAGCTGAGTAATACAAACAACATCAGGTAATTGCAGCATTATTTGGTTATTTTGGAAGTGTTGTCCAAGGCTAAAACTACACCCGTGCAATACACTGCGGCACATGGCATTACACCCACAGTACACAACACACTTGCACACACATTACACCTTAAGAACATTAAAATACTCTTACAAACTGTACATCTGAGGCAGTATACTTGTAAACAATGCACTTTCAAGAAATACACCCACCACTACATTACACTCACAAGCACTACAAGCAACAATACACAAGCAAACATTTTCAACACACTACAACACATCCATGACAACACACAACAATATACCACACCTCACCACAACACAATATACCACACCTCACCACAATACACTCACAACAAACCACAATACATCACAACACACCACATCACAACACACCACAACACAATATACCACACCCTTACCACAGTCACACAGAGCACTACACTCACCACAATACACTCACAACAAACCACAATACATCACAACACACCACATCACAACACACCACAACACAACTGACCACAAAACACAACAACACACACGCTACCTCCCACTGTTGGCCACAAGAGGATGGTGGGAAAAGCTCTTGAGTAAGGCCCTCAGCTCCTTCTTCCAGACCAAACTTATCTATAAACCGTAACACTATTTACCTCCAGGAAGACTAGATTGTAGGAGGCGAAGGAAGGTCTGTTGTGGGAGGAGGGGGATTGACCTGTTTGGGGAAGGTTTGTTGGAGGATGACCTGGAGGAGGGAGACCTGCGGAGATGACCTGCAGAGGGTGGACCTGCTGGTGGGGGGGTTGACCTGTTTGTGGAGTGACCCACTGGAAGGGGTGACCTGTTTAGGGGATGTCTGTTGGAGGATGACCTGGAGGAGGGAGACCTGTAGAGGGTGACCTGCTGGAAGAGGTGACCTGGAGAGGGTTTGAAGGGCTGAACCTAGGAATGTTCGAGACCGAGAGAGAAGATAAGAAAAACAAGAGTAAGAAAACGGTGACAATCTGGACGCGAACACCTGCTAGTTTTGGGACGTTGGGTACACACACACACACACACACACACACACACACACACACACACACACACACACACACACACACACACACACACACACCTGGGAGAGAGAGAAATCACCGAATATATCAGTGAATGGCAAGCGATATGCAGAATACTTCGACCAGAGGAAGAGAGAGAGAGAGATGAAGAAACAGGCAGAATAAGGGAGACGCAAATACGAGGAGACGGTATAAATACATTCAGGAGAGAGAGAGAGAGAGAGAGAGAGGAGAGAGAGAGAGAGAGAGAGAGAGAGAGGCTAGGTGGATGTGAATGCCTCTACAAACACTTGAGGCGTCCTGATGCATCTTAAAAATCTGCCACTGTCAACATTCTGGCGGCTCCTAGAAGGTCTTGGTAGAGTTGAGCCTTGACGCAACTGGCTTAAGACAGGAGAGAGAGAGAGAGAGAGGAGAGAGAGAGAGAGAGAGAGAGAGAGAGAGAGAAATATGGTTTTAATTTCTATTTTTAGGAGGCCAGGAAAGATATGGATAAGAGTGTGTGTGTGTGGGAGATTATTTTTGCAAAAAGTCTCTCTCTCCCAAGTGTGTTTTAAGGTAATGATTTAACAGTCAGTTGTTGGACCATTCCTACTCTACGTCATTATACTCAGCGGGAGGGGTAACGGCAGCCTTTAATCGAGTTTCAATAAAAAAGAGAGTTGGGGAGTTATTTCTGATAGATCTAGAGAGAGAGAGCAGTGATTTTATAAGGTTAGGAGAAAGAGAGAGGTTGTTCTTGTAAGGTTAGGAGAGAAAGAGAGAGAGGAAACAGAGAGAGTGGGAGAAGAAAGTTGTTAATTTTTTTTATCCTCTTCACCATTTATCAGTTTACTCGCCATTCAGGCAAAATAACTATTTCAATACAATTAAGACATTATATATATATTGATAATATATATATAAATTCCTTTTATCCAAATGAATTATTTGATGTTATATATATATATATATATATATATATATATATATATATATATATATATATATATATATATATATATATATATATATATATATATATATACTTAACATCAGATAATTCATTTGGATAAAAGATTTATATGTACAGTATTTTGTTCTTATTAAGTGTAATTACTGTATTATATCATTCAAGTATATATAATGGTTATCAGCTGACAGACGATTTTGCTTGGCTGAGGAAGGTCCATCTCGTAGTTATGGGGTTAAACAAAACTTCTCTGCTTCTACAAGATATAGATTCAAACATATTCATAATCCATTTGCTCATACTGCTGTAAGTGTTCCCTTTAAAAAGGAACACCTGACTCACAAAATGAATTTATCCTTTTCTTATCCTTCTGTAATTTTAGTATTTTCATCAGGCTACCACAAGACAGTTACACTCAGCTGAGGAAACCCCGTCAGTATTGTCAACTCGTTATCCTGCATTGTAATCTCTCCCAACTGATATACACTTTCCATCCTTCCAGTATACTAGCACCCCGTCTCCTCCCCACAACTACCCCGACCCACCCCTCCACTCTCCTACTCACTAGTGAATGCTTCAAACTCACACTTCAGACTTCGTGGTTCACACCTCAGGGACAGAGAGGATTGGTAACACTATATGGGCCAATAGGCTTGCTGTAATTTCCTCCATTCTAAGTGGAGCCAACTGTACATTGTTTAGTGTGGGAATCCAGTTTCGCATAACGATACCTGTCCATCATCTCCTGTGGAATGACTGTTCTCCATTACTGGCAAACTATTCAGGCCAGAGAGGTGCAACCTAAATGATAGCCTTTTTAAACAACTCATGATGATCAGACCCCACGAGCTCTGAGTGTGGGAGCCGCTGGTCTATGTATTACACCGTGAGTATATATTTAGTCATCAATATACTATACCCTGGGTAACCTTTCTATACCTACGTTTTTAACTGTGTAATGTTACCTGAGGGGGTTAGGTTAGGGTACATTATTATTATGTTTGGCTACGTTAGATTAGGCTAGGCTATGTTAGCATTAGGTCATGTTAGCATTAGGTTAGTTTAGGTTAGGTTAGGTTAGGTTGGCATTAGGGGGGTAAACTTAAACTGAAATAAGCTAGGATACCTAATCTTCAGGTGATCCGATAATCCTTGGCTGCTGTCGCCTATTACTTTACCATTATTCATGTATATATATTTTTTAGACACAAACTCACCATGTTAGTCGGCGTCTGTGTAATCCATCATCTACACAACCATGACGCTAGGGAAAAAAAACCTTCTTCCTTAAGTGATGAAGAAAGAATGATGGCAGTTTGATATCATTCTTTTATGCATTGACTCGGGGTGATTGGCTGAGTACCACCTAACCAGAGTAGAATGATGGGAAGAATGATGACAGTTTGATATCATTCTTTTATTCAAGTGACTCGGGATGACTGGACGAGTAGAGTAACGGGAAGGAGACAACAGTAGACCGTAGATAAACAGGAACGACTGTTACTGCATCTTTGTGGTCTGTTTGATGTCTGTTGACGTTGGGTTTGTTATGCATTACGTTTATATAAATTCTGTTGAGGATTTTGTATAGTGGAAAGAGAGTTTGGTGTGTGTGTGTGTGTGTGTGTGTGTGTGTGTGAGAGAGAGAGAGAGAGAGAGAGAGAGAGAGGTTAAGACTAGTGATACACTTGGTCAGTTGTCCATGGAATCAGGGAAGTCACCATGAACCGTGACTCTTTGGCCAGCCCCTATGGTACACACACACACACACACACACACACACTCTCTTTCCACTATACAAAATCCTCAACAGAATTTATATAAACGTAATGCATAACAAACCCAACGTCAACAGACATCAAACAGACCACAAAGATGCAGTAACAGTCGTTCCTGTTTATCTACGGTCTACTGTTGTCCCGGTCAATGTTGGTCCATTCCCCAAGTCCCTCATCTCAGCCCCTCCTGTCAACATAATCCCGCCAAAAGTGACCATTTCGTTTCAAAAAGAAGTGGGATCATTGTTGAACAGTGATGAACAGTATTTAGCTCCCCTGGGAACCCACCACCATCTTGTGACCAGGCGGGAACAACCGTGGGTCAGCTTTACACCTGATCATGAGATATCACGACACCACTTATCAGAGAGAACTACTATGACACCACACCACACCACACTACACCACACCACACGGGGTCTCGTACTGTAACACCACTACACACAGTGTGGTCCCTCATATCAACACCTATGGAGGAGTTACTGCACCACGTGACCTCACACAGTAGGGCAAGAGACCAGCCCGGACCAACTGTAAACTATAATTTGTTTAATCTGTTTAAGTTCCTTCTCCTTTTAGTAATAAAAGCTTTTGTCAAACGACCCCCCCCCCACCCCATGTCTTTGTATGTAATACGTCACTTCCGCCCATTATTTTTAGCCTTTTGGCTCTGAACTTTTTTCAATAAACCGTTAATTATTATTTATTTACACACACACACACACATATATATATATATATATATATATATATATATATATATATATATATATATATATATATATATACACGAGAATCATTTACACGGGTTAAAAATTATTATTTATGAGTTACACAACCCAACTGACTTCTTGTACTCAACGACCCCGGCGTAATAATCGTCAGCCAATCAGTGTCAGACGTCAGCTGCGTTTGACCTCATTCAACCACCTGTGTCAGTAATGTGAGCAAGTCTTCCAGTGCTCTGTACCTTTGTCTTTGTTTTCTGTATAAAGTTGTCAGTCTTTTTATTATTATTATTATTTTTGTTTTTGTTTTTATTATTATTATTATTATTATTATTATTATTATTATTATTATTATTATTATTATTGTTTTTGTTTTTATTATTATTATTATTATTATTATTATTATTATTATTATTATTATTATTATTATTATTATTATTATTACAGTAGGTTGAAAAATACAAGCATCACCTTTTTTAACCACAATAATTACAAGTTACTTATTGTACTTCATAAGCCGTTTATTGGGTAATTACCTGATTTATATATCTTATTTATTCGTCTAATCCAAGATAAGAACTAAGTAGAAGCTTTACAAACGACTCGAAACTTGATCTATTTTAATTAGATTACAAAACATGAGTTCCATCTTGTTGAAGAAGAAAAATTAGTTTTACTGCCCAAGAATTTAAACCGAAAATTTAAAACCCCAGTAACCGTTAGGTCGGGTGACGCGGCGTTTAAATAACGGTTAATTTACAAGAGCTCGAGGCGACTAGGTGAAACGGGGAGGGAGGAGGGGGGGGGGGCACGACGGGGAGGGAGGAGGGGGCACGACGGGGAGGCAGGGGGAAGAGGAACGGAGGAAAAAGGTGGTGGGGGAGAAAGGATGAAGGATGCATAACGTTGGGGATAGAGTAGGATGAGAAAGGGGGTGGAAGAGGGAGAGAAAGAGGATGACGGTGAAGAACAGGAGGAAATGTCGGAGGGAATGATAAGTACTGTTTTGTGTCGAAGCAGAAGTCGTAGTGTCACTCACACGTACACACACACACACACACACACACACACACACACACACACACACACCGGAGGGGTTACGTGATACGAGGTGTGTTTGTGTGTGTGCGTGGTTGTGTATATGTACAGTATATCAATGTACATACGTGTGTGTACTGTGTCTTGAAGCTTAGATAATTAACAGTAGTTGGAACATGAAGACACAAACCTCACAATAGACGATATAATAACAGGAGAGAGAGAAAGAGAGAAAGAAATTACTTGACAACTAAGAAACAGAGAGACAGACAGACAGACAGACAGACAGAGGGAGGCTATACTATACGCTCGCCCACTGTGCACATCACCTCTATTTTAACACCGACACGGAATTAATTTAGTAAAAAAAAAGTAATTGGTTTTAACAGTTAAATGGGAAGTGGTGGTTAGGAGGCAACTTAATTGGGTTGAACAGGTGGTTGGGGGTAGAGTCAGGGCCGTACATGTGTGTGTGAGGGTTGAGGTCAGGGTCGTACTTGGGTACGGATTATGTGGTGGGGGGTGAGGATAGGTGACTGGGTCGTACACTGGAGGGTGAGGGTGGGGCCATTTTCAGACAATGGGGAAAGTTTGTTTAGATCTTCTTGTAATTATTCGGAGTCAGTTAATTTATTTATGTTGCTGTCTACGCCCATATCTCTGTCATTAATTTTTTCATAAGCTCTATTCATCCATTTATTATACTATTTACAGTATATAAATTCAGAACATACTGCGGACTAAAAACGTAACTTAAACAGTAGTGGATCATGTCAAGGTAGGAACTAGACAAACGTAAAGTCCTTTGGGAATCGGCCTCCCCGCCTTACCCACCTTTGTTCTCCACAATCCCAACGTGGTATGTTGTAATCATGGAATATAATCATGAACTACAATTTCATTTGCCTTGGAATCGTTTGCGATTGCGACTCCTTGGTTTTCCAAGACGCTGGAATCTATTACAATTCTTGATTACGATTACAACATGTCAGGGTCGTACATGAAGGGTGGTGAGGGTCAGGGTCGACGTACTGTACATGGGGGGGGGGAGGGAATAGAGTCGGATATATGGAGGGTGATGAGGGTAGGAGCAAGGTCTATTATAGACCTTGGGTAGGAGACTAGGGGTCAGGGTCGACGTACATAGGGATTAGCTTCAAGGTCACAAGGACTTAAGAGACAGGGCCTCAAGTGCGTTACAGACCAACTCCGACGCACTGCATAATCCCTCAGAATCTCAGAGACATTTTAGTTCATATTTTCCCCTTAAACTGAGAAGAAAAGAACTCGTGCCGTGCAATTTCGGTGTCGTTTTCGCCTCCAGCTTCGTGTAGTAGCTTAAGTGAACCCCTTAAATGCTCTCTCACGTGTACAGTTAAAAGGGAAACACATTTAGCTAAGAACTTCTGGGAATCTGTAGCGCTTGAGTCTTAGGGTTGACCAGATTCGCCTCTCTTGCAACTCCCGGAGGGGGGGGGTGGTCAATGGGGGCAATTTCAGGTATGAGTCAGGGCATTAGGGAGCGTGAGGGATGATGGGTACACCAAGGCCGCCATGACGTCTCCTGGAGTGGTTGTAGTGATGTTTGGGTCAAGAGTGATTCAGAGACAGGGGGCAATATTTTAGGGGTTTATCAGGGGTGTTCCTCAAGGGACCTTAGGAATGTATCTCGCGGATTCAGGGACGTATCTCAGGAACCTCAGGGATATGTTTCAGGAACTTCAGGGTTGTGTCTCAGGGGCGTATCTCAAGGTCTTCAAGGACGTGTCTCCGGAACTTCAGGAGCGTGACTCGGGTTTTCAGGAGCGTGTCTCAAGGTTTTCGTGGGGGGTGTCTTTGGGCCTTTAGGGGTGTGTCTCAGGGGCGTGTCTCAGGGTCTTCAGGGTGTGTCTCGGGGCCAGGCAGACTTAGGCCGCCGCGCCCCCCGGAGTGACGCAGACTGTCACCTATATCAACGTCTACGACCCCCGCCGGGACACTGATGATGGTAGTTGGTAGTAGAGGAGGGGGATGGGTCGTGTTGAGGGAGGCTGAGGTGTAGGTGAGGGTCAGAGAGGTGGTGGGAGAGAGAGAGTAGGGGGTCGTCTTGAGAGAGAGAGAGAGAGCAGGTAGGGCGGGGGCAGTGAAAGGGTTGGCCCCGTATAGGAGTCAAAGAAGACGGCTAAATGCATCATGGCAGCCACCCGTCGAAGTTAATCTCCGTTGACGAAGAAGGTAATCCTAGCCGGCGAAGAAGTTAATCCCAGCTGGCGAAGAAGGTAATCCTAGCCGACGAAGAAGGTAATCCCAGCTGGCGAAGAAGGTAATCCCAGCTGGCGAAGAAGGTAATCCCAGCTGGTGAAGAAGGTAATCCTAGCCGGCGAAGAAGTTAATCCCAGCTGGCGAAGAAGGTAATCCTAGCCGACGAAGAAGGTAATCCCAGCTGGCGAAGAAGGTAATCCTAGCCGGCTAAGAAGTTAATCCCCGTTGACGAAGAAGGTAATTCCAACTGGCGAAGAAGGTAATCCCAGCTGGCGAAGAAGTTAATCCCAGCTGGCGAAGAAGGTATTCCCAGCTGGCGAAGAAAGTAATCCCAGCTGGCGAAGAAGTTAATCCCAGCTGGCGAAGAAGTAAATATTGGCTCTTTATTGAGAGGTATCAATCAATATCTTGCTCTGAATAGAATAGGGTAAATGGAGGAGGGATAGTGGGACAGTTAAGGGGGGTCTGGGATAGAGGCAGAGGACAAGGCTGGGATAGGAGTAAAGTTTACAAGGATAGAGAGGACAACATTGGGATAGAGAGCACAGGAAAGCACTGGGATAGAAAGGTCAGCACTGGGATAGAGAGCACTGGGATAGAGAGCACAGGAAAGCACTGGGATAGAGAGCACAGGAAAGCACTGGGATAGAGAGCACAGGAAAGCACTGGGATAGAGAGCACAGGAAAGCACTGGGATAGAGAGCACAAGGCTGGGATAGGCCGGGTGTCCACCAATATTGATCTTAGGAACGCGGGTGACCAGGATGCAGTCCACAGTTACACCTTCCACTGTGAACCACGGAGGAGGAGATGAGGGAGAAGAAGAAAAAATAAAAGAATTGTAAGAAATAAGAAAAAGAAGACACGTGAAAATAAAGAAGAAGAATTTTTAGAAGAATTGTGAGAAAAAAATGACAACAACAACAAAAACAATCAACAATAACAACAATTAGAATTAATGTGAGAAAGAAGAAGAAGAATATGTAGAAAGGTGAAAAAGTAGATAAAATAAAGGAGATGAAAGAGAAGAGGAAAAAGGACAAAATAAAGACAATGGGAGTAAGAGATTAAATAGAAGACAAAGGGAAACGCGAAGAAAACAACGAAGAAAGAAGGTAAAGGAAGAGAAAATATGAGAAAAGAAAGGAAAAGAGGAGGAGGAAGGCAGAGAAGATGATGATAAAGAAGGAGGAGGAGGAAGAGAAAGAAAAGATAATGGTAATAAGGAAATGAGGAAGCCATCATCCCCCACTCCTCTGATATCCTCCTCTGATATCCTGAACACCGTATATGACATAGGATATCTGTTTAGGAGCTTTAGGACACCTGTGTATTGTTATCCTATGCACTAAATACCATATAGGATTGCATTTCATTTTTTTTGTATATCCTGTCTTACTAGGTTGAACATAGGATCCCAATTCCCTTGATATCCTAAGCTTCAATAACACAGAATCAGTGTTATCCTAATATCCTTAACATGGATAAAATACTTCCTCCGCCTTCCGTGACAAAGTGACATAGAGTACACTCGCAATTTAGGCCGAATTTACTGGTGGATTGGAGTTGGTCGTCGGCTTTGTTTTGTGTATCTGGTCGACCTCTCTCCGGGCCTACAATTGATGGGGTCGCTTGAATACCTGATTGCTGGGCCGTCTGTCTGAGCGTCTTTGTGTGTGTGTGTGTGTGTGTGTGTGTGTGTGTGTCCTGTGTACGTCGTTGTTTTGATGAGAGAGAGAGGGAGAGAGAAAGATGAACTGATAGGGAAAAGGGGAGGAAGGGAGAGAAAGAGATTGAGAGATAGGTGTGTGTATGTGAAGAGAGAGAGAGAGAGAGAGAGAGGCACAAGAAACGACTCCAACAACAATTACTAGTACTTGTCCTCAGCTACGCACTATATAAGTCGATACGAGGCACAGAAAGTTGAAGACTGTTATTGACAAGAGAGAAAGTATCTCTCTCTCTCTCTCTCTCTCTCTCTCTCTCTCTCTCTCTCTCTGTTCCGGGAGATGTATTAACCTGCACAGTTGCCGAGAGACGAGGGTGGCAGTGTGTTTAGGAGGAGAGAGAGTGAGAGAGAGAGGGTGGGGGGGGGGTGGTATTGTGTTGAAATGACCATGCAAGTTATCACCTGGTAAGACTTTTGGTAACAACTTGTGGTATAATTTGATCTCTCTTATCGTCCAGCTGAATAAATATGTTTATCCGTCTGCATTATATCATCTTTTACTGCATCGGAAAAGTAATCCAATTGTCCAGGTTAATTCTCTCTCTCTCTCTCTCTCTCTCTCTCTCTACATGACAGAGTTCGACGGCACTTTCACCCAAGGCCAGAACCTGTGACGCACGAGCTTATGTACACTGCAGGGAAGACAGAGGGAGTGAGAGGGAGGAGAGTGAGATGGAGGAGAGTGAGAGGGAGGGAGTGAGAGGGATACAGTGAGAGAGAGGGAGTGAGATGGAGGGGGTGAGAGGGAAAGAGTGAGAGGGGAGGGGGTGAGAGGGAAAGAGTGAGAGGGGGGAGTGAGAGGGAGGCCGTGAGAGGGAGGAGAGGGTAGAGTGAGAGGGCCCCCAGCTTACGTGCGCTCCAAGGAAGAGAGAGAGAGAGAGAGAGAGAGAGAGAGAGAGAGAGAGAGAGAGAGAGAGAGAGAGAGAGAGAGAGAGAGAGAGAGTTTTGACTTAGGAGAGCAGAGGATAATGACAGGAGGGTGGAAGAGAGAGGGGAGAAAGAGGAGGAGGACGAATGGGACAGGGAGGAGAAGAGAAGGGAAGAGAAGGGGGAAGGAGGTAAAGATGGAGAGATTGGCTAAGAGGGAAAGGAACAAACGAAAAGAAGAGGGGAATGGAAAGAGAGAGAATCAGGAGCTGGAAAGAAGAGAGATGGGAAGTGGAGAAGAAGGAGGAGAGAAAGAGGTAAGTGAAGATGTGCGAAAAGGGAGAGAGAGAAAAGAAATTAGGGGAGGAAGAATGACAGTGATTGAGAAGAGGGAACGAGGGATTAAATGCACACGAAAGCTTGGTATGAAGTAGAGACAGATAGACAGACAGACAGACAGACAGACAGACAGACAGACAGACAGCACTTTATATATGTATGGACGGAGATAGGAGGTCATGTTTTAACCTAACCTAACCTAACCTAACCTGGGTCTCCTCGCTGTCTAGGGCCACGACCCTTATTAAATAGTTTGTGACGTGAGAGAGAGAGAGTGAGAGAGAGAGAGAGAGAGAGAGAGAGAGAGAGAGAGAGAGAGAGAGAGAGAGAGAGACCACCACCATAGTAACGTCAACCCCCACCCCTCCCTCCCCACCCACGTCGCTGCCAATTTTATATAAACTTTCCTTTCAATCATCACGACCTCCACACCCTTAAATCCACATCCGATGAGGCTTCACTTCTGGTGTCATTAAGGCTTCATTCATACATGGTGTCATTAAGGTTTCATTCATACATGGTGTCATTAAGGTTTCATTCATACCTGGTGTCATTAAGGCTTCATTCATACCTGGTGTCATTACGGTTTCATTTATACCTGGTGTCATTAAGGCTTCATTCATACCTGGTGTCATTAAGGTTTCATTCATACCTGGTGTCATTAAGGTTTCATTCATACCTGGTGTCATTAAGGTTTCATTCATACCTGGTGTCATTAAGGCTTCATTCATACCTGGTGTCATTAAGGCTTCATTCATACCTGGTGTAATAAAGACTTCATTCATACCTGGTGTCATTAAGGTTTCATTCATACCTGGTGTCATTAAGGCTTCATTTCAGGCTGGTCATAAAGTCCTTTCAGTCAGTCAGTCAGGCAACCAATCAGTCAATCCACCAGTCAGTCAGTCAGTAAGGCAACCAGTCAATCAATCAATCAGTCAGTCAGTCAGGCAACCAGTCAGTCAGTCAGTCAGTCAAGAAAGGCAGGCTTAGACCTTAGAGCCATCTGACGAAGCAGCACAAAGAATCAATTTAGCAATGTAGTGTGATGGTGGTGGCTAGGAGTACCTTAGTCCTCCTCTCCCTCTTCCTCTTCCCCCTCCTCCTCCTCTCGCTCGTTTTAGTTAGTTTTTACGACACAGTCAACATACTGAGGGTGTCCTGTATTATATTAAGGCCCCCTCCCCCCCCTCACTCTCCCTTCTCCCCTCCTCACTCTCCTTCCTTCCTCCCTCCCTCCCTCACTCTCCCTCCTTCCCCCTCCTCCTTCCTCCCTCCTCCCCCTCCTCACTCCTCCTTCCCTCCCTCCCTTCCCTCCCTCCCTCACTCTCCCTTCCTTCCCCTCCTCCCTCCAACCAACCCCCTCCTCACTCTCCCTCCCTTCTCCCCTCCTCCCTCCCTCTCCCAAGGTCCTCTGTGGTGGTGATCTTATGATTCAATTTGGCTCACTGAATTCAATTTGGCTCACTGAAGTGTCTGTATGTCTATCTATCTATCTATCTGTCTGTCTGTCTATCTCTATCTCTATCTCTATCTCTATCTCTGTCTGTCTGTCTATTATGCTTATACTGTCTACTGCTAAACCAATGTGAACCTCTAAAGCGATTAAACTGAATGAATGTCTGTCTATTTATCTATCTGTTCCATTCCACGGCTAATTGGATACGGGATATAGATGTTAAACTGACAGGTAGTTAGACAGATAGAGATGGGTGGAGAGAGAGAGAGAGAGAGAGAGAGAGAGAGAGAGAGAGAGAGAGAGAGAGAGAGAGTACTTTAAGGATATCACTGCACTTTCTTCAATCATCCCTGGCCTAGAAAACCCACATTAGTTCTCTTATGTGTGTGGCAATTAAGACAGGTAGATTAATTGGACAAGTGAACAGGTAAATTCTCTTCCTCATTCCTCTCCCATTATCACCCCCTCCTCTCCCTCCCCCCCTTCCCATCTTTCATTTTCTCATTTTCTTTTATTATTCTCAACCCCTTCACTTCCCTTCTTTCCCTTTTTCATCATCACCCCGACCTCCCAATTCCTCTTTTCCTTCCCTTCTTTCCCTTTCTCCTCTTCTATCATCTCCCCACCCCCTTCCTTCTTTCCCTTTCTCCTCTTCCATAATCACCACCTACCCCTCTCCCACCTCCCCCTCCCTTCTTTCCCCTTTTCCTCTTCCATCATCACCCCTCTCCCACCTCCTCTTCCCTTCTTTACTTTCCGTCTCTGGTTCTTCTCTCCCTCTCTTCCCTCTCTGCATTTATATCCATTCTTTCATCCCTCCTTCCTTCCCTTCCCTTCCATTTCCTTCCCACTGTTTTCCCCATTTTTCCTTCTCACTCTACCTCTCCTATATTTTAATCCCCTCTGTTCATAACTTCTCCCTTCCCTCCCTCCCTCCCTCCCCCCTTCCCTCTCATACTTCCCTCCTCATCCTTCCCCCTCCCTCTCCTCCCTCTCGCCAAGACACATAACAATATGCTACTCAAAATCAAAAATATCCACTAGGACACAAGAAGATGTTAACCCCCGGTTGTATTGATTTGAGAGGAAGATGGGAAATGAAGATAGGTGGTGGTAGATGAGACAGAAGGGAGAGAGGAACTGATGTAGGGAGGAAGGGAGAGAGGAGGGATGGAGGGAGGAAAGAGAAGAGGGAGGGGAATGTAGAAAGGGAAAGAGGATGAATACAGAGAGAAAGGAGAGAGAGAGAGATATAGGGAATGATTGTGGGGAGAGAAAAGGTCCGGAAGAGGGGAAAGTGGGAAGCACGTGGAGACTATGAGGGAAGGACAGTGTACAGGATGAAAGATAGATGATGAAGGAGAGGCAGGTGTTAATGGAGAGGCAGGAGAAAACTAAAAGAGAGGAGAAAGAGGGAGAGACGAGAGAGAGAGAAAGAGAGAGAGAGAGAGAGAGAGAGAGAGAGAGAGAGAGAGAGAGAGAGAGAGAGAGATTTGTTAGTCTAACAACTTTATTGGCAAAGTTTGGAGTACAGTTTGCCTATTCTGAATAGTTCAATCAGGTCTTGACACTGAGGGTGCTGTCACTGTTCACTGTCACGCAGGACAGAGGTTCATACACAAATGAGATAGTAATAGATCATATTCATTTGTGTTATATTCTATTTGAGGATTAATAAGTATTAACTAGTAAAAGTTGGATAGACTGCAAAAATGTCCTCAAGAATTTATTATAATAATTACATAGTTCATGATACAATAAGCCAGGTGGCCTGAAGTCTTTGACAGTGTCACATTCAATAATATAGTGTTCAAGTGTATGCTTTAAAAGTTTATCACAAAGTTTACATGCTGAGTGTTCCGGTATGGGTACAGCGTCACTAACTTGCCAGATGTGTCTGTATCCTAGCTTAACTCTGGCCACGACTACATCACATCGTCTGGTTCTGTTCTTATGCTGGCCATACCGGTACCTCTTGTCACAAAATCTGTCACATTTACTAATGCTACAACTGTCAGGTCTCTGTGTATTTCTCAGTTCTTCTAGATCAGAGTTCATGATTTTGACTTATATGTTTTCAAGTACAGCACTGGATAGGCCAAGGTCCCGGTCCACATTTTCTTTCTTACATGCCTCGGTCTCGGATATTAGTTCTTGGTCTCGGTCTCGGAAGGCATTTCTCGGTCTCGCTCTTATGGCCTCGACTACATAACTGTGATCGGCAAGGTGGTGAGGTATGGGTGGCCACGTGTAATGTAATTTGCATATGGAAGGTGAGAGGTGAAGGTAGGAGAAAATGAGAGGAATAATGATGAGATATTAAGAAGAGGGGAGGAGGAAAGAAGAGGAGAGGAGTAGTGGATATGAAGGGAGAAGAGAAGAGAAGAGAAAAGAAAAGAGAAATGGCTATGAGGAGGGTGTGAAGAAGAAGAAGATGAATAAAAGAAGAGGAGAAGAGATGAGAGGATTGGATAAAGAAGAAGAAATACGAAGGAATTTAAGAAAAGATTGACAAGAGAGAGAGAGAGAGGGAGGGAGGGAGGGGGTAGAGAATGTGAAGAAGTTGGGGAGAAGAGGAATAATGATAAGAATTTCATTAAGAAGAGAAGGATGAAAAGTGAAGGGAAGAGGGAGGAGAGGACTTAAAGAAGATGAAGGGAGCGAAAGTAAGATTAAAAGAGAGAGAGAGAGCTTAAGAAGATGATGAAAGATGGAGGACAAAAAATAAGATGGAAAGATAAGGGATTAAAGCAGAGGTGTGAGAGAGAAAGAGAGAGTAAGAAAGAAAAAGTAAGAGAGAAAGAAAGAGAGATACAGAGGATTAGACAAAAAAGAGAGCAGAAGAAAAGAGGAGAAAGAGAGTGGGAGAGGCTGCAAATAGTGGAACAGAAAACAGGAAGTAAAGAAAATGGAACTAAGAAGAGAGAAAGAGAGAGACGACAGACAGACAGCCAGACAGAGGGAGGGGGGTAGGCAGGGAAGGGGGGAGAGCAGGGAAGGGGGGGAGGGAAGAGAGAGAGGTAAGGACAGAGAGAGAGATGACAGGGGGGGAAGGAAGGATAGAGAGAGTGAGGGAAGGAAGGACAGTGAGAGGGGGGAAGGAGGGACGGAAGGAGAGAGAGACAGAGAGGGAGGAGTGGGGTAGGGAAGGAAGGAGAGAGAGAGAGAGAGAGAGAGAGAGAGGAAGGAAGGAAGGGAAAGAAGAAAGGACAGAGGGAAATGAAGGACAGAGAAAGACGGAAGGATGGAAGGGCAGAGAGAGAGGGGGAGGAGGGACTCAACACTGGAGGATCGATGCCTTGGGTAGATTTTTCCCACGCTGACCAATGACAAATTAGGAGGAACCACCCGAAGGAGGCGGTGTAGTGACCCTGTAGTGCCTCGTTCTAGGTCTCCAGGGGCTTAATCTCCAGGTCCTCTGTCAAAAGGGGATTAATCTCCAGGTCCTCTGTCAAATGGGGATTAATCTCCAGGTCCTCTGTCTTCGGGGGATTAATCTCTAGGTCCTCTGTTTCCAGGGGATTAACCTGCAGGTCTCCGTCTCCAGGGGCTTAATGCCCAGGTCTCTGTCTCCAGGGGATTAATCTCCAGGTCTCTGTCTCCAGGGGCTTAATCTCCAGGTCTCTGTCTCCAGGGGAATAATCTCCAGTTCCTCTGTGATCATGGATTTTTTTTTTTGAGGGCTCAGTGTGTCAGTTTTTAGTAGTGTAGTGTGGGGGGAGCTAGGAAGAGAAGGCCTCCTCCTCCTCCTCCCGGCCACAGCATCACAACCCCTGATCGGCGTCCTGGCAAAAATTGATGGCACTGTTTTACTCGCCGTCTATCTGTTAATTGTTAATTATAAATTGATGTAGAATGTTACGTAAGGCAGTATAATGTTATTTCAATCCTTTAGCTTAAGATTAAGTTGTGCTAAGGAAGTTTAGAATCGTGGTTTCTGTGCCACTTTGAGGGAAGGCAAACACGACATTGATTAAATGGACGCATTAAAGCCAACACACTGTTTGTTTACACTGAGTCATCAAAGCACTGTTGTTTACACTGACTCATCAACTCACTGTTTGTTAACACCGACTCATCAACACACTATTTGTTTACATTGAGTCTTCAAACCTTCATCAGCGGTAAAAGTGTATGAGGGAAACCCAGACTGACAGATACCTCACATTACTAGACTGCAGACTGTTACCCTGGCAACCTCCTCTTCAACCGCGGTGTACTGTATACTCGACTCAGGAGGACGGCACTCGGAATCAAAGCTGCGTTGAAGTGCAGTTTATGATATATCAAGTCTGGGGTTTATTCAGAAGTGCTGATAATTTCAAGTTATTGGTATAATTCTTTCAGGTTTTGTAAATCTCTTTCGGATTTATCGTTTGGGTCTGGATGTAAGCAGATTTTGAATCATAGATGTGGATTATAACTAACTTTCAGCCTCTCTCTCTCTCTCTCTCTCTCTCTCTCTCTCTCTCTCAGTGGACCCCAGCTCGTGTGGCGCTGTTGTATATTTGACTTTATTTCCCCACCTACCCCGCCCCTGGCTACCTTAAGTTGCCACACGTCTTTGGCCATCCACTTTGTTCATGGCCATCCACTCATGACCATCCACCTCATGGCCACCCACTCATAACCACCCACCCCACCATGACCACCCACTCATAACCAACCCACTATAGCAACCCACTCATAACCAACCCACTCATAACCAACCCACTCATAACCAACCTACTCATAATCACCAACTCCCACTATGACCACCCATTCATAACCAACCCACTCCTGATAACCAACCCACTCGTAATCACCAACCCCACTCATGACCACCCACTCATAACCAACCCACTCATAACCAACCCACTCATAACCAAATCACTCAAGCAACCAACCACTCATAACCAACCCACTATAACCACCCACTATAACCACCTCAACTCCCATTCATAACCAACCCACTCATAACCACCAACTCCCACTCATGACCACCCACTCATAACCAACCCACTCATAACCACCCATTCATGACCACCAACTCCCACTCACGATCATCCACCCATAGCCACCCACTCACAACCAACCCACTCGTAATCAACCCACTCACAACCAACCCACTCATAACCAACCCACTCATAACCAACCCACTCATAACCACCCATTCATGACCACCAACTTCCACTCATGAACATCCACCCCAGCCACCCACTCATAACCACCCCACTCATAACCACCCGTTCATGGCCACCCACCCACCCACCCACCCACTCTCACGCCTGGCTGGTGGTCTGGACATAAGAGCCTCGTAGAAAGCTTGAGCGAGTTTTATGAAGGTGTGAGAAAGTGGTGTAAGGAGAGGGGGGAGTGGCAGTGGGAAGAGGGGGGGTGGGGAAAGAGGTGAGAGATGGGAAGAGAGGGAAGGTGTGCTAATAAAGTGTATATTATCCTCTCGGTCTGTACATTATTCATCATTATTCATTTATTTGTCTATCATCCTTTTATTATCGTCTATTCTCTCTCATCTCCTCTACCTAGACATGAATTCGTAAAAGGAAAAAAAATCAACAAAAAATTACGAAAAATGTGAAAAAAAATTAAAATTATTAAAAAAAATTCACTAAAAAATATAAAGTTTGTATCCCAGTAAAGATGGTTTCAATTATCTCATGTAAATTTATGCATTATGGGACAAATTCGTGAGGAAATTTGGGTCAAAATTAAAAAAAGATAAACTCGGAAATATTCACCAGATTTCCTTTGGATTTGTTTTATATATATTGTGTCTATTATATAATGTATTGTGTATGTTTTTATGTAAATTAAAGATGGCATGAGTTTTTTTTTTTTGTGTGTGTGTTATGCATGTTTTTGGGGGTATTATGTATGTGTTTTTCTGTGTGTGTGTGTGTGTGTGTGTGTGTGTGTGTGTGTGTGTGTGTGTGTGTAAACTACAACTTCAAAAATAAAAGTTGTACACTTGGCCTCCAAAAAATAAAATAGTCAAAATATGTTTATTTAAGAACGTGGGAGGCGGCGAGGCAGTGCTAAAGTTGCTTATTAGGCCCAGCAGAACACATCTGGTGTAGTGGAGGCAGCTCCTCACGAGCCCCTGGGTGAGTCGTGGCCCACCACCAGCACCCCCGGGAGAGAGAAGGGGGAGGAGGGAGGAATATGAAACGAGAATTAGAGGAAACAGACAGAGAATGGATGTGATTTATAAAGTGAAATTAAAGCAATAGAGAGAAATGCCGACAGCCGACCACCAGTTAAACTTCTATGTTTTGTTTTTGCTTGCTTGAAAAGAGAGAGAGAGAGAGAGAGAGAGAGAGAGAGAGAGAGAGAGAGAGAGAGAGAGAGAGACCACCAAGCCCAGGTTGACTGAAACATGACATTGAACTAGGCTCATGAAGCTGAACTCACTAATGAAGTTGTCTTAAGTGTTCCTCGAGGGGTGGATATTGCTTGTGAGGAGAGGGAAGGAAGAGTGGGGGTAGAGAGAGAAATGAGGGAAGAGGGAGGGAAAGGAGAGGGAAGAGGGAGAAAAGAAAAGAGAAAAGAAAGAGAAGAGGAAGGAGAGAAGAGAAAGAGATGATAGGGAAAAGAGAGAGAGAAGAGGGAGAACAGAGAGTGAAAACAAAAAGAAGAGGGAGGGGAAAAGAGTAAAGAAAGGAAAATGAAGAGAGAGAGAAAGAAGATAGAGATGAGGGAGAAAAAGAAAGAACAGGGAATGAGAGGACGGTAAAGAAAGGGAGAAAAGAGGAAAAAAAAAGAATAAGGAGAAATAAATAAAAGGAACAAGGGATAGAGAAGGATAGGGAGGGAGGGGGATAGGGAGGGAGGGAGGAGGGTTGGGGAGAGAGAAGGAAAGAGAGAAGATACAAATAGAAGAGAAAAGAGACAGAGATACATAGAGATATATGAAGAGATAGACAGATATTTAAACTAATAGAATGAGACAGACTGACAGACTGAGCGAGAGGAGAGAGAGAAAGAGAGACTGCAAATAGAGGGATAATTGGTAAGGTAATTAAATAATTTTGCCAAGGATATCCACTGTAATTAAGAATATATAATAAGGCATTGTTATTGTAAATGAATACAGTGTAAATACTGTCTATACTCTCTCTCTCTCTCTCTCTCTCTCTCTCTCTCTCTCTCTCTCTCTCTCTCTCTCTCTCTCTCTCTCATAAGTACACCTGTAAACATAAAGGTGTTGAGGTAATGAGTGAGAGTAGCGGCCATACTTGCTTAATGACTCAATAGTACAGCAGGTGAGCCACGACCCCCTAACCTAACCTAACCTAACCTGGGTCTCTTGTAATCCTCTTTACTGTTGTTTAAACGTTTAGTCTTCTTGGGTTTTAGTATATAGAACCCTGAACTACTGTACACTTGTTCCAGTATTGTCAGACTTGTTCCAGTATAATGAGATTTGTTCCAGTATTATCAGTATATAGAACCCTGAACTACTGTACACTTGTTCCATCCAGCATTAGTGTGTGTGTATCCGTCTGTCCCGCGAGTATCAGGAATGGCAGTGAGTGTTTGAAGGTTTTAGAAACACCTCGAGTACATGTAACTCTTCAGAAACCTCCATGAATATTCCAGTTTAATGTTCTGGTAAAATGAATACAAACTTGTCTTGGATATAGATGACAGTCTCGCCCAGTTGTGTTTTATTAGACAACAGAGGACCTTAATTTAGTCAGGACTTATCAGAGCCACACACACATATACCATTTATACCAAGTAATGTGAAATTCCCTCGAGGGTTTGTAGAAGACTTTAATTTTGCATATGATTACGGCCAGATAGATTATTTTTACAGACAACTCATGATGACAAACAGACAACATATACGTACCAATTGTTATATTAGTCAGCTAGGACCGGGAGGAGAGAGTGCGGGAGGTATACAGGTAAATTTAAATGATTCATGTTGTAACGCCATCTGTCGCACACGAGTAAAACTTTTAAAAGACTATTACAACACAGTGAGTAGAGATACACAGTCATACACACGAATAAACGTTCCATTATTTTATATTTTGAAGAATGACACAGAGAATAGCAGTACACAGGGCAAAGTAACATTCCACAAACTTTCCCTCAATACTAATTTAATAAACAAAAAACTATTTATCTCTCTTGTAATATCATTCCCTTCATGACTGCCCAAAAAATTGAAAGATGGCGTATTGGAACGTATTGGATAACTTTACAGGTATTGCATTGTTAGTGTTTTCATAAATGGATATTGGTTGTTTGTGTGACATCTGCTCCCAGAATGGCTGCGGCATTCAGAGAGAGAGAGAGAGACAGAGAGTTGTTGAATCACAGTGAAGTACACACAACACCGGGCCGCTCTGTCAACATTCCAACATTACCAGCAGCAAACGCACACTATACAGCCTGCACCAGCGACAGTGAGTGTGAGAATAAGCGAAGTTAGCGAACACCAGCCCAACGAACACCAGTTATTGACCACCACCAAAGACCGAACACCAGCGAGCGAACACCAACGAGTAAACACCACCAACCAAACACCAGCTACCGAACACCAACGACTGAACACCAGAGAGTGAATAAGCATTTAGTGAACGCGAGTGAACGAACAAGTTCTCTCATGCACTTTAACTCAGAGAATCTTGAAGCCAACGAGTTAATTTTTGTCTCGTCATGGTTAATGTCAATGTGAGAGGGTGAGGTGTGAGTGTGTGTGTGTGTGTGTGTGTGTGTGTGTGTGTGTGGTGAGTGTGAGTGTGTGTGTGTGTGTGTGTGAGGCGGCATATTCAAGGTGACCCACACATAAGACCCAGGCACAACCAGCAGGTACAGAGGGAGGAAAGAAGAGTAAGAGGAAGAGATGGAGGGATGAGGGAAGGGGGAGAAGAGGAAGAAGGAAAAAGGACACACACACACACACACACACATACACACACACACACACACACACACACACGAGACAGCTCCAGGTCTCGTGACAAGGCAGAAGGTGTGTGTTTTTATAGCTCCCCGGAGTGACAATTTACCTTACTGTACACTAATTAATCCCTTTTATTGAAGTTATTTATTTAAACGCTCCAGTACGTGTTGTGTGTATGTGTTTTAGTGCATGCGTAAAGTGCGTGCGTGCTTATAGTAGACCGTGCTTAGGTTGTCTGTTCTGGTCGAGGATAATGTTACAAAATATTAAGGACTTGGAGTTTAGAGGTTAAATTTCCTTGTTATTTATTGATATTTGGTCTTTATTGTCACTATCTAACCTAACCTACCCTAACCTAACCTAACCTAACCTAACCTAACCTAACCTAACCTAACCCAGGGGCTTGTGTTTGTAGCTGTAGTGTACCTATTCTGTAACTACTACCACCTGTACCTGCCGTGTTGAACCTGTACCTGTATTTACCTGTATTATGAACCTTTATGATGAAATATAGTCCAGTCTAGGAGCTGCATATCCATCATTTATTCGTCACAACATTGTATTTACGTCTGCTGTCCCTACCACGTGTGTTTATATAATGATTCGTGTTTTAGTGGTCGTAAAATGGCAGTTCAGGTGTTGACATTATACACAGGAGACACGGGGCTGATATAATGTGTGGTTAAATCCGGACTGTGTGGTGGAAGGGTTATTATTATTGTTGTTGTTGTTGTTGTTACTATTGTTGTTACTATTGTTGTTGTTGTTGTTACTATGATTTTGTATTGTTGGTATTATTATTTTATTGCTAATGCTATTATTGTTGTTGTCATTATTAGTCATTATTATTATTATTATTATTATTATTATTATTATTATTATTATTACTGTTATTATTATTATAAGTAGTAATAGTATTATCATCATCATCGCCATACGTAACAAAAGTCTTGAGAAATTCAGTATCGGGTCACCCGGGGGGCAGGAGGTCAGAGGTCAAGGCCACATCAATACTGTGTTGATGCAGGTGAAAGTATCACTCTGATGCAACAACAACCCCAGAATACGTGTCACAACAATGGTAATAATAACAACAATCTCAACAATGGTAATAACCAGAACAGCAATAAAAACTACAACAATAACGACAATCACATTATCAACAACCACTACAACAAAAACAACAACCACTTCAATAACCACCACCACAATGGCTCACTAGAATGTAATACCCGCAGGTCAGAAATGCAGTTGTGTCTATTTTAGGATTCGTCAACACGCCAGGGTGGTGGATGTGGCTGCAGTGATTAGACCTGTGTGGGTGTGGGTGTGTGTGTGGGGGGGTGTGGGGGGGGTTGTGGATTATTATTAATATTTTTATTATTATTGTTGTTGGTAGTAGTAGTAGTAGTAGTAGTAGTGATCTGTGTTTGTCTGTAATGATATTAGTATGGAACACGTAAAAATTCGACACCCCGGTTTATTTCACCTGTTATAAATAATACCTTAACACTACCTGGGGGTTAGGTGAGGTTAGTGTTAAATTAAGTTAGATTAGATTACTTTATGTTAGGTTACATTTGGTTATGTTAGGTCAGCATTAGGATGTTTGATAATAATTATAAGGTGAAATAAACTGGGATGTCTAATCTTCACGTGACCCCTAATTATTATTATTATTATTATTATTATTATTATTATTATTATTATTATTATTATTATATTCTTCGACTTGACTCACCGTTGTTGCTCTGATAATAAACTGCTGTCATTCAGTATTTTTAGAACGAGAGAGAAAAAGTTCCCTTCCTCCTCCTCCGCCTCCTCCTCCCTGTTCTTCAGTCCAAACACCGGAACTAAACCATTATCCCGTTTTTCTCTCTCTCTCTTAATTCTCTACTCCTTAATGGTTGTTATTACGGCCTCTAATGACTTACTTAATTGTAATTGTTTTTTGAATTTATGACGATGATGACTCTTGAATTATGAGGGTAATTTGGAGGGTTAAAGTGTTGGGTTGTTGTAGTTTGGTGGTTCGCTTGTTGGGTCGTTATGGTTTGGTGGTTCGCTTGTTGGGTCGTTATGGTTTGGTGGTTCGCTTGTTGGGTCGTTATGGTTTGGTGGTTCGCTTGTTGGGTCGTTATGGTTTGGTGGTTTGCTTGTTGGGTCGTTATGGTTTGGTGGTTCGCTTGTTGGGTCGTTACAGTGGTTCAGTTGTTAAAATTATGTTTTACAGTTTCAGTTGTCGTAGTCATTTATTTATATTTTATACCCTGTTTGTAGAACCTATAATGGCATGGCTCTGTCTGTCTGTCTGTCTGTCTGTCTGTCTGTCTGTCTGTCTGTCTGTCTGTCTCTGTCTGTCTGCCAACAATGTATATATTTCTACTTTCTTACCTCAACCAAACTCAATTAGGCAGTTCCTCCTGGTAACACACACACACACACACACACACACACACACACACACACACATGAAGGGTCAAGGTCAGGGTTACATGGAAGAAGGAATTACCAGGTTTCAACATCACTAATAGGAGTAGTGTGTGGCGTTTGTGTCACTCTTGCTGTGAGACGTGATAAAGCTTCGCCTGTATTATTATTATTTATTATTATTATTAGAGTGTGTGTGTGTGTGTGTGTATGTGTGTGTGTGTCCCATCAATAGAAACTCTCTCTCTCTCTCTCTCTCTCTCTCTGACAAAACTTTTGGTCCGCCCTAAAAAAAAGTTATTAAAAGTGTCTAGATTTGGTGTTTTACCTGAGTGTTCCAGAGTGTGTCGGGTGGTGGAGCCGTCAGAGTGGGAGAATAGCTAAGTGACTCGTTTTTTAGGTATTAATAGTGAAGAATGAGAGAGAGAGAGAGAGAGAGAGAGAGAGAGACATCAGTTGAAATAAGTGTCTCTGAATTTCTCTCTCATTAACCACCATTAGTGAAGTACGAGAGAGTGAGAGAGTGAGAGAGAGTGAGAGAGTGAGAGAGTGAGAGAGATCTAGGAAATGTCTCCCTTTAAGGTCTGTCATTAGCTGAACGTTCGGGTTGATGATGCTGACGGTAAAATGCTGTACATGGTCGGAGAGAGAGAGAGAGAGAATGTGTATGTTTAGAGAAAATGGATAGATAGATAGATAGATAGATAGATAGATAGATAGATAGATAGATACTCCACCAAACACAATACATCCGTGGTAACACCTGGCCACCAGATTCAAGTATGTAAAAACTCACACGAGACAGGTGAGAATAAGAGGTTACCACACACACACACACACTCTTTCTTGCTATCTCTCTTTCACACTCTCTCTCACTCTATCTCTCTCTCACTCTTTTTCTCTCCTTTCTCTCTTTCCCTCTCCCCCTCTCCTTCTGTCATGGGGGGCGTGGGGACCGGGGATGAATATTCAAGAGCTGGGTGGAAGCTCAGAGTGGGGCCAGGACACTTCACTGTCAAAACATTTTCTGTGAGGCTTCGTATGTTGGGAGAGAGAGAGAGAGAGAGAGAGAGAGAGAGAGAGAGAGAGAGAGAGGACAGCTGGGAATGAGAAAGAGAGAGAGCGGATAAGTGGGAGGGGAGAAAAATAAAGGACGGGTGGATGGGATGGAGAGAGAGAGGAGGAGGACGATTGGGAGGAAAAAGAAAGAGAGGACGAGTGGATGAGAGAGAGAGAGAGAGAGAGAGAGAGAGAGAGAGAGAGATTAATGAATATCGGAGGTAACGGCGTGATAGGAAAAAGGCGAAAACGAGAGATAGACAGAGCAAGAGTGGGGAGATATAGAGAGACAGCAAGAAGCTAGAATAGATTATCGATTAGCTCAAGTCAATACGTGCGTCGTGTTCCTGGGTTCTATTATCTTAACTCACAGGAGATAGATAGATAGATAGATAGATAGATAGATACATAGATAGATAGATGTTCAGTAAAATCTTCGTACAAGTTCATGTTGATTTTATATACAGTACCGGGTTTTTAAAGTACTACAGTACATTCAGTAGAAGACAGTGCAGGTATACAAAGTGTGTACAGTACTGTATATAAACAATGCTGGTATACAAACAATGGATAGCCAACATATGTTACCATTATGTTACCCTAAAACGTAATTATATTGACCGTATTATCCGTATTTGTGTCATAAATAGATTAAAGGAAATAGATTAGTTCAGCCCCACAGGCGTAAATAATTCTATCCGAGAAAGAAAATTGTGTTATTGTATATAAAAGAAAACGTTGTTAGATGGAGGGGAAACTTATGCAGTTTTATTGCGTTCGGAGGTTTTGTTGTCGTATTTCAGGTCACGTCTGTATCTTCGTTAGGGTAAGGGGAGGGGAGGAGGGTGAAAGCGAGGGAGAGGTCCCACAGTGAGACTCAAGTGAACCAATTAGCCATGTTATCGTATCTCCATTTAAGGCAGACCTGACGATCCTTGGAGAAGCCGCATTCGAGAGCCATTAACATATGAAAACTTTACCTAGATAGTGTAGAGGTTTCATTCACGCCTCAAGGTCTATTCTGGTACCAAGGCCATGGAGGGAAGGGTGTGTGGGGGAGTAATGGAAGGGAAACAGATTAGAGGTGAGGATGAGAAGAGAGGGGTGAGAGTGATGAAGAGAATAAAAGTAAAAAGTGGAAGGGGTTAAGAATTGGTGGGACTAAAAAGAGTAGGAGGGAGATGGAAAGATAGGAAGGGAGAATAATAAATAAACGAATAGTGTTAGACTAACAGTTAATACAGTAGTAACTTAATAAATATAAAAAGTAAATATACGATAAAAAGTAATATAGATAATACCCACAAGTGAAAAAAAAAGAAGATAAAGGAAAAGATAATAACAGGTGGGAATAGTAAACATGACGATGACATAAATATATAAAATAAAACGAAACAAATAATTACAAAAAATAGATTAATAATATATTTTTTTCACCTTGAGCCAAAAAAAGAAAAAGTCCCATGAGTGAGGCGACGTTATTAGAGAACATAAATCATATATAATGTGTTTTCCTCCGCCCTGTAGATCACCAGGAGTCATGGGGATAAATATTAATGACGATTTATAGCAGGAAAAAAGTTACCCTAGCCGCCCCATCGTATATTGCATTATGTAATTATGAGATACTGAATAAAAAAACTCCCTCCCCTCTCTCTCTCTCTCTCTCTCTCTCTCTCTCTCTCTCTCTCTCTCTCTCTTTTGTTGCTTAAAAATGAATTAAATTTTATGTAATATACTGTACATGTTAGGGAGTGCTGGGTGTAGTGTTTGTAGGCTGTGTATGTGTATAGTGTACCACGGGGTCCCTCAGGTGGGTATAGGTGGTGTTGGGTGTAGAGGTCAGGTTTTGTTTATCTGCTCACCAAAATGTAAGACATATTTTACGTCCGTGTGGTAGGAAGTGTTGGATATTAGTAAGTCAATAAGGAAGTTTTAAGTGTATATCTGTTCATACTTACATTAAGACGCCATTGTGTGAATCATTCACTGAGTAGCATAAAGTTCCTGCGTGGATACATTTCACTGTAGACTATGTTTTATTTCTGTAGACCCACTAAGAGAGGTCAGTCTCCCAATTGGCTCTGTAATTTTCTGGCTAAATAAATTGTTTCAATGTCAATGAGAGACTCTGTGGTCGGCACTGCACTCGACCGCCATTACTTCCCCAGCTGTACCTAAATTTATTCTGTATACTAATATGTACTGTATTTGTGTTAATATATCTGCCAAAAATATCTAATTTTGATTGTGGTTCTTTGCAGAGTATCGTTTGGGTCGAGCAAGGGGTCGATGGTGGAGACCCTCATCTATGACTCTCCGGTGGCCGAGGAGGAGAGAATACCTGAAGAAGAAGCTCCTTTCAGAGATCCCGTCTCGCAAAAGTTTGGGTAAGTGTTACCATGGAGGCGCCACTTAATTTTTTCTTCCTCAGTTTAGTGAACACAGTTTTGTCGTTCTCTGCAAGAAAATTATTATTTTATGACTTTTGTGTATTTTTCTTTGATTACGACGGACTTCAGCTTCTCCTATTACGTAATATTCAGAAACTAGTAAGAAATGAACAGATAGTTCACATGTTGATTTTAAACCCCAATTCAGATAACAAACGCTAGTGCTGTTGTGATGTTAAGAGACATGTCGATTATAAGATGCTGTACAATTAGGTGTTTAATTCGACAAAATCTTTGAAAGTTGTACAATCGTAAGACACTTGGGTTGGGTTGATGGGAGGTGCTGAACATAATTTATAGTCACCCGCTAAAGAAACAGGTTTTCTCTCACTAGTTACTTTGACGCGTTTTCTCTTAATGTCGGGCTAACGGAGGAAACCTTCTTGAATCCAAACTTTATGCTGGATACCTCACCTGGACCTTTATTCTGAATTATTCATTCGTTAACTTTTCTCCTTAACGGGCGATACAGATTTAGGAAGCCATCTATTTGCCTTACTCTTGTCTAACAATTAATTTGCAAAATAACATCGGCATTGGCCAGAGACTACAGAAATTAGATGTGATTTTTTTACCCCAGTCAAAAGATGAAAATTAAGGTACGATTAAGTGATAATTTAGAACCAGAATACTTTGTAGTCGACACATATATACTGCTGCAGACATCATCTGTATTTAATGTTTTGATGGTCACACTTAAGAAACGGGAAAGTATTTTAGAGACAGTGAATTAGGCTAATGGATATGAATTAAGGTGTCGCTCCGTCTGTTAGAGTAAGGTGATTTATTAAACCATCTTACAGCTGCTTACCATTGTTGTTATAAAGTTGTCACTGCACTTCAACAACTAAGGTCTTTAAGCGCGTAAAAAGGTTAGTAGTTACACGATTACAGCAACAATTACAGTTTTTGAGAGATAACACTCTGTTTATAGACCTGTACTTTCTATGTATACGTAAACCAATGTGATCTTAGTTGACAAATTTACTATATACATATATCTATATGATCTGCTGAATATTTACAGTACATACAAGCCCAAGCAATGAGAACTTGCATTATGATTTTATTGAATAAATATCTATCTGTTTATCTTGCTAGAAATCCTTATGTGCGGCTTAATATTACGATCATTTAACCAAAGGGCAGCCCAAGAAAGCCGTTGGAAGCTTATTCTCAGAAATAACGCTATCGGTGTTTATTTATTTGTGTATAAGGATTTATTAATAGACTATCTCCTATAAGAACTCAATCAATTCTTGCGAAATTCCATAAGACTAAAAAAGGTGTGGCAGCGACATTTTTCTTTCCTTTGTTGAAAAAAAAAGAAGTAAATTTAAAGAAGATAGTCACGAAGCAATTGTATTGGGAAAGTTGTTTGTTTTCTTGTGTGTGCACTGTACAGGAGTTTCATCCTGTACACGTGCACTTTAAAACTAGTGCAGTATGTACAAGTAAAGTATTTTCTGAGCTTTAGAATTAAACAGTCTTTTAATTCTACTTTACTCCTGCTCATAAAAGTTTTAAGAGGCAACTATAAACTGAAAATTTGCTCTCTCTCTCTCTCTCTCTCTCTCTCTCTCTCTCTCTCTCTCCTACACACACACACACGTAAGCAATACTCTTAAATTAGTTATGTTACCCATGCAGTTACTCGGACAATATTCATTTTCTGAGTTGTGTAATTTACATTTTCTCTCATGTCTTGGTACAACTGTATCCTCTTACTGAAGGAGGTTTTATCACGTAAATATTATCATCTTGGCGAAATAATATAGTTAGTTTTTATGATTATTTTGTACACAGATAAAAATAGATATAGATATACACAGATAGATTTATAGATAGTCAGAAATACGGATACAGTATAAAGAGATAGATAGATAGATAGATAGATAGATAGATAGATAGATAGATAGAATAAAACTACACAATTAAAGTAGCCATAATTATTCAAATCTCGTTACAATAATAACTTGTATCTTTAGTAGCCATTGATGTGTTACATAAATACGCACAATAAGCCGATCACATGAAGATTGACCCCCCCCTCCCCATTTTATTGCACTTGATGAAACACCCAAACGCTACCTGGGGTTAGGTTATTTAATCTAAAGTTAATAATAATTTAGGGGTGCTATTCTTCAGGTGATCCTAATAAACTTGACTGATTTGGAGCATTTCAGTGAAGGCAGGAAATTTGTTTTCTGTGACGTTATAACCGCTCGGGAAAACAAATTTATATTCGAGTCTAAATTAAATATTCGCAAACTACAGACCACTGAGGGTACAGGTACAGTTAAGGATGAAGGTGCGAATGTAAATACAATATTACAGTGCAAATACAAGTGGAAGTACAGATATATATACAAATACAGATGCATATACAGTGAAACCTCATTATAGCGGACTTCTCTCACCATATAATCCGTTATATGAGGGTTCACATCTAATGGATCTTTGATATAACGAACTTTCATCTCCATATAGTCCGTTAATTAGAGGCTTTTCTGTACAAGGCAGATACAAGGTACAAGTAGATACAGATATACTACAATACATAAAGGTACAAGTTCAGATAATACTGTAACTGGTACAGGTGAATAATCTCTCTCTCTCTCTCTCTCTCTCTCTCTCTCTCTCTCTCTTACATTAAAGGTGAAGAGGCGTAACACACACACACACACACACACACACACACACACACACACACACACACACACACACACCCCGAATTAATTGTGTTATGTACTGTACCTGTTTGTTTTTGCTCTATGCTTAGTTTTAGTGTTTAGCTGTCGATTTGTTTGTCTGTTAATGTATGTATGTATATGTCTGTCTGTCTGTCTGTCTGTCTGTCTGTCTGTCTGTCTGTCTGTCTGTCTGTCTGTCTGTCTGCCTCTGTCTGTCTGTCTGTCTGTCTGTCTGTCTGTCTGTCCGATGATTACCATAACTTCTTTCTATATATTTGTCTCTATATATATACCTACACAGTATCTACTTCTCTGTGTATATAAACAGACAGACAGAGAGACAGACAGAGAGACAGACAGAGAGACACTCAAACTACTAAACACGCCCGCATCCCCCCAATGAGGACTCTACACACACACACACACACACACACACACACACACACACACACACACACACTCGTTAGCCAGTTAAGTCGGTCGCACCAAAATAAATGAAGCTTGATTGTTTAAGATTTATGAACCCTGTCAGCTGTCAGCCGTCAGCCGTCAGGAGTCAGGAGTCAGTGGGTCTTGATGAGGGAAAGAAAAGGAGGGAGGGAGAGATTAAATTGAGAGAGATTGAGGTAAATAGAGATAGAGAAATGGTACTGAAGGAGAGGCAGAAAGGGACAGATTTTTTTTTGGGGGGGGGGGAATTAGCCCACCCGGGTACAGGTCAACGACCCACAACGGGGCCTGGAGGGCGAAAAAATTTGAATAGACATAAATTAGAAATAGAAAAGAAAAAGTTGATATTAATGTACACCAGGAAGTTGCCAGAAAACCATCTTTTTAAAGTGAGACAAATTATATGAGTATGGAAACACAGAAGAAGGCAGAGCATTCCACAGTTTGGCTGTGTGAGGAAAGAAGAATGCACTTTCACGGGTTATTCTAGTGTGACCGACATCCACAGAGAAACGGTGGGCACCGCGGACAAGACGTGTGTTACGAGCCCACGGCCTTGCCGGCGGTACACAGGATGCCAGATCCACCGAACATTGCCCGTTAAAGTACCTGTAAAAGAGAGAGAGTGTGAAGCAACATTGTGGTGAAGAGAAAGGGAAGAAAGATTATCAACTAAAGGAGAAGAGTCAATAAGACGAAATGCCTTTGATTCCACCCTATCTAACAGAAGAAGAGCCACCCCAGATATGAGAGCAGTACTCCAAGTTAGGACGAATAAATCCCTTATATACTTGAAGCAACTGCACAGGAGTGAAGTAGCTACGGCATCTGTACAGCATTCCCAACTTTCGGGAGGCGGCTTTAGCAATGTTGACAGACAGACAGATAGAACGAGAAGAGTTGAGGGAAAGAGAGAAAAATGAGATAGAAGTAGACGGAGAGAAATAAGAGATAACTGAAGTAGAGAGAGAGAGAGAGAGATAGTTTGTTTGCGTGTGTTTAATGGGAGGTAAAACTGGCTGACTTTTATATTCTGCTGGAGGGCTGAGAGTATCCCACGAGATCGGAATAAACCGCGAAGATATGACCAAATAACCAGGTGGAGTACAGTACGTAAGGGGTGGTGGTGTGGTGGTGATGGTGGTGATGCTGTGGTGATGATAATGATGGTGATGCTAATGATAATAACAATGATGATGGTAGTGATGGTGGCAATAATGATGATGAGGATGGTGATATTGTGATAATGATGATGATGATAGTGGCGTGTGGTGGTGGTGGTGGTGATGTGTGTGCTGGTAGTGATGATGATAATGATGATAATGATGATAATAATGATGATGATAAAGTGAAAGGTCCTCGACGGGGGGGGGGGTGAAATTAACTGTTAGGGACTAATTTTCAGGTGAATTTTTTTTTCTCTTTGGTATTAACTCTAATCACAGGTGTATGAATCCACTCACCTGTTCAGTATTGTCGATATTTCCGGTTCTTAGTGACGATATTTCCGGTTCTTATTGACGATATTTCAGGTTCTTAGTGACGATATTTCAGGTTCTTAGTGACGATATTTCAGGTTCTTAGTGACGATATTTCAGATTCTTATTGACGATATTTCAGGTTCTTATTGACGATATTTCAGGTTCTTAGTGACGATATTTCAGGTTCTTATTGACGATATTTCAGGTTCTTCGTGATGTTGTGGGACACTTAATCTTATACACAACAACAAGGGTGATAGTAGGTAATCTTATCATATCATTCTACCTGTACACAATTCTTAACTGTTCCTATACATTGTTGTGGATTACATGATGATTGGGCAGCCCCAGCTTATATTAAATGATGATTAAGCACCCCCAGCTTATTTCACCTGATGATTAAGCACCCCCAGCTTATATGAAATGATGATTAGGCAACCCCAGCTTATATTACAAGATGATTAGGCACCACAGCTCTCTCTCATGTGAAATAAGCTGGGGCTGCCAAATCATCAGATGAAATAAGCTTGGGCTGCCAAATCATCAGGTGAAATAAGCTGGGGTGCCTTAAATTCAGGTTCTCCCATATATTTGTGTTGTATTTAAAAGTCTTCCACAGTATGTCATTGTTTGGTTATATTCCACAGTAATGATCTATGGATGTTGTAAGTTTATCTAACATGTGGGAGAAGTTGTTATCCTGGTCGTCTTGATTTACGTTATTTGACCGTGAATAGTGACTAGCTGTATGTGTGGGTGGTGATGAGGGTGGTGATTTAGATCGTGAATACACACAGTTGACTCTCTCTCTCTCTCTCTCTCTCTCTCTCTCTCTCTCTCTCTCTCTCTCTCTCTCTTCAATAACCCCTTAACATTTATCTATCTATCTATCTATCTATCTATATCTATATCTATCAGTTCAGTCACGTTTCCTGAACATAACGCAACAGAAATCCCACGTTCCCTCACGGTGGCTTGGTCATCACCGTCAGTCTTCACACAACATCATGAACGTGATTTTGTATTCTTGAGTCTTGATCTGTTTTCTCTCTCTTCCTCCTCCTCTTCCTCCTCCTCTTCCTCTTCTTCCTCTTCCTCTTCTTCCTCTTCCTCCTCCTCCTCCTCTTCCTCTTCCTCTTCCTCCTCTTCCTCCTCCTCCTCCTCCCTCCTCCTCCTCCTCTTCTTCCTCCTCCTCCTCCTCCTCCTCCTCCTCTTCTCTTCTTCCCCTCCTCCTCCTCCTCCTCCTCCTCCTCCTCCTCTTCTTCCTCTTCCTTCTCTTCCTCTTCCTCTTCCTCTTCCTCCTCCTCCTCCTTCTTCCTCTTCCTCCTCCTCCTCCTCCTCCTCCTCCCTCCTCCTCCTCCTCCTCCTCCTCCTCCTCCTCCTCCTCCTCCTCCTCCTCTTCTCTTCTCCCTCTCCTCCTCCTCCTCCCTTCTCCCCATAACTAGAGGGCAGGGTATATTTGATCAAGAACCTCCTCATGATGATAAACTTTTGATGCAGTTTACGGCTACAGTTGATCAAGTGTTGCCATGGTAACTGTTCACGTATGATAACAGTGTGGTTCTAAGGAGTTATTATTGGTATTGTTATTTTCTTAATGTTGTGTTTATTATTTTTGAAACACTTTTATTGTTATTGTTATTATTATTATTATTTTAGTAGTAATAGTAGTAGTAGTGTTTATTATTATTATTATTATTATTATTATTATTAACGTTGTCGGTGTTGTAGGCGAATCTTTACTGAAAACACCCGATAGAGAACGAAAAATCACCATAGGTTCATCAGAATAGGTAATTATATCACCCTTACCAAACTTTAATTCACTTACGGGCGTCTATAGAAAATACAAAAAAAATAACCCAGTAATATAATAAATAAAAAAAAATAAGAAGAAATATACTAGACTACAAAAGGTATCCCCGCACGGTCTGTCATCCTTTGTCGTGTTGATTACGGAGGTGAAACTCGACTTGAGGAGTTGAGGCAGGTAGAGTTTTTATATAGTGTGTTAACAATGGTGAGTGTCGGGTGGGGGGGGAGGTGAGGCAGAGAGAGGTCTACTTCATATTGTTTCGGTTCTCTCTCTCTCTCTCTCTCTCTCTCTCTCTCTCTCTCTCTCTCTCTCTCTCTCTCTCTCTCTCTATTTGTCTCTGTCTCTTTCTCCTTCTGTCTGCCTGTCTCTTCTGTCTCTAGTTTCGTCTTCCTTTGTTTCCTCTTCCCTTCATTATGCCCTTTCCCGCTTTTTTTTAATTCTCTCCCCTTTCTCCTCCTCCTCCTCCTCCTCCTCCTGTCACTTTCCTCCTTTCTTTTTTCTTCTTTTCGTTTCCTTGTCATAATCATCATCTTCTTCCTCCTCCTTCTCCTTCTGTTCTTCTTCTTCTGTTCTTCTTCTTCTTCTTCTCCTCTTCTTTTAACCTTCTATAATCATCTTCTTGCTCCTCTTCCTTCTCTTATACTTCTTCTTTTCCTTATCTTCCTTCTCCTATTCCTCTTCCTTTTGCTCCTCCTCTTCCTCCTCTTTCTCTCTCTCCTATTCCTCCTCCTCCTCTCTCTCTCCTCCTCCTCTTCATCTTCCTCCTCCTCTCCTCCTCCTCCTCCTCCTCCTTCTCCTCCTCCTCCTCCTCCGCCTCCTCCTACTCTCCTCCTCCTCCTCATCTTCCCCCTCCTCCTCCTCCTCCTCCTCCTCCTCCTCCTCCTCCTCCTCCCCTCTCCCTCCTCCTTCTCCTCCTCCTCCTCCTCCTCCTTCTCCTCCTCCTCCTCCTCCTCCTCCTCTTTCTCCTCCTCCTCCTTTTCCTCTTCCTCCTCCTCCTCCTCCTCCTCCTCCCCTCTTCCTCTCCCTCCTCTCCCCTCCTCCTCCTCCTCCTCCTCCTCCTCCCCTCCTCCTCTCCCTCCTCTCCCTCCCTCTCCCTCCTCCTCCTCCCTCCTCACCCCTAGACTCCAGACATTCCCTGGATGAACCTGTTGGCTGTATGACTCACTCAGACTTTCACATCACAGTTACCAACTTCTAAGTGACTCTCTCTCTCTCTCTCTCTCTCTCTCTCTCTCTCTCTCTCTCTCTCTCTCTCTCTCTCTCTCTCTCTCTCTCTCTGTCTGTCTGTCTGTCTGTCTCTCTGTCTGTCTGTCTATGTTAAAAGTGATGGTGGCGTTTATGTTGCTTGTGTGTTAAGTGGGGGGACCTGTCGCATGTGTTAGACCGGAAGTAAATGACTAATCAACCTGTTCATCCAGTGGCCAACCCACCAGCCCACTTCCCCACCACAGGAAGGAAATTCACCTCTCGCCCACTTCACTCACCTACTGCCCACCTCACTCACGTACCGCCCACCTCACTCACCTACTGCCCACCTCACTCACGTACCCACTTCAATAGAAAAAAAATAACCCACTGCCCACCACTCAGCCCACGAACCTACCACAGTATAAATAAACCCACCTACCACCCAACCCACTGCAGTATATCAACTCACCCACCACCTAGCCCACCAACTCACCACAGAATATAAACCCACCCACCGTCTAACCCACCAACCCACCACAGCCCACCGCGAATGAACAAACAAATAGGCAACAAAATGAAACTCAGAAATTTGGTGACTGGGGAGAGTAAATATTGGCTTGCGATACCGTGAACATTAGCTGACCCTGACTGGTGTTTATGGGGGAGGGAGAGGTGGGAGAAACAGAGGAGGAGAGGTGGGGAGAAACTGGGAGGGAGGTGGGGAGAAGCAGGAGGGAGAGGTGAGGGAGAAACAGGAGGGGAGGTGGGGAAGAAACGAGATGAGGGAGAGAACAGGGAGGAGGTGAGGGAGAAACAGGGAGGGAGAGGAAGGAGGAAAAGAAGAGATAGAAGGAGAGGGGGAGAGGAAGGGAAGGATGTGGGGAGGAGGTAGGAGGAGGAAGAGAGGAAGAGAGAAAGAAGAGGAGGAGAAGGGGGAAAGAAAATGAGATGGGAGAGAGGAAAGGAGAAGGAAAAGGAGAAAGGGAAGGAAGGGGGAAGAAAAAGAGGATATGTGAGAAGTAGGGAAAGGAGGAGTTGGAGGATGAGGGAAGGATGGGGAAGAGGGAAAGAAGGAGAGTTAAAAAAAGGGAATGGTTAACGGATATGATAAAGGAACAGGAGACAACAAGAAGAAAGAGAGAGGAAGGAAAGATAAAAGAAGAAGAGAGAGACGAGAAGAGAAGAAAGTGGGAACAAACATTATGGACAGAGAGAGAGAGAGAGAGGACAATAGACTATTAGTAATCAATAAACACATACCTGAATGGGCACCTGGAATGGTTTCATCGATCCATATAATAATAATAATAATAATAATAATAATAATAATAATAATAATAATAATAATAATATCTTCAAGTGCGACGCCAATACAATAAAGAGATGTTATTGTACATATGTTTGAAACTTTTGTAGTAGTAATTCCGTAAATCAGATGGTTGGTTGGGATTGTTATTGTTGTCGTTGTGTTTGTGTGTGCTGCTGTACGGGCGTTCGTGAGTGTGTGCGTGTTGAGAGAGCCGTTCGTGAGTGTGTGCGTGTTGAGAGAGCCGTTCGTGAGTGTGTGCGTGTTGAGAGAGCCGTTCGTGAGTGTGTGCGTGTTGAGAGAGCCGTTCGTGAGTGTGTGCGTGTTGAGAGAGCCGTAGTATAGTAGAGGTAGCCTGAAATGTCGTACTTTAGTGTGGCAAACTGAATCAATAGGTAAGACGAGATGCCAACCTGCGTTATGCGTAAAACATTTTCCCTTGACGCATGGCTCATAAGGCCAGGGAGCAGTAGTAATGCGCACCATGCGGGTTTTTGAGTGAGACAGTCGTTCATTTCACCATCTTATGCCTTTTTCATGAAAGTTATCTTCCATCTGTCATGTTTACTACACGCACATGGTCCGTCTGCTGTCGGATGTAGGATAATGACACAAATACGCGGTTGGATATCATAACCCCGTGTGAGACTAACAAACTGTTGAAGCTGTAAAAATGTAGGTTATAAAAGGTTAAACAGCGGAAGGTACAGTAATATACAAATTTGATCTTGTGTAGAGCGAGTGGGCGCGAAATACCGGTGAGACCTTTCTCCCCCGTGAGTAAGAATGGACTCGCCCTAACATGGCGCACCCTCACCCCTGTCATTGAGCTTTGAGTTGGTGAGGTGGGGCGAAGTAGTCGTTTTCTCCGATATCTGTGGATTTTTACACTTAAACTCTGGAATATATCTCGTTGAAAGGTAAGCCATGAACGTGGTCTGTGTTGTCATTTTGATATTTTGATGGAAACAGGCTCTAATGGAGCGGAAATGTTCAAAACATCACTGCCAGAACGAGTTTTTGAGCTGGGCGAGCCGCCTCGGACAAGTTCTCATAGGAGGCAACTAGTTAACCAACCTTGAATATATTAAATATTTATTGTTGGTGTATCTGTGACATTTTTGTGGGTATATATGTTTACTGTCAACGTGTTATATAGAGCAGCTAGTGATGTTAGCAGCAGAGGAAGATGTAGTGGGGAACTTTAATTTAGTGTAAGTGTGCCCGAGCGAGGCTACTAGTCATCCCGAGCCGGTATTATGAGTCCCTGGTCTTCACACATTACCGAGTAACCACCAGTACTGTCGCTCACTAGTGTTAGATTACCTTGAAACATTATAAGCAACGAGATGCGTTTAATAGGGAGGTTAAGGATCCCACAGAAACTTCCGAGTTTTCTTGAGCTATACTCGGTTGAAAAGACTTACTGATGACCTGTGTTTGTATACTTTTAGTGTGTATGTACACGCTGAGCCTATGTGAACTTGTACTATTTACCGAGTACCTATCATAATAGCGTCTTGCAGGCAGACCATGAGCTGGCAGCGGTAAGGGAGAGTTTCAACCTGTCACTTCAGACACTTGACGGCGGGTTATATTGGCGCTCGTCTCTCTAACGCCGCATTAAAGCCTAATTTTTTAGTTCTCATAATGAACTCTGGCAATGGTGTGCTGTGTTGTGGTAGTTCCTTGTACGTGTGCCACCGAGAGAGTACAATATGGGACACAGTATTGAGTTAAAAGTGGGGGAGCGGCCGTGAGGAAGACGTAAGTTCCCACAGGCCTGTCTTTTATAACATTACGCGAGCACCCACAGTTAACCTCAGAGACACGGAAACATTATGGTGAGATTAGTGGAGCGATATTTCACCCCACGTGTCAAGGAGGACCGTGTGGTGTGTTGCTCAAAGGCTGGCAATGTTTGTAGTGGTGGGAGGCTCAGGCGGCAGCTGGCGGAGGGAGGAGGGAGGGAGGCAAGGACCACTCCTTTTTCCCGCCTCTTTCAGTCGGGCGAATCTATCCCGCGTTCCTCCAGCCAACACTGTTAGGATCATGCTTAGTGATGTTGTGGTGAGGGGGGTGTTGATCTGGGGGACGGTAGTGTCCTGTTAATATCAAGGATTTCTGTATTATTATTAGACAGGAGGAAGTTGGGTGACAGGTCAGGATGAGTCTATATCCCCCCCCCCCCACAATAGGGCTGTCATACAGTTCCCGTTGATACACTGTACACACACGCACATGGTGGAGGGCATTGCTCTTCAGGTGCTGGGCGAAACCAATTGTTGATCTGAAAACTGTTATTATTTGAGGAAGTTGGGGTAGTGGTGGGAAGCAGCTGTCACCCAGACATACTGTACATCTCCTGCGTGAAGCATCGCCACTCATGGTCGACAGAGATATGTTAAAGGTTACGTTTGTTGGTTCCTGTGACATTACTTAGAAATTTCAATAAATATTCAAAGCCCTGTACTTTTCATAGTCTATCACTGACTATATGTAATAAAATAGTATATATTAAGTCATTTATATGAAGTGGATCGTCAGTGAAGAATGTTATCTGTCATCTCCCCGTTAAGAATGTTTATCCCTGAAGATTCAGTGTGTCCCCCTGCTACAGCCGTGTTGGTCTGGGTGTTGAGAGTTCTTAAAACTTGCGTGACGTAATAAAGGTTTAGGGACATGTGTTGGTTATCAAAGTATATTATTAACGGTACGCAATTTTTATTTTATTTTATCTTTGTTTTTTATATATTTAGAGTTGATTTATTACTCTCTCTCTCTCTCTCTCTCTCTCTCTCTCTCTCTCTCTCTCTCTCTCTCTCTCTCTCTCTCTCTCTCTCTCTCTCGTGTTGAGGGCTGAAGGGAAAATTAAATCATTTTTGTTTTCGTACTGCCAGAACCCCGGGCAGGTGATTATTGGGGGGGGGGGAGGTAAGGCAGAATTGGGGGTCTACGTGAAGATTAGCCCCCAGCTTATTTCACTTGAATAATTTCCTTAATGATACCTTGGGGGTTAGGTTTGGTTAGGTTAGGTTTGGTTAAGTTATCGTTAGGTTTGGTTAGGTTAGGTTATCATTGGGTTAGGTTAGCAATAGGTTTGGTTAGGGTTGGTTAGGTTAATAAGTTAGGTTAGCATTAGGTAGGTTTGGGTTCGTCTAAGTTAGGTTAAGTTTGGTTGATTATTTTAAGAATGGTTTGATCAAGTTAAGTTAGGTTATCGTTAGGTCAAGTTAGGTTGGGTTAAGATAGGCTAGGTTGGCGTTAGATTAAGTTAGGGAAGATCACAGAAAACCCAACTCGAAGGCCACAGCGGCGCCGGCTATTAGGTTATAAAAAACTACACCGAAAGGTTAAAAACAGAGACGTAGTTTGGAATGGCAGAGACAGACGGGCGATCCAGAGTGCTGCATCATCTAAGGGGTGGAGAGGAGGGAGGCGGGGAGGTGAAACACGACGTTGAGAGGAGGAAGAAAGGAAGGGAGAGAGAGAGAGAGAGAGAGAGAGAGAGAGAGAGGGGGGAGGAGGAGGGAAGTGTGTGCCGCTGTTCCCACACTGTCCTCTAAAGTTAGTTACGGGTGAACGGTCTTTTCTTATCTGGCTATTGGGGGTCCGGATTGTCCCTAAATGTTCTTTACGTTAATTCAGAATGTGAGAACGTGTAAATATTGAAATTAGAGAATGTTCATCTTGTTCTCACTACAAAATGAAGCTTGAGAGAACGTTATTGGGTTACGGTAGTGTCAGATGAAGCGTAGTGGTATATTTTTTGGGGGTGGTTGTGTAGGTTAGAGCCGGTTTTATATATCTGCCTTCACGTAAACTATTAACGGGTGACCTTTCGAGAATGTTAGCCTTGGCCTCTCAGTTATACTTAGGGTAGAATCTCCCAACTCGTAAAATACTGAGTGACTACGTATCCAACTTACCTAACCTAACCTAACCCCCACCCCATCATTACCTGAGCTGGACTGTCACATTGTCTTTAATACTCTGCTTTATCAACTATTACTTATCGTTTTCTTATTATCATTCTTTTATTTGTATCTATTTCTTATTTTATATTTTTGTTTCATCCTTTTATTATTATCATCATTATTATTATTGATATGTTTCTTCAGCAACACAGTACACCAGCTATATAAACTCTAGACTGCTGAACGCACACAAAGGCGCCACCGGCCACCTAACAATACTCAATCAATATATCAGCCACTGAATGACGGCAGAATTACCTGTGAGTAACCCAGCGAGGTACTGTGGTACAATCACAGGAAATCCCAGACCTGACCTGCGTGTATACCGAGTCACTTCCGAGTCACGTAGGGGTTGTCAGTCATGTTTGGATCACCTGAAGATTAGATACCCTAGCCTAGTTTATTTCACCTCAAGATTAACCTAACCTAACCACACTAATGCTAACCTAACTTACATTAACCTAACCTAACCACACTAATGCTAACCTAACTTACATTAACCTAACCTAACCACACTAATGCTAACCTAACTTACATTAACCTAACCACACTAATGCTAACCTAACTTACCTTAACCTAACCTAATCTTTAAGGTAATTATATTAATTTTGTGAGACCAAACATAACTTGGGAAGAGTCTTGGTGTAATTCTGGAGCCATCAATGTGAATTAGATACGTTCTCTAGATTAAGCTATGTTAGGTAAGTCAGGTAAGGTTAGGTTAGGTAAGTCAGGTTAGGTAAGTCAGGTTAGGTTAGCTTAGGTAAGTCAGGTTAGGTTAGGTAAGTCAGGTTAGGTTAGGTTAGGTAAGTCAGGTTAGGTTAGGTTAGGTAAGTCAGGTTAGGTTAGGTTAGGTAAGTCAGGTTAGGTTAGGTTAGGTAAGTCAGGTTAGGTTAGCTTAGGTAAGTCAGGTTAGGTTAGGTTAGGTAAAGTTAAATGTTATCATCTTCCTAGTCATCTTTCTTTCTGTTCTCTTCCACACTCCAACTCCCTTATCACCACCACCTCCTTCACCATTACCACCACTCACTATAACTGCCACCCTCCTCATCCTTACTCACCATCACTCCTTCCCTTCTCACCATCACCATCCCTTCTCACCATCACTCCTTCCCTCTCACCATCACCACCTCCAGTCTAGTAGTGTAATAAGGAAGGCATCAGAGTCCTGACTTCCCTTTGTCCTGGACCAACCTGCAATACATATATACAAGATCTGTTTTAATCTGTCCACTGTAGCTCTCCGTGATGTATTAAACTCTAGTGTTATCATTATTAGTAGTAGTAATAGTAGTAGTAGTAGTAGTAGTAGTAGTAGTAGTAGTAGTAGTAGTGATAGTAGTAGTATTTGTTTTGTATTCTGTTATTATCTATCTTTCCACCTTAATATTATTGTTGTTGTTATTGTTGTTATTATACCTTGGATGAGGGTATGGTAATCAATGTCATATCCTTAAACTGTTAATTAACGTGGTCGTGCAGGTGCGTTGTTACGGGGTCGTGCAGGTGCTTTGTTACGGGGTCGTGCAGGTGCGTTGTTACGGGGTCGTGCAGGTGCGTTGTTACCGGGTCGTGCAGGTGCGTTGTTACGTGGTCGTGCAGGTGCTTTGTTACGGGGTCGTGCAGGTGTTATACTGATAATTGAACTGGTAAAAATTAATGCATGTGGGTTGTGGTGGTTCCTGGTAGAGATTATACCGAGGGTTACCACCGTCAGTGTATATTTGCAAGTCCTTTCATCTCTCGTCTCATAGAGGGACGGGGGAGAGCGTATATGACGTCACATTACGTCACGAGGCATTAGCATTCATATTGGTCCAGCAGATTGACGTCACGGGAACTGATTGCTTCCATTGGTTCAGTAGGTTGACGTCATGAATCCTGAATGCTCCTATTGGTCTAACAGGTTGACGTTATGAGTAATAAATGCTCGTATTGGTCAAACAGCCTGAAATCATTAAGACCCGACCGACGTGATTAAGGCTGAACGCTGCTGTTGGTCGTATTAAATGATGTTTTAGGACCGTTTAGTTTGCCATTGGTCCAATAGTGGCTATCCGAGGAGCAAAATCCCCCATTGGTCCAGCAAAGTGATGTCATTTGGTCCAAAGTCTCATTTGTCTAGCAGAGTGACGTCACCCGAACCAGACTCACCCATTGGTCCAACAAAGTGAGGTCGCAAGGAACAGTGACTCCCATTGGTCAAACAAATTGGTGTCACGAAAACTAGAGGTTCCCATTGGTGCATCAAACCCGCATTTGGTTTTTTTTTCACATTATTCTTTATCAGGAGTCGCTATATATAAAGTGGACCTTAATAACGTGGACTACTGCATGGTGTCAAGAGTGTACAGTGGAAAGTGCTTGATAAATAGTGTGTGTGTGTGTGTGTGTGTGTGTGTGTGTGTGTGTGTGTGTGTGTGTGTGTGTGTGTGTGTGTGTGTGTGTGTGTGTGTGTGTGTGTTGTTATGTAGTTACTGAGCCTCAACAACTATATAAGGTCTTTAAGCGCGTAATAAGGTTAATATGACACTATTCCACCAACACTTACAAAACCACGAGAGATAGAACTGTGTATCAGGGAGCGTTAAGTTAATGTGGGTGTACAGTAATGTCTTAGGGTGTGGGCGCTTGGTGTATTGGGGGTAGAAGTCGTAGGTGTAGCTGTGTAGGGTGTAGAGTGGACGGGGTGTAGAGTTTGAGTGAGTGAGTGTGTGTGTGTGTGTGTGTGTGAGGGCGAATGGGTTGGTGTGTTTTATGAGGTGTGCGAGTTGATATGTGTAGCGAACAGGTGTGTAGGTGAGTCAGGTATGTGTGTGTGTGTACGTGTGGATGTATGTCAGTGTGTGTGTGTGTGTGTGTGAGAGAGAGAGAGAGACACACACAGCAGGTGCAGCTTAAAATAACGGTGGCATCAACCCGTCATGGAGGCCGCCTTCTCTCCCCCCCTCCTCCCCCCTCCCGCCCACACTTCCCCCCCCCACAACCCCCCGTTAGTGACTCACTGCATCGCCACGTCACTGTATCGCCAACTCCTCACTTCACTACATCGCCACGTCACTGTATCGCCACTCTCTAACATCACTGCATAGCCACTTTCTCGCTTCACTGCATACCCACTCTCGCTTCCTTGCGTTGTCATTTAATTCAGTACATCGCCACTTCCTGACTTCACTGTATCGCTTACCTCCTAACTTCACTGCATCGCTGCATAGCTTCTCTGCATCGCCACCTTTCTTCACTTCATCGCCACATTACTTCACTTCATCGCCACCTTCACTTCATCATCACCTTACTTCACTTTATCACCACCTTACTTCACTTCATCGCCACCTTACTTCACTTCACCACCTTACTTCACTTCATCACCACCTTACTTCACTTCATCGCCATCTTATTTCACTTCATCGCCACCTTACTTCACTGTATTGTCACATAGCTTCCTTGCATCACGTCTAGTGCGGGTGCTGTATGAGGCAAGGACTGCAGAAAGCATCTACGTTATACCAAATTATACAAACTTTCCTCCGTTTCAAAAGTAAGACCACAACTTTTAAGGAATTTTTGATCCTTTAAAATATTGGTACAATTATGTTACGTGTGTGTGTGTGTGTGTGTGTGTGTGTGTGTGTGTGTGTGTGTGTGTGTGTGTGTGTGTGTGTGTGTTTCTCTATCCATATATCGCCATTTCTCGTTCTATTATTATTATCACAATTTAATACGTTTATTATTCTTTAAAATAGTCGTATAACTATTGACGCTAAAATACCTGTTCAGTTTTTTTCCGTTCAATACTTGTTTTCCGATTCTTGTAATTTTGCATATCTTTGAACTGTTTGTAGTATTGTTCGTTGATGATGGTGGTGATGATGGTGGTGATGATGGTGATGATGATGGTGGTGGTGATGATGATGGTGGTGATGATGGTGATGATGATGATGATGATGGTGGTGGTGATGATGATGATGATGGTGATGATGATGATGGTGATGATGATGATGATGGTAGTGGTGATAAAAGCAATATCAATATACAGTATTACTAAAGACAACGGGAATACTAAGTGTAGGTGGTAATATTAGTGATGATTTTAATGCTAATAAGGATCACCTGAAGAATAGACACCCCTAACTTATTTTACCAGGTGACTCCCTCATCACCCCTCTCCCCCTCTCCTCCCCCCTCTCCCCCTCTCCTCCCTCTCCTCCCTCTCCTCCCCCTCCTCCCGCTCAAGAAAGTGACGAAGACGCGACACTAAACGCAAGGAACAGGACTAGTTTATTGACAGCCATTAGACACTGTTGCAGGCGTGACATCTCCACTACTGACAGAAGGTGACAGCAGACACATGACATCAGACAAGAGGAACCATGAAGTGTAACCGAGCAGAATGTCGTGCCAGATGTGTGAGGGAGGGATATTTAGACAATTATTAGTCATTTTGCTGGGGGTCAATTGGTGTGTGGTGTTGAAGGTAGGGGTGGGTGGTAGAGGCAGCTGTTAGTGAGGGCGTGTGGGTGGGCATGTGGGCGGGGTGTTGATCTTATTTCTGGTTGTGTTTAATCAGCCCAGTTTTCCGCCTCACTTAACTTACTGATGGAGTTATATGACCACCTGTAGATTAGACACCCCAGGTCATTTCACCTGATGAGTAAACACCTTTAACCTAACCTAACTACCCCCCCCCCCAGGTAGCGTTAGGGTGTTTAATCATTAAGTTAAGAACGATCTAGAAAGTGTCTTAATTCTCAGGTGATGTGATTAAATGTATTAACGAGGAGAGAAGTGTTTTCAGGACCTTATTGCCGCCGGGAGCCAGATCTTGACTCGGTGTTTAGCTCAACAACTTCTAAAGCTTTACACTAAGCTGATGGTTTATCTTTGTTTATGGTTTGTAATGTTGTTGTGATCTGTGTTGATTAATTATCTCGGTCTCTTCTCTCTTCCTCTGTGACCTCCGCGTATCTCTCGCCATCTCTCTTATCTTCTTCCTTGTCCCGTGACCTTTCTTGACCCTGACGTGTGTGTGTGACCTTCTCCCCCTTCCCTTCCATCATGCCCTGTGACATTCTCTGGCCTTAACTGTTTTCCCCCTCACTCCCCTCAGCTTGCAGCCACTACACTCACTCTTTCCCCTCTTTACATGACCTCCTCTCTCTCTCTCTCTCTCTCTCTCTCTCTCTCTCTCTCTCTCTCTCTCTCTCTCCTTTTTTCTCTCACCCCCCAATCCTCCTCTCTGATCTCCTAATCTTTTTCTCCCCCTTTGACACCCTAATCTTTCTCCCCTCTGAGTCCTCCCCTCTCACCTCCCAATCCCCTCACCCAGAAATCTCGTCTTCTCTTAAGTCCAGATCCTCCTCCCCTCAGACGCTGGATTCTCCCCTCCCCCCACTCTCCCCTGTCCCCCTATTCTCCCCTTCCCCCCCACTCCTCCCACTCTCCCCTCACCGTGGGATCTGGTGTCTTTCCTCCGTTAGGTGAAGCTCAGAGCAGTAGAGTGGCCCTTGTGTAAGATTGACTTCCTCCTCCTGGATGAGCCTCACATGCAAATGATATAAGCGTCCTGGAGCGGGTAAGGGGAGTCGAGTCTCTTCTTTCTGCATTTCCTTCCCTCATCTTTCTTCTTACCTTACCTTACCTTACCTTACCTTGCCTTGCCTTACCTTACCTTACCTTACCTTACCTTACCTTACCTTACCTTACCTTTACTTCTTTCTTATCATCATTTTACTGCCCCTCCCCCTTTTTTTTCCCTCTTACCTTTCCTTCCCCCCCTTCATCTTACCTTAGCTTTCCCCTTGCCTTATCATCCTTTTATTTCCCTTCCTCCCTCTTCCTCTTACCTTCTCTTCCCTCCCTTCCTTCTCTTCCCTTCCCTTTTAAATCTGTCTCCTTACCCATCTCCTCTCACCTCCATTTCCCCTCTTCCTTTCTTTACCCTACTCACTCTACCATCATCGCACCTAACCTTCCCACTTTCCCTTCCCCTCTCCTCCCCTCACTTTACTTAGCCAAGGGGACGTCACTTGCCAGACAGCCATTCACGTAGACAGACAGGAAGATGGAGTGAAAGAAAGATAGCTAGACAGTCAGACAGGCAGGCAGAAAATTTGATAGACAGGCACGTTAAAAGACAAACAGAAACAAATATTGACAGATAGACAGAATTGATAGATAGACAGACAAACGGACAAATAGGTAGACATATTCATAGACAGGTAGGCACACTTGCAGCAGGATTGACAGATAGGCGGAGATCGATAGGCAAACAGACAGATTGATAGACAGACAGAGACAGACACAGATAAAAGCCCATATGGTTGATCGCCTTCTGCTGGGGTGTGTTGATCCGCTGTACGTCGGGGAGTCGTGTTGTGTAGGGCGGTGCTGTAATGATAATAATAATAATAATAATAATAATAATAATAATAATAATAATAATAAATAGTAATAGTAATAGTAATAAAACTAAACTAGTGTGTTGTGTGGGTGGTGTTAGGGGACCATTGAGGACGGTGGCTGGACTATTGGCACCAAGTGAAGTCTACTGTACTGGTGTTAGGAAGAGATTATGTTGATGATGGTATTCAGGGAGAGGTCAGGGGGATGTGGTGAGGGAGGGGGTGTAGTGAGGGAGAGGGTGTAGTGAGGGAGAGGGTGTAGTGAGGGAGAGGGTGTGTAGTGAGGGAGGGGAGAGGGGTGTAAATGGTTGTAAGGAAAGATTGAATGGGGATTGAAGTGAGATAAGAGTGATTAAAATGGAATGAGAAAAAGAATCTCTCTCTCTCTCTCTCTCTCTGAAAGTAAGGAGTGGAATAATCCCGATAAAGTGTAACTGGATGCAAGATGGTGTAGCTCAGCTGGAAAGAGAGAGAAAGAAGGAAAGGCTAAACATCCACAAATTGGCTGTACTTATGACGTAATGATCGCAACTAATACTGAAACCTTAGCAAAAAAAAAGGAGATTGGCTGAGGTAAGGAGGATCGAGACCTCATTAGGAGAGAGAGAGAGAGAGAGAGAGAGGGAGAGAGCTGTTCTACTACACGTTAGCGAGAGAGACGACTGTGGTAACACTGAGCAGATATGGAACTAATCACAGTGGTATATAGATGGGAAAGAGTGTGTGTGTGTGTGTGTGTGTGTGTGTGTGTGTGTGTGTGTGTGTGTGTGTGTGTGTGTGTGTGTGTGACCCGCGTTCATATTACCTCAGAGTTTTAAAAGACATCCAGCGGGGGGGGAATACTTAACTCATATACAAGGGGTTGTGAGGGAATAAAAAGAATTGGATGAAACACTTAACGTAATACAAGTGAGGGGAAAAAAGAGGGAAATAGAGGGAAAAACAGGAGACGGAGGTAATTACACGAGAGGGGAGGTGGTGAAGGTGCAGGGAAGCCATCATTATTATTGTTGCTCTTCCCTGTTATTACAATTATGTAAATGTGTTTTCTCACGGTATCAGCTACATGAGTTTCTGCCGCCACTGACACGCCGACACTTCCTTCACCTGGCTGTCGGTGGTGAAGTCTTGGTCAGGTGCTCAGAGGTTCGTCCTGTTAATAATGTTGTGAATAAAATAAGTCAGGTTCTCAAAGGTTCGTAAGTTTAATAATATCTTTACGTTAGTGACGATAAGATAACGTATGGACTAGAGTGGGAGAAGTCACAGTGCAATATCACCGCCATTTTTGTAACGTAGCTTAAGTGAACCATTTAGATACTGTACGTTCTCACATCACTACTTTAAGTCTTATTTTTATATCATTAACCACAATAACCAGTTAATTAATTTACCTGATTATAAACGCTAAATAATCACTAAATTACACCTTAGCTTAGTAGTACAACTTCCTCATAGCAAACTAAGAATACCAGGTTCGATTCCCTGGCTTGAGTTGAGGACGGAAGACCCTGTTCACTCGCTCTTGTGCAATCTTCAGTGATTGAGTACTCAAACCGGGTACACTGACTGACGGTGGGGCGGCCCCTCCCAGTAGACCAGCATCCTGAGGTGAGTACTGGTGGATGCTGTGAGCCGGGAGATCACAGTCCGCCTGGCCATCCTCTGTTATAGCGGCTGTATGATTGGGTAGATGGTGTGGGTGGGGTAGATGGTGTGGGTGGGGTAGATAGTGTGTGTGGGGTAGACAGTGTGTGTGGGGGGGACAGGAAGTGATATGAATAATTGAAAGGGTCACAGTCCAATACACCGCCGCCTCCTGTCCCGCACACAGTACTTCCCGGCCCTGCCTTTGCACAGCCTCATAGCCCTGCCTCACAACCTCCCGTCCCTTCCCCACAGCACAGCCCCCATAACTCTACCTCACAACTTTTCATCAGCACAACCACTCGACCCAACCTCGCAGCCCATCCTCAAAGCCTCTCAACCCAGCATCAGGCCTACTAAACGTCTTCTCACCATCAGCTTTCGATTCACTTTGTTCACTTGGTGGTGTCTGGAGGGCGTCTGAGCCACGTCTTTCTGGCCTTAAACGTGAGGGATGGCTGGTCGTCTTCCCCTGGTGTGACGTATTGACAGTGTGGCTTTAGGTTCCGCCTCTGATGTAGCCTCTGTCTGGGGGATTTTTTTTTTTGTGTAGGTTGGTGTCTTTGTGGTACAGGTGTGTCTTGTGTCTTTTGGTGTAGTGTAGCCTGTGTTTTATGGGTGTAGTTTGGTGTTGGGTGTAGTGTAGCCTATGTAGTAGTTTGTGGTGTAGTCGAAGGTTTAGTATGCGGTGTAAGTTATGGAGTACCCAATGGAGTAGTAGCCTGCGTGGGCTTCTCCTGCATCACCAGATACTGACTCTTTAAAGGGGCAGTGAAGATCGCGCTACCTACCTACCTGCCTCTACCACCTGTTGTCTACCTTCCTACCTGCCTCCACCGCCTGTCGCCTACCTTCCTACCTGCCTGCCTCCACCATCTGTCGTCTACCCATCACTTGACTCTGCCTCAACCACCTGTCGCTTACCTACCTGCCTCCACCGCCTGTCGTCTACCTTCCTACCTACCTGCCTCCACCGCCTGTCGTCTACCTTCCTACCTACCTGCCTCAACCGCCTGTCGCCTACCTTCCTACCTGCTTCCACCACCTGTCGCCTTTGATGATACCTCGTGTGTTTACTGTTGTCAGCTGTTACCTGGTGACGTCATCTGTTGATTTACACCAACTGTTACCTGATTTTCTATTTACTTCCGCCAGATGTCATCCTCTATGGCATTTGTTTGCTTCCCTTCATGACGTCATATGTTTACTCCCAGTTGATACCTAGTGACGTAATACTTAACACAATACTACATACAACACCTTACCTGGAGGCTTCAGTTAACGTTCATCCCCCTGTTGTGTAAACCTTTAAGTATTAGTAGCAATTGACTAAAATCTTTTACCGCCCAATAAAACTCTTAAAAGACTCCTCTGACTGCCAGACCAATAACTTAACTGACCAATCCAATCACCAATCAGCGCTTCTCTTTTATTCGCCGCATGGGCTGTGTCTGCCAATCGGCGCATCCCTCTCTCAAGTGACATTCTCAGCTTCACCAATCAGCGTGTTCCGAGAGACGTCATCACGTCTTATGATGGGGAGTCACGTCTGTAGAGATGTTTACGTCGTGACGGAGTGTGACGCCACGGAGAACGCTACATGCTGTGACTATTACATCTTGATAAACGCACATGTGACGCTTCTGGTGTGACGTTTCAGGTGTGGCGCTTCAGGTGTGGCGCTTCAGGTGTGGCGCTTCAGGTGTACCACTTCAGGTGTGGCGCCCCCTAACCTGCAGAACAGTGTGGAATAAAACAATCGATGGCGTGGATCAGTTATGAGGCGGGTGGGATGGGGGAGGGGGAAGGTGGGTGGGGTGATGGATGGTTGGGGGGTGAGGGAAGGTTGAAGGGGTGAGGGAAGGCTTAGGGTGTGAGGGAAGGCTTAGGGTGTGAGGGAAGGCTTAGGGTGTGAGGGAAGGCTTAGGGGTGAGGGGGTGCTGGGGTGGGTGAAGGCTTAGGTGGTGTGAGGGAATGCAGGGGAGGTGAGGGAGTGCTGGGGGAGGGGGGTGAATCAAGAAGGACATGGAAAGTTCACATGTCCAGCATCAAATATTGAAGGTTGTCAGCCATGAAGTTCTTGGCAGTGCATGGTGCATTACTGTGTGTGTGTGTGTGTGTGAGTTGATGTGTTTTTGTTTTTATGTATGTGCGTATGTTTGTGAGAGAGAGAAAACGTATACAGTATATGTTTGTGAGGATGCGTGTATGTGTAAGGTGTGCGTGTGAAGTGTGCATGTATGTGTGAGGTGTGCGTGTGAAGTGTGCATGTATGTGTGAGGTGTGCGTGTGAAGTGTGCGTGTATGTGTGAGGTGTGCGTGTGAAGTGTTCGTGTATGTGTGATGTGTGCGTGCGTGTGTGTTTGTGTGTATAAAAGAGAGAGCCTAGAAAAAGAGAAAGACTCGCACAAACATTTTCCTTTCTTTTTCTCTCCCTCACTTTCCTCACCACACCCATGGCGAGACAGAAGCTCACTATTCGGGTCGTCTCTTGCATAGTTCAAGGGTGTCGCGTGTTGAGGGGGGGGAGGCGTAAAGTGTGTCCCATCCCCTGTGTAACACCCACACCATACAGCTGATACCCTACACCCACACCACAGCTACCACCTACACCCACAACTTACATCACAGCTTTCACCTACACCTAACACCCCCCCCCCAACACCATCATTTAGGAACACACATTCTGGTCTGCTCATCTGGGACATCCTGGTTGAACGGACACTTTTACAGAGACTTATCAAGACTCACTCTAGCACTTAAGAAATTCATGACTTATTTGCTTGATTGAGTCTTCCAGTGACACTAAAATACCCGAGGCTCTGTACCTGAGGCTCAAGGATAGGTTGTAGAGGTATGTTGGGACGATAAGGGTGAATAGGAATTGGTTACTGGCTGCGTATAGTGCCTGACCTCTCCTTCCTATTGTCAGACTTATTGAGAGTGACTGACGGAAGATATAACAGTTGGCAGCGTGAAAAACAAGATATCGTACTGGTAATTGATTTATTTTTTTTATTAATTTTATACCGTAATAATAATGGCAATAATGATTAATTTGACTAGAAATCATCATTATGGCTGCATCAGTGAAGGATTGATATTTAAATACCTGGCAACTCGTGAAATTCGCTCAATAATGTCAAATCTTTCAGTGTAACCCGGACCAACTCAGTCAAAAGTCCTTACTCGGTCTTTTGGTGTAGAGAGATAGAAATTAGTTACTTATTCGTTGTTATATTGTAGACGAGTGTGATAGATTCAGTGGATCACAGAATTAGCCTCACACTTATCAAAATCCTCACGTGCCACAGTACTTAGTATGCAACAACACACTGAGCCACATCTGACCCTCCTGACGTGAGCTGAAACATCCCCAGTAATTTGTGCTTTAATCTAGTTAGGAGAGGTGTCCGGTGTTCTGATGATGGAGGGCGGTGGTGTATGGGTGTGGTTTGGTGGTGTGGTAGTGTGGTCTATGGGTGTGGTACTGTGGTCTATGGGTGTGGTAGTGTGGTCTATGGGTGTGGTAGTGTGGTCTATGGGTGTGGTAGTGTGGTCTACGGGTGTGGTAGTGTGGTTTATGGGTGTGGTTGGTGATGATAGCGTGGTGATACGGGCAAATCGTGGTTCTGGGTGGGGATGGTCGTGCAAAAGTGGACATTAGGCTAGGTGGCAGTGGGTGGTAGTGGGCGTGGTGTTGTTAACGGCGTGTCCTTCCGTTGCTGGGTGAGGCTGCCACGCCCACTTGATACGGCGCGCTGGGTTATAGTCGGCTGGAGGTGGGGTGGTGGGAAGGGGAGAGAGTGGGGGGAGGGGTAGGGGGAGAAGCAGGACATGGTGTGGACGGTATAGGGAGGGAGGGAAGGAAGGGGGGTGTGGGCAGGCTTCAGGAGGTGGTGGTGGTGGTAAGGGCGGTGTCTGGCAGGAGGTGAAGAGGGTATAAATGGGTGGGAGGAAGGTGGAGGACTTTTTGAGGAGGAGGAGTGAAGGACGTTTGCTTCATTACACACACACAACACAACACAACACACACAACACAACACAACACAACAAAACACACCACACCACACCACACCACAACACAACACACAACACACACCACACCACACCACAACACAACACAACACAACACAACACAACACACAGTACATCTATTAATCTGTTGACGTTGCAATATTATCTGTCTCCCTCTCCATCATAATAAGTGACACGTAACACTCCTCTTACACCTTATAGCTCTGAGTGTGAGGCGAATGTTGAGATGTACACTCCTCATACATACATACATACACACACACATACATACATTACAACATTCTCTCTCTCTCTCTCTCTCTCTCTCTCTCTCTCTCTCTCTCTCACAACCAGGGAACAAACCCTACACCATTACGGTCGAGTTCTAGTGTAATTTTGACGGACACCCTTCATGACCTCTGACCTGAACTCTTGTATAAGTCTCCGTCAAGTCCAAGTTTACGGTGAACCTGACGAGTATTGAGACCCAGTGGTAGTTTGGTGGTAATTATTGTGTGTGTGTGTGTGTGTGTCGTTACTACTCGTGTTTGGACTATAGTAATGTGGGGTGGTCACTATGTGTTCTGATTGGTGGTGTACGTGTGTGTGTGCTAGTAAATAAACACACACAGGGCCCCCACACTCTCCCTCCCACCTGTAACTTACCTGAGGTTCATTAAGGCGGTACAAGGTGTGTAATCTCACCTGCCAGCGTTGTGTGTGAAGGTGAGAGCGGGAAGTGGATTTTTTTTTTTAGTTACTATTGTGTTTAATTTATCGTATTATCTCTTCTATTGTGTATTTAATGGGTGTGTGTTTTGTTACCTTGATATCTCTCACACACACACACACACACACACACACACACACACACACACACACGGTGAAATGAGAAAGTCTTTACGGCAGATATCTGTATGATAATATGGCGGTGACTCATGTAGCGTCTCTCTCTCTCTCTCTCTCTCTCTCTCTCTCTCTCTCTCTCTCTCTCTCTCTCTCTCGATATACAGTAAAATAGCCTATATGCCAAACACTGATGGTAACACTGTCTCGAATCGCATCAGTGTTACCTATTAAAACCAGAGAGAGGAATGGTGTCACTTTATTTGGAGTTGTTGATGGCTCGTGTAATTACTGTACTGGCCTAGATTACCCTCTTTAATGACCTGACCTGAGTTGTTAAAGCGCTCTACTGCATCCATTAGAATAAATCGCTCTTATTTCACTCTAATGATCATTCGTGTGAGAATAGAATTGTTGATTTATTTTAATGCTTCGAATTTGTTCATGTGGATAAAATTCGTGAGTTTTAGGGGCTAGTGACGACCTGATCCACATTTTACGGTTGTCTACCCACCCACCCAATCCACCCACCCTCCCCCCCCACCTGTCTCCTATCTAACACACCACTCATCCACCCACCCGTCCCATATCGATACCAAATCCACCCACCCACCCACCCAACCTCTCACACACGACCTCGACTCCATACATGGTGGCGTGGTTGGGTGTGTGGGTCAAGCACACACACACCACACACACACACCTACCCATCCACACACACCACACACACACCACACACACACACCTATCCATCCACCAGTGAGGCGCCACCTTTAAACGACCAGACGACCCCAAGCGACTCTCTGGTGGTGGTGATGGTGATAGTGGTTATTGTAATGATGATGGTGATAGTTGTTGTAGTGGTGGTGGTGGTATTGGAGATGGTGGTTGTTGTGGTGGTTTTAGTGGATATGTTGATAGTTATTGTTTGTGGTGGTATTGGTGGGAGTGTGGACCAACTCACCACATTGTCTTGTGGTGACATACTGATCCTCTCTGATTAGCTCTTGTAGTTCTTCTGAATTCTCTTTCACACACACACACACACACACACACACACACACACACACACACACAGCCATACTCCTAAATAGGAGAGAGACCTGATAAGACTGACCCTCGTCCTCTTAGGGCCTCAGTGACCACTATTATTAGTTGAGTCTCTCTTCTCTTCTCTCTCTCTCTCTCTCTCTCTCTCTCTCTCTCTCTCTCTGTACATGTGTGAAGAGAGGGATTGTATAGATTTATAGAGCAAGAAAGGGAAGGGGAACGAGACAAAAAGTGAGAGAAGGGGAAGAAAAGGAGAGAGAAGAGAATTAAATAAACTCGGAGAGAGAGAGAGAGAGAGAGAGAGCCAACTTCCTAATGTCAAGCTTCCAACTTTATTGCACATAATTGACTCTGAAGCACTTTCATTGCCCCTAAAGACATACAAAACAAGCAAACAAACACAGATAAAATAAAACTCACCAATAAGGAGTGAGTTAAGGTGGGGGCTGGCACGATCACCTGGGAGTTGCCAGTTTGGGAGTTTACCAAACATGCATTTTGCTCATTAGATCAGGCGGGGTAAACCTGTGGTGGTGAGCTGCAGGACACAGGGAGGGAGGGTAGCCGTGCTGCGACTGCTACATTCCACTTACCCTCTCTCCCTCCTTCACTCCCTCTCTCTCACACTCCCTCCCTTCATCACCCCTTCACCCACACACACATGGTGGCTAGTAACATTTAATATAGTGGTTAGACGAGTTTGAAATTTACTTGGAATAATGTGTCTGTCTGTGTACATATTTAAGTGTGTTTACAAGTGATTTGTATACATAGTATGTTTAAATTACGTATGAAGAAGCACATTGAGTGGGACCAAGGGGGAGGGGGGGGGAGGGGATGCAATGCAGTTCCCGCCCACAACCCTCCCCCCTCAACCCTCCCCCCTCTCCCCTCTCCCTCAACTCACCATGATCAAGTCGACGGTTTATCTAATTTTATAAAACTCGAGGGACTAAATTTTCGTGTTAGTATAATGACAGCTGTTGAATTCACCCCTTTGTAATTTTCCTTCATAGACTAAGCCACAACGCCACATCGGAAGATCTTGTTATGTGTGGTAATGTTGACGGGTTGTGTTTGGTGGCGGTGTGTGGCAGACTTACCGAGACCGGCGGGTATTTTGAGACAAGACTTTCTGCCACGCTCTCAACCCTCCATTACGACAACCTTATAAATTAAGTCTTTTTTTTACTTATGTTATGAACCAAGTCTTCCATAGTAAATAAGCTTCTTTGATACGTGGGGTTATATAGGACGATTTTCTCATTATTAAGAGTTGTGGTTTAGGCCTACAGCCGCCTCTACCCTCCCCGGGACCGGCGAGTGACTCCCAAGAGGAAGGAGGGTGCCAGTTATTGCTTTCTGTCAGCCACTCGTCCACCCTGACGTTAGGCTCTACACTGAAAGGAATCCCATCTCTTTCTCGGGAGGGGAAGATGTCGTGTGATCACTCCGGTTGATAGCCGATGGTGTATTTATTTTTTTTCGTTTTAATTAATTTACGAACAACAAGCTACAGACGATATTGGGCTCTCCCTCAGTCTTGAGTACGTCAGACTCCGTGGGCAATCTGTGTATTAATTTCTGGCGTGTTTGATGAAAGGATGTGTAGACCAAGTTACACAGACGTTGTAGTCTGCTCTGCTTCAACAGATTTTTGTTTAAATATGTTTATTAGTCGTGAACAGTTGCACGCCGGGTACTAGTGCCAGACGCCGCCATTCTGTGCATCATGTTACTTCTCGCTATGTAGTTCATTGCGAGTATTTTATATAACTTAAAAACACATTATGATCGATGTGTATTGTGATTTTACGTCTTGTATGTAATAAATCGTATTTTTATGTATATTACTAAAACAACTTCTATATACAAAATATACTAACCGGTATTATTTTGTGGTAGCTGGAGTTGCCACTCAGGAATTTATCAACATCTTGAAATACGAAGACGCTCCCTGGAAGTTTTGGAACGAGTCTGTATTTAGAATAGGTTTAATTTGGAAGCAGAAGTGTCGTACAGGGTTAATGGCTGGGTTTAATGTGTATATGAGTGGGTGTAGACGGTGTAATGGTGATGGGAGTAGCCAGGTGTGGTGAGGAGGGGGCGAGGTTCCTACCCCCCTCCTCACCACACCGCGTGTTGCCCACTGGAAGGAAATTCCACAGTCCACCGTCCCTCTCTCCTTCCCTGCCTTCAAAGTCACAGTAAAATAAGTTTTGCCAATATTATCAGTCCAAATTTAGATTCAAGAGAGCTCAGGCTCTCAATGGGCATCAGCCATGTCAATATTGTTATTATTATCGACTGTATCTATTTTTGGGGGCTAAATAAACTTTCAAATATCAATACAGTGACAAAAAAGGCGGCGGTTATATGTATTCTTAAACACTAATACAAATGGGGGTTTCTTTATGAAGAACTGGTGTGGTATTTTCTGTAGGGTGACTCATAAAGACGGTGCCTTAACAGTGGTGAAGAGTTAGTGTCTGAAATGTCACTATTTTAAGTACACCTTCGGGCATAGTTACAGTAATTTCAGAATATGGTGACTGTATTAAAGGTAGTTCCTGAAGAGTCTAAGGTTTCAGGTACTGGTTTATGTAATGGTAAAGTTAAAGGTACAGTAATGTGTTTATGGTGGCGCAAACGGCATCAGCACACACACACACACACACACACAGACACACTTTAAGACTCAGCTGACAATATTACACATCGCTTGGTTGTTGTCGTAAAGAATGAACGTCAAACAGGAATCTCCAGCAGTCTTATAACAGTCGAAGAGGAGCAAGGGAAAAAAAATCTGTAGGAATTCGGGACACTGCCAAGAAGAGTTGAGCTCACAAAGAAAATACTTCACCCTCCGCCTCCAACACTCAGGTAAAAACACACACACACACACACACACACACACACACACACACGCACACACACACACACGCACACACACACACACACACACACACACACACACACGCACACACACACACACACACACGCACACACACACACACACACACACACACACACACACACACACACACACGCACACACACACACACACACGCACACACACACACACACACACACACACACACGCACACACACACACACACACACACACGCACACACACACACGCACACACACACACACACGCACACACACACACACACACACACGCACACACACACACACACACACACACACACCCGGACGCATAGAAACGAACACAGGAACATACACATAAGCACATAACGAACACGCATACACTCAGGGACATGAAGCAAACATACACCTTCTATACACACTACCCACAGGCATACACTATCCACATCCACATCCACATCCACACACACACACCAATATTGCTTATCTTCCCGTTTAGATATTGTCAGTATTCCCATCTATTTGTTCCCCTGTTGAACCTTAAATGGAAAAGTCATTTATACAATATCCGATTTTTACCCTTTATTTAATTTATAGGTCTTGTGTACTATCAATAAACTACATAATGATAAACCGACAAAAATAAGAACCGAGTAGAGAAAATTGAATGAAACGTTTTGTAAAGTTAAGTGATTTATATAAGTTATCGTGAAAATTTATAATGTGGTCATCAGAGAAAACGGAATGGTTGGGTATGCTTGTGTATCCCAGTGCACAGACGCGTTCATTAGGGGGAAAAATTACTGTATATGAATAGCTTGACAGATCTCCACCCTAGTTTATTTCACCTAATGATTAACCACGCTAACCTAACCTAACCCAACTCAGCGTAACCTAACCTAACCCAACTCAGCGTAACCTAACCTAACTCTAAGATCAGGTATGTGTTTCTCTCGACAAATAAAATAAATAAATAAAACAGAAAAGTTATAAAATAAACAACTATTAGGTATAGAAAGATACAAACAAAAATTCTTAGGGTCTCCTGAAGATTAGACACCCCGGTTTATATTACCTGAAGATTAGACACCCCGGTTTATATTACCTGAAGATTAGACACCCCGGTTTATATCACCTGAAGATTAGACACCCCGGTTTATATTACCTGAAGATTAGACACCCCGGTTTATATCACCTGAAGATTAGACACCCCGGTTTATATCACCTGAACATTAGACACCCCGGTTTATATCACCTGAAGATCATTAACTGCAACGTTACCTGGTGGGGTTAAGTTCGGATAGCGTCAGGGTGGTTAACATTCAGGTAAAATAAGCTGGGGTGTCTAATCTTCAGGTAATAGAAGCTGAGGTGTACATGGGCGGGTGTATTATATAGCTTGATGTATACATGGATTGTTTTTTATATACATAGTGGTGTATACATGGCCTGGTGTATATATAGTGGTGCGTACATGGGCTGGTGTATACCTAGTGGTGCATACATGGGCTGGCGTATACATAGTGGTGCATACATGGCCTGGTGTATACATAGTGGTGCATACATGGCCTGGTGTATACATAGTGGTGCATACATGGCCTGGTGTATACATAGTGGTGCATACATGGGCCGGTGTATACATAGTGTGGTGAGACAGTCATGGGGCAGTTCGTCCACTGTTAATTCCAAGGTTACTCCCTCACCACCACCACCACTAGTCGCTGTCTTGGCGGTTGCTACAACACACACACACACACACACACACACATAGAGAGATAGAGAGAATTGTTCCCTCACTCAACTAGTCCAGAGCTTCAAGCAGTAGGAATAAGAGAGTTTCAGCAACGTGTTCAATGAAGGTGGGAATAACAAGGAAGGAAAAGTTAATAGAAAGAAGGGAATTAAAAAAAAAACAAGAGGCGAGAGCAGTGTAGTAAATAATAGTAATGGTAAAAGTACTCATACTATTAGTAGTACCATTAATATTGATAATTATAACAGTAATAGTGTTGGAAGTAAAAGCGTATGTCAGTATAGCGTGGAGATTACAGTACTGTATGTAAGTGTGATGTACTGTTTTCTCGTACCCATTACTGTATCTTTGTATTTGTGTGTGTGTCTGTACTTTACGTGTACTTTAATATGTATCTGTACTCGAATCTATACACCTGTTCATGTATTACCACACACACACACTGATTTTATGATTGTGTGTTTTGATTGGTGGTGAACAGTGTGAGCTTGACCACAGCTAAAGAACATGAACTCGTATTAAGTGCAGGAAGTCATCACAGGCTCAAGGTTCTGGTTCAACTGTGTCCTCCTCAACACTCACAATAGTCACCTCAGATACTCTACACTCTTATGGTCACCCTCACAGTCTGCCTAAGGTATTTCTTACTAAGTTATTTCAGAAGAAGTTTGTTACTCTATACATTGTTGTTGAGAGGCAGGAACCATAACTTAAATTCTGGGACTTTTTATACCCTGAAGAGTGACAGTGCAGCTACAGGTAAATCCAACTTCCCGACTCTTGTAGTGGCACTATTTAGTACAGAGGCAGCTGTATTCAGAGATTATTCGTCAGCTGTATTCAGATTATTTGATTCCTTTCAAGTGGTATTGTGTGGCACTGTGGCTCCAGCAGACGAGACTATATCAGTGAGCCAGGTGGGCAGGCAGGTGTGAATGGGTCAATACGTGTTTTCGTGCAGACAGAGCGTCGCCAGGTACACAATTAGCTGTCCCTCTTTTGATGCACCTGGCTGTTCTGACCCCGACCTTTCAAGATTCACACGTTTTTTTTTTTTTTCTTTAGAGGCAGGAGAGAAAATGTAGTTATAGTTGAGTCAGTGTGGTGTGTAGTAGCTGTGAGTGAGGGAGTCAGATGCATGCATTCTCACATATCCCCCGGGTGAAACTAACCGGTCACCTTCTAGGAATGTTTGCCCTGGTTCCAACGACCTCACTCTGAATTACTCATGAAGGGAGACAAGATGGTTCATTAAAACAGACATCATATTATAATATTTTATTAACAAATTTCATCTAACAAATGTAACTGTAATTTTCTCAGCCAGGAATGCCGAAAGGAAAGTGGACTGTTTGTACTTAGGCACAAATCATTTATGAAGTAATTTTTTTTGTTCATACAAAGTCTGTAGAAATAAATCAATTATATTTCTGATATTTTCATTAGCACTGTGACCCCCGAGCAGGTGGTGCTGGAGCCTCACACCTTCAGTTCTTTACTTGGCCGTTTTGCTGAGCTTTGACGTCAAATATAGGTCCCTTAGATTCCTTCGGGAGGTCGAAGTCGTCATCGGAGAGACCCGGTGCCTCCATGGCCTCCTCCATCAGGGGGATGATACCGTCGTCGTCTCCTTGTGTGAGGAAGGTGGGAAGGGGGGCGAGGGGAGGGGGCGTGGCAAACGAGGGCATAGAGTCGTTTGTCTGTTCCTTAGGGGGAACACCTGAGGGACTCTTTGGGCTAAAGCTGAGTGAAGCGCCATTTTGTTTAATTGGACTAACACTCATTGGAGCAGCTGGTGCTGGACCTTTTGGGCTAAAGCTAAATGGAGGAGGTGGACCTTGAGGGCTAAAGCTGACTGAAGGAGGTGGACCCTGAGGGCTAAAGCTGACTGAAGGAGGTGGACCCTGAGGGCTAAAGCTGACTGGAGGAGGTGGACCCTGTGGGCTAAAGCTGACTGGAGGAGGTGGACCCTGTGGGCTAAAGCTGACTGGAGGAGGTGGACCCTGTGGGCTAAAGCTGACTGGAGGAGGGGCGGGAGCTCCTGTTGTGAAGGGGTCAATTGGACCATGTGATAGAACTGGTCCCATCGCTGTGCCTAGGGCGGGGGAGAGAGCTGGTCCCATCGGAGGTGCTGCCACAGGGGTAGTACCCACAGCAGGTGCCATGCTTGATGCAAGGCTGGGCATGAACCCTTGACTTAAACTTGGAGTAGTCTGGGGCGCTGGGCCAAAACCGGGGAATGAAGGAAGTTTTGGTTCGGGAACTTGGGCAGGTGCAGGCTGGGAGGCAGGCGCTGCAGGCTGTGTGGCAGAGGGGGCGACCTGCACTCTCAAGTTCATCAATGTAGGTGATGAAGGAGCCTTTTGTTCTTGTTCGGGAGCAGGAGCTGGCGGTAAGGTGGAGGCCAGAGCAGGCCCAAGAGGAGGTACGAATGTTGATGCAAAGCGAGGTGCTGGTGATGGTTTGGGGCCTCCAACTGCTGGTGCTAGGGCTGGGTCGAGGGCTGGCATGAAGCCCTGTGCTATCGTCGGTGCTGTGGCTGCTGGGGAGGGCTCGGGCACGGGTGCAAGACCAGGTAATGGTGCCACTAGAACAGCTGCATCAGGCTTGGCTTCGGGTTTACTTACAGCTTCGGGCTTGGGTGCCGCTGGCGCTTCAGTGGCTGCCTGTTGTGGTGGTGTGACTTCTGGTTTGACTTCTACCTTGGCTGGTTCTGGTTTGGCTTCTACCTTGGCTGGTACTGGTGCGGCTTCCTTTACTGGTTCTGGTGTGACTTCTACCTTGGCTGGTTCTGGTTTGGCTTCTACCTTGGCTGGTACTGGTGCGGCTTCCTTTACTGGTTCTGGTTTGGCTTCTACCTTGGCTGGTTCTGGTGTGGCTTCCACCTTGGCTGGTTCTGGTTTGGCTTCTTTGGCTGGTACTGGTGCGGCTTCCTTTACTGGTTCTGGTTTGGCTTGGCTGGTACTGGTGCGGCTTCCTTTACTGGTTCTGGTTTGGCTTTACCTTGGCTGGTTCTGGTGTGGCTTCAACCTTGGCTGGTTCGGTTTGGCTTCTACCTTGGCTGGTACTGGTGCGGCTTCCTTTACTGGTTCTGGTTGGCTTCTACCTGGCTGGTACTGGTGCGGCTTCTGGGGTTTGGCGGTTCTGACTTCAACCTTGGCTGGTTCTGGTTTGGCTTCCTTGACTGGTTCTGGTTTGGCTCCTACTGGTTCTGGTTTGGCTTCCTCCTTTACTGGACTGGTTCTTCTTCCCTTACGGGTTCTGGTTTTTCTACCTTGCTGGTTCTGGTTTGGTTTCTTCCTTGGCTTCTGGTTTGGGCTGGTTCTGGCTTCTACCTTGGCTGGTTCTGGTTTGGCTTCTTCCTTGACTGGCTCTGGTTTGGCTTCTACCTTGGCTGGTTCTGGTTTGGCTTCTACCTTGGCTGGTTCTGGTTTGGCTTCTTCCTTGACTGGCTCTGGTTTGGCTTCTACCTTGGCTGCTTCTGGTTTGACTTCTACCTTGGCTGGTTCTGGCTTCTTCTCTTCCTTAACATCTTCTTTCTTTGGTTCAGGTTTGACTTCTTCCTTTACTGGTTCCGGTTTGATTTCCTCCTTTACTGGTTCCGGTTTAACAGGTAGAGGCGCGGGTGCTTCCTTAGGGGCGGGTGTTGGTGCCGTCGGTGTTTTCTTGGCGGGCGGCGTCACAATGTCGGGTTTGGGCTTGGGGGCTGCTACGGGGACTTCCTTCTCGGATTCGGATGTTTTCTGCTTGTTTCTCGCGGGCTTCTCCTTCTGTGGTTTGACTGCTGTAGTTTTTTCAGCTGCCGGGGTAGGTTCTGTAGGAGATGGTGCCGTGGCTGGTTCTGGCTTCACTGCGGGTTTCTTGGGTTTCTCTGCTGGCTTGGGTTTGGGTTCGGCTGGCTGCTGGGGCTTTTTAGAATCCTTCCTGCCTTGCTTTTCTATCTTGGCCTGTAGGACCTTGCCGGCGTTCTTCTCCTTTAGCTCATGCTTGAAACGCCGCTTCTGCCGCCGTGACAGGTGTGGGTTCTCTGGCTGTGGGGGGACATAAACATTAGCTCCTCCTCACCACAACCTCTGCCAAGCTCTCGTGCGTGTTTTATCTCTGCCTAGTCTAAGAATATCACGCACTCATTTCTTTAGGCTATACATTAAGTCTAGTGTTGATACATTTCATCATTGAATTACGTCACATAAACACACACACACACAAACACTCAATTACGTCACATAAACACACACACAAACACTCAATTACGTCACATAAACACACACAAACACCCAATTACGTCACATAAGCAAACATTCAATTACGTCACATAAACACAAACACTCAATTACTGTATACCACATCTAATAACTTTAGATAGCTAGATAGATATTATACACCAGTTACTTTTATCACATATGAATTTCATCTCGTATGCAAGCACTTAACGCTACGCTAATAGTATTATAATCCATTCAGGAACACAGTGGCCACCTGCCTCCTCCATGATTCAGATAACATCACGTCGGTGTAATAAACATTGTATGACTCTCAGCTGTGATGATGTGTTATGTTAGAGGCAGATGTGGACCAAAGGGATATTATTAAAGGCGGAGTGATGATTAAAGGCGTAGTGATGACTAAAGGCGTAGTGATGACTAAAGGCGTAGTGATGACTAAAGGCGTAGTGATGACTAAAGGCGTAGTGATGACGAAAGGCGTAGTGATGATTAAAGGAATAGTGATGATTATAGGCGCACTGGTGTGTATATGACTAGAAATAGCGTGAGTTTTGTATACAAGTTGCATGCGGTATAATGATATACAAGGATAACGTGAACTTGTAGACACATGGGATGACTTCACAGCGATGGTGACTAAGGTAGGTAGGATGGTGACTGACTTAAATAGGATGGTGACTGACATAGATAGGATGGTGACTGACATAGGTAAGGTGGTGACTAAGGTAGGTAGGATGGTGACTGACTTAAATAGGACTGACATAGATAGGATGAGGATAGGTAGGATGATGACTGACATAGATACTGACATGATGACTGACATAGATAGGATGATGACTGACATAGGTAGGATGATGACTGACATAGGTAGGATGGTGACTGACATAGATAGGATGATGACTGACATAGATAGGATGATGACTGACATAGGTAGGATGATGACTGACATAGGTAGGATGATGACTGACATGGGTAGGATGATGACTGACATAGATAGGATGGTGCTTGACATGGGTAGGATGGTGCTTGACATGGGTAGGATGGCCAACTCACCGTAACATTGTACCACCACTCCTTCTTCAGCTGGCTCTCCTTGTAGTTGTCGAGGCCGTTCTCAAAGGACAGCCACGCCCCCTGGCCCCTCTTAGTGCTCTGTCCTGACATTGTGTTCCTGTAGGGAGTAGCGGCCATTAGTCCATAGAAGAGACACTTTGTTTACCCACAATAATACTGAGTGAACAACAACAACATTGGTTAGTTCAAGTATAAATTGGATCATAATAATGTTTGGGAATTCAAATTGAAGTTATAATTATGACATTATTATTTTTATTTTTATTATTATTATTATTATTATTATTATTATTATTATTATTATTATTATTATTATTATAGGTTTTCATTGTAATAATATCTAACAGCGGACAATGGACTACACAAAACATTATATTTTTTTTTTTCAATCGCTACACCTGACATCCCATCACACTACCTGTATTGCTGCTCGGTATGAATGACCTGATAATAACATCTTGTGTGTGTGTGTATGGGAGGGGGGTCGATGATCACGGTGGTAAGGTGTATTAATATGCATCTTTTTATACACCACCGTTGCCAGCTGCCCTCCCTCCCTCCTCGTCCTTCCATTCTCCAGCCTCTCACATGTTTTTGGTTTCCTCTCCTCTCTCTCCCCCTCACCCAAACCACCACTCCACTCCCTCTCTCCTCTCATCCAACCATCACCCCACTCTACTCTCATCCAATCATCAGGTGAAATAAACTGGTGTGTGTGTGTGGGGTAGTTTACACGTGTCTCACAGGGCAGCAGAGAGGCAGGAATGTACTGGTGTGAGGTGAAGAGTGTATCGATCGTCTGACCCACCACCTGAATATTTATGTTGGGGACGAGAGAGAGAGAGAGAGACTGACCGAATGACCTATTGCCTTTTTTTTCTCCTTCATCTTCTCCTTCATCCACCTCCTTTACTCTCACCCACGTCCACCTCCTTCTCCCTCATCCACCAGCTCCTCCTCCTCCCTCATCCATCTACCACCACTAACGCCTCTTTCTGCCTCACCCACCACCACCACCTCCTCCTTCGCCTTCGACGCCTCCCTCAGCAAGCTCCTCCCCGGGGCGAGTAACCAAGCGCCTTTAAGTCTTGATTAACTTGAGCCGGCACTTGTTGCTGACCCCACCGGCCTGTGTGTGTGTGTGCTTGTTTTTGTGTGTCCATAACCCCCCACCCCTCTCTGGGCCACCTCACGCTTCAATGGGCTGACCGCTGACACCATCAACTCCACTTCCTTGTTCTGTTGCCTCTTGCCTTGTTGTTGTGAGTGACACGCTGGTCCTGATGCGGCTACTAGGGTGATATACTCCTGTTCCTCTTGTTGATTTACTTCTGTTGCTGCTGTTGATGTACTCCTGTTGCTGCTCTTGATATACTCCTGTTGCTGCTGTTGTTAATATACTTTTGCCGTTGCTGTACTCTTTCTCTCTGCCAGGGTCGAGGGTTAGCGATACAGTGACCTGGCATCAGGAGGACACAGGAACACTTGGTTGCTGTGCCCAGGGTCATGTGCCTCCCTCGACCTGGCAACACTGTCAGGTTACGTAAGAGAGCTGGCTGGCTGGTGAGGCAGGGAGTGGTAAAAGTTGTCCTTGTATGGTGGTGAGGGTAACCGACAGACGGGTTTTTTTAGTGGCGGGAGATAACTGAATACATAAAGGGGTTGCGTGGAATAATAAAAAAAAGTATTAACGCGGGAACAGCATTAGTAACAGCGGGTGACAACAGGTGGCTCTGCGTGTATTGTAATCGTTAATGTGTGTCTCGAGATGTTTAACTAACCTAATCTAACCTAACCCTCCCCCCTCCCACCCTAGGTAGTGTTAGGGTGGTTCAATCATCAGGTGAAATAAGCGCGGGGTGGAGATACCTCAGGTGAGCCGTAAGAGGTTTTAATTATGTTTGTTTCTTCCTACACGTCAAAGGACTTTAAGTTTCCCCATTATATTTGTTAATTGGAAGATACTAATACTGGAGTTTATTTACTTCGGGTAACATAGTCGCGTTACGTCAGGGTGTTACTGTACGGGCTCCTGTTCTATCAGTCCGCTGTTACCTGACTCAGTAAACGTCAGAGAGAGGGGGAGGGGAGGGGGGTTATGTCACAGCCCGAAAACGTTTTAGAATAATAATAAAAACAAAAAAGGAGGAGGATTTGGGTGCCGTGGCAGTCCGTCTAGCTAGTGGGAGTCAGCCTCTGGGCTTCTCCGCCATCACCTCATGCATAATTTTAGCTGTTGATGACACAGGGGTCCTCGTGGTGGCGTGGTTGACGGCGAGGCTTACGTGGCGTAGTTCTTTTGTCACGTCACACACACGCCCTAGAGGTAGTTGGTGCCGTGTGGTGGTGGTTGGTTGGATGCCGACGTGGCGAGGTCTTGAGCCACCCCCCCCCCCAACATGCCCTAGAGATAGTTGGTGCAGTGAGAAGTGCCAGAATGACCACGTGTCGTAGTGCCAAGTGCCAGGGAAGCGCCCCGCTGCCATCGTGACTCTGGAGATAGTTTGTCTATTCCTGCACTCACCGCCACCTACTTCTACGCCCCAACCCTCACCAGCTCCCCTACCACGCGGCGACCTGGTATGCCTCCACCAATCCGCCGAGCAGAATCTTTTGTGGCTTCATGTCAGTCAGCTGCTGTACGAGGACAGTCATGAACACTGTTGAACACGTGCGTCAGGTCACGTATCTCATCCATGTGGCTGTCACCCAAAGACTGACCCTTCCTCCCAAGTCTACCTGTGTGTGTGATGGCGGGGCTCTTGCTCTACCCTTCATATAGTTAGTTGTAGACGGTGTAGCCTTGGCCCTCATATGTGTGATTTATGGGAAGGTAAGAATAACCCGGTGTGTATAAACCAGCGGGTCAGGGAGGTCGGGTAGTGTGTCAACCCCGCGTAGCAGGTCTGAGACTGACCCCCCCCCCCTCCCCCCGACACACACACTACTGCTCGCTGCGTAGTCGTTGGAGTCTGTCTTCTTCCTGGATGTTAAGTACTGTACAGGACATACAGTTTTAGGTTATTGTCTAAAACCGTGAACAGTAATAGCAGAAAACACTGCGATATAAATCACAAGGTGATGTTGTTCCTGCAGCAGTATTAACTAGTATTAGCCGGATAATTTTGCCCATGCCTTTCCTCTGACGTGATTAACACCAAGAACAAAATAACTCACTGTTCTCGTGTGATTCACTCAACTGTAGCTCCTTGACACACTATGTATTCAGATTTTCTACGGTGTTTTCTATTCGTTCGAACTTGGAGTCGTCCTCCATCACCCTGAGCTCTGTTTCCAGCTCAGGCAAGTCACACAGTAGACTTGCTTGATTGTCACAGCACCAAGATACAACACGTGTTCTTCACGTCCTCGCGTTGTACCTCACACCACAACTACTGTTTGTCCTTCACTAGTCACTGTTAGGTGTAGCCACACACACCCACCCATTAGGTGTTTACCTGTGTATGATGTCATCTATTGTTTGTATCTCCGTTTTGGGTCACCTGAGGTGCGGAACACATGGTCACTTTTCCTCGGGTATCACGTCGCCTCATCTTATTATTGTTGTGTTTCTTTCGTGTCTTATAAATCTTTGCTGTTTGGTTGTGTCCCTTTTACTGTCACTTCTGAATCTGTGTTTTTCTTTACGATGATCTATTAAGGTGTATTGTTCTACCGTATGGTAAACACCTGTACAAGGTGTTTTCACGTGGCATTAATTAATTCAAGGTAGGGGGTGTCATGTGGAGGTGCTTGTTTATATCCCTGCATACATACTACTACCATTACTACCACCATCACCCCCCCCCCTCCCCAACACAGAACACGGTTGCTTCCCCTAAAATGGTCGACATTACACCTCCACACTCCCCTCAGATGACCAGCTTAACTCTCCCCTCACATGATAACTTCTCACAGTATCTCCCCTCAGATGGCAAACATAACACAAAGGTTCACAGAGATAAACTTCACATCACCTCCCCTCACATGGTCCAGTTAACATGGCCCTCCCCCCACATGGTCCAGTTAACATGGCCCTCCCCTCACATGGTCCAGTTAACATGGCCCTCCCCTTTCCCAGGTGGCCCGAACAAGGTTATTTTTCTCCCCCCACAGATGGTCCACCATAACACAGTCGCTTCCTTCCCCACAGATGGTTGATCCGTCGAGCACAGATGGTAAAACTCACTCACTCACTCTCACTGCTGGAGAATGGTCGCCACACGGAGGCCCTCGTAGTAAGAAATGCAGCGTTCAAGTGTCCGGAGGCGAGGTTGTAGCAGGCGTTTTATACCAGACCAGTTACGTAACACCAGCGGGTTATATACGGATGTTCCCCCACAGGCCCGCGCTTCACCCCTGCCACTCCCTCCGACCAATCACAACGCTTCAAGTCTCCTTCCATCCCTCCCTCCCTCCCCATCCCCCTGTCCTCCCTCCTTGTTTTACCCCCATTCTTGATTATTTGTCAACGTGTTCACCCATAGACTCGATAAGAATCACATTACAGTGTACATTATATAACGAATTCTTGGGTGTAACTCTCTCTCTCTCTCTCTCATATATTTTGTTTACGTGACATAGGTCGTATTACCTGGTGGGGTCAGGATCGTATCACTGTATAACAAAACACCAGAGACACCTTTACAGTCTTCACCCGCCAGTCAGGTGTCCCTCGGGTTACCTGGCTTAGGTATGCGAAGCCTTAATTTACCTGTGCTTGAACCGCTAGTCTGGTGTTTCTGTAAATACTTGATCTAGATTATGTGGAGCTTCAGTTTACCTGCCCTGCTTTCACCCACCAGCCAGGTGTGTGTCTAGTTAAATGGACAGGTATGTGGTCTTAATTACTCGTCCTTTCATCCGCTAGTCAGGTGTGTGTCCAGTTAAATGGACAGGTATGTGGTCTTAATTACTTGTGTTTTCATCCTCTGGCCAGGTGTGTGTTTAGTTAAATGACCACGTATATGGTCTTGATTACTTGTCCTTTCATCCTTTAGCCAGGTGTGTGTGTCTAATTAAATGGCCAGGTATATGAAGCTTCAATTCACATGTGTTTTCCCTGGTTCACAAATAGGGTGGTGGACGAGTGGAACAAGCTTAGCAATTTTGTAGTAAGTGCTGGAACGCTGGAAAGTCTTAAAAAGGAGGCTAGATAGATTCATGGATGATAGAGAGTGGTAGTAACTCTCGACAGGAGCTGCCATGCACAGGTCAACATGCCTATTGCAGACTCCTTATTTTCTTATGTTCTTATCTAGATATCTGACCCAGGTGTGTGGTGCCATAATTACCATACATGCTTTACCTGTATTATTCACGGTCTCTCCCTCCCCCCCCCTCCTCTCTCTCGCCCTCTCCTCCTTTGTGTTTATTGACTTCTATATAATTTTTGATAGTTGATAAATGACTGTACATTCTGTTACCAACGCTGAAGAAGTAGAAGCTGTTATTATGGCTGTTTATGTATGTATGTATGCACGTATGTATGTATGTATGAGTGCAAGCAAGGATACATATTCACATGTATTCGCTTATGTATTTTGTTTCACCTAAAATACCTCAGAAACTACAGGGCCGATAGGAGTGTAACTTAACACACACATAGTCCAACACCCTGACTTGGAGTGTGTGAATTTTAGTAGGAGTTGGGCCAAGGGCAAAGGCAGAGTGGAAGGTCAACAGGCAGTCACTAGGAGCTCTCTGTTTCTGGCCTGTGTTACCCTTGAGGGCGGCTATTTGTGTTACTGTTAATATGTGAGATGAGATGTGTGTTTTGTCGCTCGCTATTTGCTGCTATTATTATCACAGTGGCTATTATTATTATTGTTACTATCGGTTTTGTTATCATCATTATTATGTGTTTATTAAGGTGCTCATGTCAGCTACAAAGTAAAGAAAGAAAATATAGTTGATCAGGTTATTATTATTATTATTAATATTATTTTTATTATTATTATTCCTTTGAGATTTGGGGATTAGTTTTTTTAGTATTATTAATAGTAGTAGTGGTAGTAGTTATTGTAGAAGTACTAATAATTTTAGTAGTAGTACGTATTGTAGAAGTAGTGGTAGGTGTTATTGTAGTAGTAGTAGTGGTTATTGTAGTCGTAGTAGTAGTCATTTTAGTTGTCATTTTAGTAGTAGTAGTAGTAGTAGTTCACCGTAAGTTAGCATAGAAAAAATACATATGCAGTATATACCAAATGTCATGATCAGAATAAAGTAAAGATGAAATTAGTCACTCGACAGGTGTTCAGAGTGGTAAGTGTATACACGTGTGGAGTGTCCAAGAGCACGGAACACCTGTACTGGCCTGGCTTACCTCACCCTGTGGCCTCCATCACCTGGGCGTGTGTGTGTATATTGTGAACCCCAAACACTGTGTTGTTGATACTCTACTGTGTGTGTGTGTGTGTGTGTGTGTGTGTGTGTGTGTGTGTGATTATAATCCTGGGTGTTGTGTGGTGTTTAGGTAATGTATTGAAAAATTATCTGTGATTTTTAATTAGTTTAACAAATTTATTGACAAATCCTGGAGTACAGTTTATTGCTCTCTCTCTCTCTCTCTCTCTCTCTCTCTCTCTCTCTCTCTCTCTCTCTCTCTCTCTCTCCAGAACACACATGGAAATTTATATGAAACTTAAAAAAAAAAAAAATGAAAGAATGAATGTTTGTTTTTTGTTCGTATTATTATTTTTTTTCGTTGCGTTGGTGGCAGGCAGACTTTGTTTGGTAATGGGTGAGAGGGAAAGGGAGGGAGGGTTTGGTAGAGGAAAGGGAGGAATGAATGAACAAGAGGGAAAGATGGGAGGGGAGGAGTGAATGGAGAGATTGAAGGAAAGGAGAGAGAGAGAGAGAGGGAGGGAAAGGGTGTTGGCTGGAGAACGAGGGAAGAAATATTTTAGGGTTAGGTTTGAGGTGCTGGCTGGCTGGCTGGCTGGCTGTCTGGCTGGCTGGGGTCAGTGAGAATGCTGGGAGTTTGTGCTGGATGGGGAGCCTGCATGGCCCTGCTTTATAAGCTTAGCTGAACGTCGACCAGAACCCCAGTAGGTGGGGGGCGGGGTGGTGTGGGGGGTAGGGGAGGGAAGAGGTGAGAGGGGGAGGAAGAGGGGAGAGGGGGGAGGAAGAGGTGAGAGGGGAGGAAGAGGTGAGAGGGGGAGGAAGAGGCAGAGAGGGGGAGGAAGAGGTGAGAGGGGGGGAGGAAGAGGGGTGAGAGGGGAGGCAAGGTGGGGAGGAAGAGGTGAGAGGGGGAGGAAGAGGTGGGGAGGGGAAGAGGGAGAGGGGAGGAAGAGGTAGAGGGGAGAGAAGAGGTGGGAGGGGAGGGGGGAGGGAAGAGGGTGGGAGAGGGGGGGGAGGAAGAGGTGGGAGAGGGGGGGAGGAAGAGGTGAGAGGGGGAGGAAAGAGGTGGGAGGGGGGAGGAAGAGGTGGGAGAGGGGGAGGGAAGAGGGGGGAGAGGGGGGAGGAAGAGGTGGGAGGGGAGGAAGAGGTGGGGAGGGGGAGCAAGAGGTGAGAGGGGGGGAGGAAGAGGGAGAGGGGGGGAGGAAGAGGTGAGAGGGGAGGAAGAGGTGAGGGGGAGGAAGAGGGGAGGGGAGGAAGAGGTGGAGGGGGGGGAGGAAGAGGGGAGAGGGGGGAGGGAAGAGGTGGGAGGAAGAGGTGAGAGGGGAGGAGGGGGGGAGTGAAGAGGTGAGGGGAGGGGGAGAAGAGGTGAGAGGGGACAGGGAAGAGGGGAGAGGGGGGAGGAAGAGGGGTAGAGGGGGAGGGGAGGGGAGAGGGGAGGAAGAGGGGAGGGGGAGGAAGAGGTGAGAGGGGAGAAGAGGGGAGGGGAGGAAGAGGGAGGGGAGGAAGAGGGAGGGGGAGCAAGAGGTGAGAGGGGGAGGAAGAGGTGAGAGGGGGAGCAAGGATTGTGGGCATAGCTGTGTGTCGCAGGGTACCCGGTGCAGCGATAGATAGATATATAGATAGATAGATATTCAGTATAATCATCGTACAAGTTCACGGCGATTCAGTTTGTACGTAGACAATACAGGTATACAAACAAGAGTAAACAGTAAGTCAACAAAGGCACCACAAGCTTGTTTCCCTGAGTGCCGAGTACAACAGAGGTGCCGAGTACAACAGAGGTGCCGAGTACAACAGAGGTGCCGAGTACAACAGAGGTGCCGAGTACAACAGAGGTGCCGAGTACAGCAGAGGTGCCGAGTACAACAGAGTAAAAGCTGAGCACAAATAGAGGTGCCGAGTACAACAGAGGTGCCGAGTACAACAGAGGTGCCGAGTACAACAGAGGTGCCGAGTACAACAGAGGTGCCGAGTACAACAGAGGTGCCGAGTACAGCAGAGGTGCCGAGTACAGCAGAGGTGCGAGAGTGTAAACTGCAGGTAATGGAGAAGTTATTCGCTTGTCGAGACTATCATTACCAGCCATGACAGGCAGGTTCATCCTCTTCCTCCTCCTCTTCCTCATCTTCTCCTCCTCAATTCAGGATGACTCGAGTAACAGTGTAATGTCATACCTTACCTGAAGCTTACCTTTAGTAGCTTCCGGCCCTCTCTCTCTCTCTCTCTCTCACATCGTCTCTCTCTCTGTCACGGGTACTGTGGCATGAGAGGGAGGGAGAGAAGTCGGTGTTGGTGGCGCCAACCATGGCCTCCAGACACCCCCCTAAACCTCCCCCTCTCTGGTCGTAAACATACCACCCTTCACACCCCCCCTCCCCAGAGCTTCACCTCGACCCTCCACAACCAGTGCTGGTTTTAGTTGTCAGCATGTCTCCGTTTTCGACTTTCCGCTGTCGGTTCTCGCCTTGCCTGCCTGTCTGCCTTTCTACTTGGCTGCTTGCCTGTCTGCCTTTCTGCTTGGCTGGGTGCCTTTGTGCCTGTCTGTGTACCTTCGTGCGTGGCTACTAAGCAACACACCCACACGTGAAGTGGAGGCAGCAGCAGTGTTGTCAATGGAGACTGTTTTAACATAATACGAGTAGGTCGCCCTGCATTATGTGTTACACTCCTGGCCGAGAACAACCCGCCCTGGTGACACCCTGTAGTTATGCTGGGGTCAGGTTATCGTTCACGAACAACATTTAGAGGTGCAGGTACAAGTTAAACCTCGAAGTGCGGTACACGTAAACATTAGATCAGGATCAGTTGTTATTGGATGTAATACGTATCTCCTCACCTCAAGAGACGTCCATCGTAGGTACAGCGGACCTTACTCTTGTATGTCATAGACTGTGCAGTATGCAATTTGAACTATGCTGTGAGAAATGCACAGTAAACAGGGTACATTGGTTACAATGCAATGCTCAGCTATACATTGCACAGTAACCGGTTTACAGTGCGTGTTATTCAGAAGCTGTGATGATCAACAGGTAATATAGTGACCACGTGGTCGGGTGAGGGAGGGAGGCAATAACATGGGCCGCTGGGAGTGGTGGTGCTTAGCAACGGTGCTGTGTGTGTGTGTGTAGTGTATGTGGGGCTGGGGGAGAGTGACCCTGAGCCCCTTCTGATACTTAACGCACCCGCCATGCTCAAACACTAGCTAAAATTTCCCTCCACCTCCTTTGCACCCCCCCCCCCCTTGAGTGCTGCATCAAGTACTGTACTACAACATCCACAAAGACTCTTAAGGTACAGTTCCCCCGTGTACCTACTGATCAATACTAGTCCCTCCAGCTTACTTCACCACCCTAACACTGACCTAACTTAACGCTAACTTAACCGAACGCAACCACTCCCAGGTGAAATAAACTGGGATATTAATCTTCAGGTGATCCATAGTTGGGACTGAATAAAGAAACATAACTCTTAAACTGTCTTAAGTTAATTTGGTAACCTTAATTATGGATCTAAACACAGGCCGACTGTCTCAGATACTTATAGACGAGAGAAAATACAGAATTCTCAAACATTAGTAAGTTAAGTGAGCCCCGCTCCCTGTAACCGTCTTAGTTCAGCAGGACGAGGGTGAGGCAGGACACATTTAGTTATGGTCGAGTCGAGGGGGAAATTGGACTCGATTTTAGCCATTATTTTTGTGTGGCTCCCTGGGTGAACCAATCAGCTGCCTGCCACGACCCCCTAAGTTGGCAGGAATATTCAGCTGACCAGTGTTTGTGGATCGTGGTTGTGGTGCTGGTGGTAGTAATGGTGGTGGCAGGGAGCTAGTCAGTTGGGCATGATCAGGCGAGGTTGTAGGGGTAATGAGGAGGAGGAGGAGGGGGTTGAGGTGATTATATAAGTACTCTTCCTTCTCACCCCCCCCTCTCCTCCTCGTGCCCCGCGTATACCCCCCTCCCCCCACGAGACCTCCAGATCGGGCACTGTCAATTGTTGCATAAGTGACTGGCTCCGTGGGTGCAACACCATCGCCACCAGGAGGACCTGATCCGAGCAGGTCTGTGATGATGGCAGACCTTGACACCTGTTCTTCCACCTCCTTAGTAGTGTATCATCTGTCCTCTCGCTCTCACGCACTCCCTATGACCGCTTCACTCTTGCCTGTTTTTATTCTTCGTCATTAGCAGCAGTGGAAGGAGGAGGAAGAGTTGGTTACTGTATACGGTGACAGGTCCCTATATTATCTCCAGTAGTCTCTCTCTACCAACCTATATCCTCATACCTCCTTCTATTCTTCCTGGCATTTTCTCTTCCACGTCTTGTTTACTTCCAACCACCGTCTCTCATACCCTGCTCAACCATCCCTCTGGTCCGCCCTCCTCTTACTTCCTATTGGCTCCCTCATTATTCCCACCTGTACACTGTTCTCACCTCCTCCCTTTGTTACATCACTCCTCTATACCATGTTCTCTGCACCTCCCCAATACATAGTGTTTTTGTTGACAGCTTTCGCCATCCCCTCACCCCCCTCCCCCCCACCATCACTTCCTCGTAGCGTGAGCCGTGTGTCCTGCAGCTGTTGTTCCCTCCCAGTATGTGTGTGTGTGTGTGTGTGGCCTGCCCTGTGGCCTGCGGTGGTTGTTCACATTCTTGTCTCCATCTCGTATCCCTTTCTCTCCCTTAGAAGACCTTAATCTCATGTCTCCCTCACTTCAAGTCTCCCTCACCTCCAGTCTCCTTCACCTTCAGTCTCCCTCACTTCAAGTCTCCCTCACCTCCAGTCTCCTTCACCTTCCGTCTCCCTCACCTCAAGTCTATGTTTACATTGACTCCCCATTCCCCAGTTATCCTCCTCCCCATTATTTACTCCTGCCAGTAATTTATGACCCCATTAACACTCACCTGTCTTACACCTTCTCCCTTTAAAACACCATTACCCATTCGTATGTATATTCTCTCTCTCTCTCTAACATTTCCTTCTCTTCCCCTGTTATCGTGTCCGTTTCGTCGTCTTTATCGTCGTGTGGTCGTCACCTCTCTAGGAATGTAAACAGTTTATCACACGAATTTTCTTGTGTATTTTAACAATGTTTTATAGATGTGATTCATAAGGACTTTCAATCTTATTTTTTGTAGGTTCTGCATTTTGTTTTGTATTCTCTGTATCGTGGATTCATAGTGCTGTACTGGTCTCCTCCCAGGTGACCACAACACGCGGGTAGTGTAGTTACTCGGGTCCTGTTATGTAACTTGTGAAAGAAATCCACGACAACGATAATCTCTTGTTATGTAATGAATTGTGCCAAACGCTACGTGCCCTCGGTGGACGGAAATAAAGTCCACAGGAAAAAAAGTCACATGACTTGTACACAGTGACAAGACAATATATATATGATGGCATTGCACGTACTGTAGGTTAGGTTAAGTTAGGTTAGGTTAGATTAGATTAGCTTAGCTTTGGTTAGGTTAGGTTTTTTCCTTGCCTTTTTATCTGTGACTTTTTCCTGTGGACTCTATTTACGTCCACCTCCACGACAACGATAATCTCTTGTTATGTAATGAATTGTGCCAAACGCTACGTGCTCTCGTGTGCCGGAGGGAGGGTGTGTGGTGGTGGCTCGTCACAACACTGACTCTGGAACTGTGTCTAGAATATAGGAGGTAAGTGATGAGTTTACCCGCCAATGTTTAATGTGGTAGTTATGTTTTTTTCTCCACCGACTCGAGGATACCAAGTGCCCCAACCACACCCAGCCCACAGTACCCCGCCCCAACACTACACCCAGCCCACAGTACCCTGCCCCACCACTACACCCAGCCCACAGTACTCCAACACTTCCCCAGCCCACAATACCCCACCCCACACCCACATATGTAAGTTGTCCACTACAGACCACACACGATCTCTATAAATTGTTGCCAACTGATCATCGGTAAATGACCTGGCGTCTCTGTCCGACCTTTATTAATATAGTTTTGGCAACGATGTTAATAAGCAAATAGACAAACTGAAGCCTAATAAGCCACCTGGTCCCGATGAGATATTTGCCAGAGTATTAAAGGAAAGCAAGGATGAGCTTAGTATGCCCTTAGCAAAGTTGTTTAACATGTCATTAAAAACAGGTGTAGTACCAGAATCCTGGAGGATAGCGAATGTAATACCGATTTTCAAGAAGGGGGATAGATCACTATCCTCTAACTACCGCCCAATCAGTCTAACATCAATCGTAGGTAAATTACTAGAATCAATTATTTCAAACTATTCGAAACCACCCTGGAGAAGCACAAATTGATCAATGATTCCCAACATGGCTTCACAAGCGGGCGTTCATGTCTAACTAAATCTATTAACATTCTTTTCATCAGTTTTCGAATCGGTGGACGAGGGGCACGACTATGATGTGGTATATCTCTACTTTAGCAAAGCCTTCGACAGAGTCCCCCATGAAAGACTAATTAGAGAGGTAGAAGCGCATGGCATCAAAGGTAATATCCTTAAATGGATTAGGGCGTGGTTACGGGACAGGAAACAGCGAGTGAGCATTAACTGCACTAAATCGCATTGGAGCAACGTCACTAGTGGAGTTCCCCAAGGCTCAGTACTTGTACCATTATTATTTATATATATACATAAACGACATAGATATCGGCATAGACAGCAACATAAGTAAATTTGCTGATGACACTAAAATAGGACGTGTAATTAAATCTGACGAGAACTGAAAAACTAAAGGAAGATCTAAACAAATTTTTCGAATGGTCGGAAAAATGGCAGATGAAATTCAATGTGGACAAATGTAAAGTACTCAGTATAGGAGATGTAAACAGGGAAACCAGATACCAGATGAACAACGATGCCATAGAGAAATCCGACTGCGAGAGAGATTTAGGAGTAATGATAAGTAGGAATCTTAAGCCAAGTAAACAATGTGTTTTTGCTCGTGACAAGGCTAATAAAGTACTTGGGTTCATACAAAGGAGTCTTAGTTACAAGACTAGCGAGGTCATCTTAAAATTATATCTAGCGCTTGTGAGACCTCACCTAGATTAAGCAGTTCAGTTCTGGTCACCGTATTACAGAATGGATATAGAATCATTGGAAAGAATCCAGTGGAGAATGACAAGACTAATCCCGGGCATTAGGAACCTTGAATACAGAGACAGGTTAAAGCGTCTTAATTTGCACTCCCTCGAGAGACTAGAGTGAGGGGCGACATGATAGAGGTGTATAAATTGAAGTCAGGGTTAAACAAAGGGGACATAACGAAGGTACTATCCAACCAGGAGCGAACTCGTAACAATGGTTTTAAATTAAACAAATTTAGATTTCGGTGTGAAATAGGTAAACACTGGTTTGGAAACAGAGTAGTGGATGAATGGAACAAGTTACCAAATATCATCATTAACTCGAATACTCTGAATAGCTTCAAACATAGGTTGGATGCTTATAAGCAATAGGGGTTGGGTGTAAACGGGACTGCCCAGTATGGGTCAGTAGGCCCGCTGCAGTTTCCTCCATTCTTATTGTCATGGTTTTGGTATGAATCGGTGGTAGTGGGAGTGGAGTATATTATATAAAGATAATAATACGTCGTATTTCTTATTTCTTACCGTAGAGTTCGATACCTTCACACTGATTACTTACAGGAGATTATGGCGTATCTACGTAGAAGTTCACTCCACCACTCGATATTCCATGATTTATACTTGATAAATGATGATTCAATGAATTCATTTAATTTTCAACATCCATCTAAGTTATTGGTTATACTTTGTCATAACCAATCAGTCGTTACCTTTAGTAATAATATGATAGGATCACAGATACGGGCAGATAATTGCACTTACATTTATTTGTCAAGCTTCCATACAATGATTTACAATTTGCATGGATATATGATTCACTCACGTTCACCCTGTAATAAAGTTAATCTTCTAAAAGAGGGAATTTTCAACTTGGGGACACATGTGATTACTCTACTGTGGTATGACTTAACAGAGCCTTAATTCTTCAAGTGATACATTTACTGCCAGCTTGGATTGCTTTTGTTACAACCAGGCTTCATCACAAGAACTTCTCTCCACGGCCATAACAACAAAAAGTGCTCTTGGGTTATCACACATAGTCTCGCGTCACTGACAGTCACTGTAGACGGTTGTCGCGGCAACGAGAACTGGTAAGCTGACTTGAATTAACCATTTAGGTGCAATAGGCCAGCCTGGATTGCTCTTGTTGCAACCAGGCATCCACACGTGATATTTCCAAGGGGATAACAACCTAGGTTAACACACTTAGTCTCGTGTCGATCACGGTCCACAGGACGGAGTGGCGGTGGAGGACTCTTAACTAACCCATGGCTCAGGGGATACTACTTAAAATGAGGCTTTTGGGTGTGAAGCGATGAACAGTACAACACTGTTTCACTGCCCCCCCCCCCCAAAGGCTGGCTAACATACACTAATTGAAAAATACATGTCCCAGTTATGCCTCGCCGGGTGCCTTATCTCTAGTAAAACAAACTTTGGAGTTGGTTGCGTGGGTAAGCCTAACGCAACCCATGACACTTATGTTCTTATGTTCTTAAGAGCCTGGCCGACGTGTGTCTTGGTAACACTTGTGGTGAGGATGTTGCCTGACGCCCCACTGTACTGCGCCACTGTTTGATGTTATCATTAATTCCTTACCAAACTTAATTTTAATCGTGAGTCAAGTGTATCGTCAGTATAGTTAACAACGTCACTCACTGATGTGTCTTGAGGAGGAGTAAGGGAAGAGTGTTGCCACTCGTCCAACAGTGGTGGGTAACTCTTGTTAGTTATTATTATTATATAGGTCAAGGGCAGAGTTAACTTAGTCCTATTTTGATAACACACAGGACACAGTATTTGATCATAATATGTCATAAAGGTTCTGGTATGCATAGTACCGGGGCAGGGTACTGGTGAGCATAGTACCGGGGCAGGGTACTGGTGAGCAGAATACTGGGGCAGGGTACTGGTGAGCAGAATACTGGGGCAGGGTACTGGTGAGCAGAATACTGGGGCAGGGTACTGGTGGGTATAGTACCGGGTTAGGGTACTGGTGGGCATAGTACCGGGGCAGGGATGAAGAAAACTGAGAAGTTACGTCGCGCTGTGATTGTTGACACTGGTGGTGGTGGAGGAGGGAGACGCCAGGCCAACACTTGTGTGCCGGCTTTGCTCTCACCTCCCTCCCACCTCACGTGCATAATACACCTGTAGAGCTTCACACCTGTCGACTAATATAATTATGCACACCATATCAAGCCACACTATTATATTCACCACACTTTCACACTCTTGACACCATATCTACAGCCCCGATCACCTTCACTGCACCTCACTACTACCGTCTACAGTCTACACAGCCAGCTCTTACATTTACACGACGTGTGGATAGCACACCGTTGATGGTCCAGGATGAGACCTCGTTGCACTTGCCCCTTCACGGTTATAAGAATGACCGTGTGGAAGGAGCTGCTGGCCCCTTATATTGGAGATATCAAGCCGGCAGATGACCTCTCTTAATTAACACTGATCTGGGTGTGTCTAGACCAGCTGTTTAGTCAGGTAACAAAAGTGCTGGCTGGATAGCAGTTCCTTGAATTTACACGGTCATGACGCCGGGTTAAGCTAATCGCGTGGTAGTGAGAATTCTGGTTCCCTTTGTGACCTTGACCTCCTTTGGGTCAGGTTTTAATCTCACCTTGGTCACTGTAGGGTGTGTCAAACAGAGGCTGGGGAGGGGGGGATGTGTTTCCTAACATCTCTGCCACATCCTGCCTAGTACTCTGCGGCCTCCCTCTTAACTAACGCCACCACCACAACTACTACCACCACTACCGCCACACCTTCCACGACCTCCACCATCACAGCAATAACTACTACCATTACCACAACCACAACTACCACAACCACCACAACCAGCCATCAACACAACCACAAACACGCAGTACTCTCTCCCACGTTAATCCCTCGTTAAGCCACCTGCTCCCCTCCCATCATCATCCTCACTATACCAAGTCACCTGAATTGTTGTTGCCACCACCTACCATTCCACCCCACCATCTACGGGCCCAACACCACCTGGTCACCTATAGTAAGTCACCTGTAATACTAAACGCTAGCTTATCTTCACCTCCCCCTCCCCTCCTCCTCCACCTCCTATCCATATACTAAATCACCTATATTCCTTCTTTTCCTCCTCCTCATCATCATCCTCTTCCTCCTCCTCATCATCATCCTCTTCCTCCTCCTCATCCTCTGCATCGCTGCCTTTAAGAGGAGTACCGTTGTTCAAGGGCTAATGTTCACCTGGGTAGGTATATGCTGTGTGCTAGAGGAAGAGGTGGGAAGGAGGAAGGAGGAAGAGGGGGAGAGGAGGAAGAAGGAAAGGGGGGAAGAGGAAGAGTGAGTTGTGGAGAAGTCACCTTGGCGAGTAAAGGTAGGGGAGGGGAGGGGGGGGGGAACATGTGTACCAACATAACACACTCGTATACACTTGTTGTTCTACCAGCCTCATCTATACACACAGGGTGTATTTTGAAGTGTATGTGGTGTCTGGCTTTTGGTGTAGAGTGTATTTCTGAAGTGTGTTGTTTTGTAATGTGTGTAGTGAGGTGAGGTGTATAGTATTGTGTAAATAAGGTTCAGTATTGTGTGTAGTGAGGTGAGGTGTATTAACGCAATGGGTGACTGGACTAAGAGTGTATTCTTAGCCGTAGTACACGAGGTATACAGCATCTGGATAGTATGCTTGAAGGTGTAGTGGGATGATGTGTTACGTGACGTGGGTGTAGATTCTATTGACAGTTGTGTATTTAGTGTGAAGACGTTATAGCGGGGTGTGTGATGTGTCGGGGTGTATGGTGTGTCGGGGTGTATGGTGTGGCTCTGAGGTGTGTGATGTGTCAGGGGTGTGTATGGTGTGTCAGGGGTGTATGGTGTGTCAGGGGTGTGTGATGTGTCAGGGGTGTGTGATGTGTCGGTGTATGGTGTCAGGGTGTGTGGTGTGTGTCAGGGGTGTGTGATGTGTCAGGTGTATGGTGTGTCAGGGGTGTGTGATGTGTCAGGGGTGTATGGTGTGTCAGGGGTGTGTGATGTGTCCAGGGGTGTGTGATGTGTCAGGGGTGTGTGATGTGTCAGGGGTGTATGGTGTGTCCAGGGGTGTATGGTGTGTCAGGGGTGTGTGATGTGTCAGGGGTGTATGGTGTGTCAGGGTGTGTGATGTGTCAGGGGTGTATGGTGTGTCAGGGGTGTATGGTGTGTCAGGGTGTATGGTGTGTCGGGGTGTATGATGTGTCAGGGGTGTATGGTGTGTCGGTGTGTGATGTGTCAAAGTGTGTGATGTGGGGTGTGTGATGTGTCAGGGGTGTATGGTGTGTCAGGGTGTATGGTGTGTCGGTGTGTGATGTGTCAGGGATGCTGCTGATATGTCAGGGTGTATGGTGTGTCAAAGTGTGTGATGTGTCAGGGTGTGTGGTGTGAGGTGGAGTGTATGGTGTGTGTCAGGGGTGTATGGTGTGTCAGGGGTGTGTGGTGTGTCGAGGTGTATGGTGTGGTATGTGGCAGGAGCGAGCAGGGGGGAGGTGTACTACGTGGGTGTTTTAAACTGGGTGACACACTAAATGCGTCGTATGTATTGAGCCCACGTGTAGAGTCTCCTTACCTTGGCAACACTGTATGTAATAGTGTGTGTGTGTGTGTGTGTTGTGACGGTGCTGCTCACGTGAGGGTTGTCAGCATTACCCCCCTCTCTCTCTCTCTCTCTCTCCCTCTCTCTCTCTCTCTCTCGTACTATATGACCTACAGGTAACTGCCGGATACTACCAGGTGTGGAGATAATGTTGGCCGCAAATGGATATTAATTATTGCTAGTATCGTGTACTCACTCTTGTACAGTACATGTAACTCTACCTTTACCTGTATTCGTGTTGGTGTCTCTATCAGTACCTGTAATGCGTTCTTAATGACTCGTTGTTTTAAGAATGTTTTGGGTCACCTGAAGATTAGGCACCTTAGTTTAATTCACTTGAAGGTTATACACCCTATCGCTAACCTAACCTAATCCCCACCAGGTAACGTTAGGGTGTTTAATCTTCAGGTGATATAAGCTGGGGTGACCTAATTTCCAGGTGGTACATATATTGTTTTTTTTTTATTTCACTACCGAAAAAAATCATTATCCATTTTGATGTTGAGTTAAATGACATCTTGGTCACCCTCACACACACTACCCTGGGCCAACCTTTTGATATGTATTAATACTCTTTAATCTCTCTCTCCTCTCCTCTTCTCTCCCCCCCCTCCCTCCCTGCCCACTTCCTACCTTCTCTTCCCCCCCCTTCTTCCTCTATCCTTCCTCCTTCTCCTCCTCCTTTTTCTCACGTGAGAGGATGTGAGGGGAGCTGTGGCAGGAGAGATAAAGATAAGGTGTATGGTGTAGGCTTCACCCCTCCAGTAACCCCCTCCTCGCCTCCAACGCCTTCACCTGTGCCCCCCCACCCCTCTCCCCCTCTCTCGTTACTCACCTCTCCCTATCATACTCTTAACCCTTTCTTCTTCTTCTTCTTCTTCATCATCATCATCATCATCATCATCATCATCATCATCATCATCACTCCCCTCCTCTTCCCTCCATATACCCCTCCTGCCCCCCCTCCACATTCCTTCCACTTCTGCACGTCTGTCTTGCTCCCTTCCGCTGCTCCGTCACTACATCTCCCCTCTCCTCCTACCTCTTCTACATTCCGTCCCCCTCTCTCCCCTTCCTCCCCCTAGCGACGACCTTGGCCATCAGCGGGGTGTGTGAGACAGGCAGTATTAGAGTAGCGGTCCCTCCTTCTCCCCTCCCTCCCCCCTCTCTTTCTCTCCTTCCGCCCCTCTCCCTCCCATCGTCGTCAGCCGGCCGGCCCGCCCGCCCGTCCGCCCGCCTCACTTCCACGGTCACTGGGGACGTACGCACCCATTGTGAGGATGGCTTATGGATGTAGGATAGTGTAGGGTTGGCTGATGGGTATAGGATGGTGTAGAATAGGTTGATGGGTGTTGGATGGTGTAGGGTAGGATGATGGTGTAGGGCAGGCTGATGGGCCTAAGGTGGTCTAGGATAGACTGTTGGGTGTAAGGAAGACCTGCACGTTAACCAGTGCAGGCATCCTGGCACAGGGCAGGCGGCTGGTTGGCAGGTAACAAGATACTGAACTCTTGTCTTGACAGTTAAGATGGGTCGTGAAACATAATTTTGACAACTTAGCATTTTAGCGTCACCTCAAGATTAGGCTCCTAGTTTATTTAACATTAAGTCTAGCTACCTTAACCCAACCTACTCTACCCTAACTTACCATAACCTAACCTAATATAACCTATTATAACCTAACCTAACCTATTATAACCTAATCTAACTTGCCTTAACTTAATCTAACCCGCCCAGGTAGCGTTAGGGGTTGGGTGTAAACGGGACTGCCCAGTATGGGCCAATAGGCCCGCTGCAGTTTCCTCTATTCTTATGTTTAATCATTCATCAGGTGCAATAAATTGCTGGACCTAATTATCCCGTTATCCACATTATTTATACCTGCAATGACGACGACATCACCAGTAGTGCCATTAGCTCACCTTGGCACTTCCTGCGTCTGGGCCAGAAATGATGCGAGTATGCAGGTTTCTTGGCACCTGGCGCACTGATGATGTTTTAAGGGCGGTAAAGTAGGAGTGAGGGATGAGGCTGAACTGTGGCAGGGTTTTGGTATGTAGGGTAGGCTGTTGTTGGAGGGTACTGTACGTTGCTAGGAGATCACCTGGAGATTAGATACCCCACCTTATTTCACCTTAAAACTAACCACCTTCACGCTAACCTTGCCTAACCTAACCTAGCCTCACCTAACCTAACCTAACCTAACCGCCCCTAGGTAGCATTACGGTGGTTGACCTTCAGGTGAAACAGGGGTGTCAAATCTTCAGGTGGTCCGGTAATTAAGGCAAACTTCTGGCTGGTTGTGAAGCAAGTTAATAGTCGTAGATTAAACTGTAGAGTCAGGAGTAAAGTGTAAGGTAAGGTAAGGTAAGGTAAGGTAAGAGGTGTTCCGTAGGGAGATATTTTACCCCTGTCTATTCTTAAGTTTTGTGTGTGTGTGTGTGTGTGTGTGTGGCGACGAGGAGGAACACCCATAATCCTTGACGGTGGTGACACACTTGGCTATTATGAGACTTCTATTTTAATCAATCGTCCCCAGGTGACTGATGGCGCCTTGGTGCGGGGGGGTGGGGGGGGTGCCGAAGGAAGGTCATGCATCACGTGTGTACTTGAAGGTCAGATCATGTCTGGTCATGTCTTGGTGAAACTTCGACGACTTCGGGGGAAGATGTTATGAGGCTTCTGGTGACAGGGTGTTCGTGGAAAGATTTTAACTGGGTTGTGAAAGTTTCAACACGGAGCGTCATAAAGCCTTAACTAGGAAGTCGTGAAGCCTAAACTAGGAAGTCGTGAAGCCTTGACTAGGAAGGCGTGAAGCTTTAACATAAGAACATAAGAACATAAGAAAATAAGGAGTCTGCAATAGGCCGGTTGGCCTGTGCATGGCAGCTCCTGTCGAGAGTTACTACCACTCTCTATCCATGAATCTATCTAACCTCCTTTTGAAACTTTCCAGAGTTCCCGCACTTACTACAAAGTTGCTAAGCTTGTTCCACTCGTCCACCACCCTATTTGTGAACCAGTTTCTTCCTATCTCCCTCCTAAACCTAAACTTATCCAACTTGAATCCGTTGCTCCGAGTCCTATCCTGCTCGGATATTATAAGAACTTTATCTATATCCCCTTTATTGATTCCTTTCACCCACTTAAATACTTCTATCATATCTCCCAGCACTCTTCGTCTTTCTAGGGAATGCAAGTTAAGTTTCTTTAACCTATCCTGATATGGAAGGTTTCTAAGTCCCGGAATCATTTTTGCCATTCTTCGCTGCACCGTGAAGCCTTAAGTATGAGGTCGTGAAACCTCGTCAAGTTCTGCTATATCAGGCAGTGAATCCTACGGTCATTTCCTCCCACACCCCCTCTACCCCATTAACCCCCACCCTACTATCTCCCACACTCCAAACCCCCACACTCCACTATCTCCTACACCCAACTAATTCCCAAACTCCCCAAAACCCCACACCCCACCACTCCTCCCTCCTAACAGCACACGCTCTACCCTACTTAAGGTGATCCTATTCTCGTGTGTGTGTGTGTGGGAGAGAGAGAGAGAGAGAGAGAGAGAGAGAGAGAGAGAGAGAGAGAGAGAGAGAGAGAGAGAGAGAGAGAGAATTCTGGGTAAATCAAGCAGCATCTGTCACATCGACTTAAGAATTTTTGTATTGCATATCTAGTGTGGAGAAATTTCACACACACACACACACACACACACACACACACACACACACACACACGTTGACTCAGCCTCAGGTGTGAGAATAATCGTTTTCTTCACCCTCCTGTTATGTACCGCAAACAAACAAGGCTTTACTTCATTGATTCGGGAACAGCAACACAGGTACATACACGTATAGAAGCAATTACAGGTACAAGTGCAGAAACAAGTACAGGTGTAGAAACAAGTACAGGTACAAGGTATAGAAGTAAGTACAGATGCAGAAACACGTACAGGTACAAGGTGTAGAGGTAAGTACAGGTGCAGAAGCAAGTACAGATACAAGGTGTAGAAACAAGTACAGGTACAAGGTGTAGAAACTAGTACAGGTACAAGGTGTAGAAACAAGTACAGGTAAAACCCCAAAAGAACTACTAAGAGGGTAAACTAAACTAAAAGAACATTTCCCTCAGAGTAAACTACAAGAACAAGTAAATTCCTGTGTAGCAACCTGTGGCGGCCATAACCTACGTGATGGTGATGGTGATGGTGGAGGAGTGTTGGCGTGATGTTGGAGGAGGTGTGTTGGTGATATGTTGGTGGAGGTGTGTGTCGGGGGTAGTTGGGGCTTGTTGGCTGTGTTGGTGGTATAGTGGAGGCGTATTACTGGTGGTGGAAGTGTGTTGGCGATGTGGTGGTGGAGATGTGTTACTGTTGGTGGAGGTGTTAGCTGTGTGTTGGTGGTGGGGATGATAATGTATCTGTGGAGGCGTGATAGGGGTATGTTGGAGGCGTGATAGGGGTATGTTGGAGGCGTGATAGGGGTATGTTGGAGGCGTGATAGGGGTATGCTGGAGGCGTGATAGGGGTATGTTGGCGGGGTGTTGGCGTGGGTCCAGACGGTGCGTTAGGCCGTAATGGTGGCAGCGAGGGGAAAACATCCTGGTAGGGAAAACAAAGTATATAAACATTCATTACTGTACCTGCGACCTACTTGGCCAGCTTTTACCCTCCTCTTCCTCCTCTTTCTTTCTCGCCCTCTTCGCCCCCCTCCTCCTCTGCCCTCTTCGCCCTCCTCCTTCTTCGTCCTCCTCTTCCTCTTCTTCCCTCATCCTTCTTTCACCCCTCTTCGTTCCTCCTCTTCCTCCTCTTTCTTTCTCGCCCTCTTCGCCCCCCTCCTCCTTGCCCTCTTCGCCCCCTCCACCTCTTCGCCCCCTCCTCCTCTTCTTCTTCCTTCCCCTCCTCCTCCTCGCTGTGATACCTGTACTTTCTATCACTTCTTTCTTGTTTCTTTCTCTTTCCTTTTGGCGTGACAGGAAGGCGGTGGCACCTCTTTCATTCTCTTCCTTCCCTACCTCCCTTCCCTCCGTTTCCTTCCCCTTCTTCCCTGAGCGTGGCAGGAAGGGGGCGTGTCTTGGCTCTCTGACACCTTAAAGTTTTAGCACCCTGGCCACCCCCACCCCCCCCCTTTCCACCGCTCAACCTACCTGCAGGTCTGGCCACCTGCCCGGCCACCTCACACAAAAGTGACCTCGTTTCTGTTTTCATTGGGAGAAGTTGAAGAAACACACACACACACACACACACACACGCGCGCGTTAGTTTATTTTACCTGGTAATTGTGACTTTTTCGGCCAGGGTGTATGCTTGGTAACACTGTTTCTCCCGGGTGCCAAAATACCGAATTGTTGGTAACAGTTTAGGTATGTTGGGCAAGATTCTGTTAGGTTAGGTTTGTTTATGTTTGGTAAGGTAGGTTAGGTTAGGTTAGGTTAGGTTAAGTTAAGTTAGGTTAGGGAACGTTAAGTTATATTTAATTATGTTAATTTAGATAATGTTACGTTAGATTTGGTTAGGTTAGATTAAGTTTGATTAGATTACGTTATTTTAAGTTAGGTTAGGTGAAGTTAAGTCAGGTCAGGCTAGGTTAGGTTAGGTCAGTGTAAGATATGTTAGGTTAAGTTGAGGTATGTTAGGTCAGGTCGCATTTCGTTACGTTTCACGGTATCTTGACAAGAATGTGTTCCCGGCAGGTGGGGGCGGCGGCTACTGGGTGTCGCTTTACACATGTTTATATAATCACCCAAGTTCTCAACCTTCTAATATTTTCTCTCTCTCTTAGATGTCAGGTGATTTTCAGGTTTTAATGTTATACCTTGTCGACATGGATGTGTGACGTAAGGGGGGGGGGTCGCTGGGGGTGTTACAGTTGGGATTCTTAATAATTCGTAAGGTATCAGGTGATGGTGATGACGCAGTTGGTTATGCTGGTTTTCTTAACCTTAAGTTAAAAGTGTAAGCAAAGTATTCCTTAGGTATTTTATTCTGGGTAACGCCGCTAAAGGGTTGAGGATTCTGGCACTGGTTCGTTCACTGAGCTGGGTAGTGTGGTACGTACACAGTTCAGTCCAGGCAGTCACTGTTTACAAACACTTCCACAGTATGACACTACCATAATATCTAGACATGGACACACACACATTATAAAATACATTGACCAAGTCATGTCTGTACACACAGGAGCACACAGGAGCACTCGTCTGTCTCAGAAGTGCTCAGATCATTCTGCTGTAACTCGCCCCACTAGAAGCACATGTCGTTTAAAGTAAGTGGCCGACTTCTTAAACGGCCGAGCCACCGCTAGAGTCTTGGTGATTGGTCCATTCACTCCTCGGTACGACTTAAAGTCAACATTCATTGGTGGGTACGAGGGTGTTAAATATACGTGGCTCTTATTGGCTAACTTTGGACTAGTTGAAGTGTCTCGTGGCTGTTGTGTTAAGGATGTGTTTGTTTACATGTGTGGAGGTCTTGTGTGGGTGTTTGTGGGGCTGGATGTGTGTGTGTGTGTGTGTGTACATAACACCTCCCTTTATTAGTCGACCGCCGGGAACCTGCCAAATAAAAACTTTCACTAATTTACATATAGATTGGTTTAGTGATCACACTGCTTTATTAATTGCTGGTTATAGGTCCTCATTCGTTACTGTGGTGTCAATAAGGTGGTTAATGAATCGATTTATTGGGAATCACCTGAAGGAATTTTCCTTTGGGGGTTTGATTTAGAAATATCAAAGATTTTCTTCAGATAACAGTGAAAAATTTTGCTTTCTGATTTTTACGCCCACCCCCCCAAAGAAAAAAAAAATAATAAATAAATAAAAAAAATTGTATGCTTCACGTTTTGAATAATTATACGGGAAAAATATATTGTAAAAAAATTACTCCTATAGTTTGTTGCAATAATAATGTAGTCAGGGCGACTGTGTGTGCTCAGGGATAACATTAGCAGCAGTACTAGTTGAGCCAGAGTTAGACGGGAGTTGTGTTGAGAGAATATACTTCACTGTTCTAGGAATTGAAGAGAATTTACCTGAAATGTTGCAAGAATTTGAACAAGGTTGATCTTCTGCCTTTGCAAGAATTAACAGGATTTTTTGCAAGAATTTGGATGAAAAGTGTGTGTGGGGGGATGGGGGGGGGGTGGTATAGAGAGTCAGAGGGTGTACTACACAGGGTGGGGGGGGGATTAGTGTAAGTCACACCTGGCCAGCTGATGATCACAAGTTCAGGTGTATGTCATTAATTATCACCTCCACACACCTTTGTTTATTGTATTCATTTGTTTGTTTTTTTTACTTGGTGTTGAATATGTAAATACTGTATTCTTGATTGGAACTGTTTTGTTTTCTTGTATTTTTTTGTAATCGTTTTATCGTCTTTTGTCTGGTTTGTTTGTAACCAGTGTTTTTGTTTTCATTTTCTTATTTGTAGCTGCCCTTGTTATTGTTGTTTAATTTAATTTTTTTTGGTATTATCGTGTAATTTTTCGGTGTTTGGTTTGACTAATGTAAAGTTTGTCCATAATTCCTGCCTTTACACCCCCCACCACCTCCAACACCTTCACCACCACATTTACACCTGTCCCCTAACACCCCCTTTGAGTACCCCCTCTCCCCCAACACCCCCTCTGAGTACCCCCTCTCCCCCCAACACCCCTCTCCCAACACCCCTCTGAGTACCCTCTCCCCAACACCTCTGAGTACCCCCTCTCCCCCAACACCCCCTCTGAGTACCTCTCTCAACACCCTTTGAGTACCCTCTAACACCTTTGAGTACCCCTCTCCCCAACACCCCTTTGAGTACCCCTCTCCCCCAACACCCCCTCCTCAGCAATTCTCCCCCTACTATAACATTCTTCGACCTTCCTTTTCACACACCAGTACCAATATTCCTACACCGATGATGATGGATGTCGTTCCCTTAGGTGTGCTGGGCCGTATGTGTCACACCCCCTTTACCCAGGGTGTCGACACAATACTCCCTCATATCGAGCCTGATGCCCTTCTACAACACTCACTGGGATACACTAACCCCAACTATTACTTTCCTGACTCCCCCGAGTTTAGTTCTAGTCTTCTACTACCTCATTCCTTCTCCTTAATTAGCCACAACATCAGTAGTATTCCCCTTCATTTATATACCTTTATAGATCAGTGTATATATATATATTCTATTGTCCACAAATTTGATGTTCTTGGGTTCTGTGAGACCAAACTCACTAACGATATTGACCATCTGTATAACATCCCTAATAATACTAGACACTGCCAATACGTCACGACGCAGTGGTGGTGTCGCACTATATATGATATTAAATAAAACACTTCTGTAAGAGATGATTTAAAGGTTCAGAGGGAGTACATGGAGAGTGTTTTCACTGAATTATGTGACGACACACGAAATATCCTAGTAGGAGTAATCTACAGAAGACCCCACACTAATGTAAGGAACTTTCTTGATTAGTTCAGAGGAAACTTTGCTACATTACAGGAGATTTCAACCTTGATCTATTAAAATCAGAGATGGACACCTGTCATTCTAAGCTCTTCTTCAACACAATAACCAATCCTGACTGTGTCTGTCCCTTTGTTTCACTCCAACACATCCCAAGTTGTAGCCCTTCCATCCACTTATCAGATTACTCAGACTCTCGTTTGCCTCAGCCATGTCAATATTGTTATTATTGTTCACTCTGTATCTGTATTTTTCTGGCTAAATAAACTGTTTCAATACCATTCCTATTCACCTCCTCTACCCTCCTCTTCCTGTACATCACAACTGCCACTCCCCGTCATCACCACCACCACCCCACTACCACCCGCACCATCACCACCACACCACACCACCCCCCCCCCGCAGTACCACAACCTCTCCACGATAACCATAACAACCAAAGTATTAATGTTAAGCCACGCGCTATTGTGTAACCAGATAGCATAACCTGGTTACCTGGATAAAATACTGAAGTCCCCGGATTACGTTCGTTGAAACACCTGAAGCACCTGAAACACCTTGAAGCACCTTAAACTCCTTGAAGCACCTGATACATCTAGAAGCACCTGAAACCATTTAAACACCTGAAATCCTTGAAGCACCTGAAACATCTAGAAGCAACTGAAACCATTTAAACACCTGAAACCCTTGAAGCACCTGAAACCCTTGAAGCACCTAAAACCATTTAAACACCTGAAACACCTTGAAGCACCTGAAACATCTAGAAGCGCATGAAACCATTTAAACACTTGAAACCATTTAAACACCTGACACACCTTGAAGTACCTGAAACCCTTGATGCACCTGAAACACCTTGATGCACCTGAAACATCTAGAAGCGCATGAAACCATTTAAACACTTGAAACCATTTAAACACCTGACACACCTTGAAGTACCTGAAACCCTTGATGCACCTGAAACACCTTGATGCACCTGAAACACCTTGATGCACCTGAAACACATTGAAGTACCTGAAACACCTTGAAACACCTTGAAACACCTGAAACACATTGAAGCACCTGAAACACCTTGAAACACCTGAAACACCTTGAAGCACCTGAAACCATTTAAACACCTGAAGCACCTTAAACACTTGAAACACCTGAGAGCTTATTAGTTGGCCAGGCCAGGTGCAGTGGAGGTTAGGTAACTCCGTAGCGTAGACCACTGACATTAAGACATAGTGTGTTACCTGAAGTGGTGGTGGTGATAGTGGTGGTAGTGGTTGGTGATAGTGGTGGTAGTCGTGGTGATAGTGGTGGTAGTGGTGATGGTGGTGATGTTGGTATCACTGATGGTGGTAGCTATTGTGAATGATGTTATGTTGTTAAGGGAGATTGCAAGATGTTGTTGGTGGCAATGATTGTCAAGGTAGTGGTGGAGGTGGAGGTGGCTGGGTGATGGAGAGGAGAAGGGGGAGGGTGGTGACCGTGTGGGCGGGCGAGGGAAGTGGTGGTGATAGTGGTGGTTACGTTGATAGGTAAAACAGTGGTGATGGAGTTGGTCATGGTGGTGCTGATGGGTCTGTTAAAGGAGGGTGAATGTGGTGGTAATGTTGATGGTGGTGTTGGTAGTAATAGTGGTTGTGGTGGATGAGGCTTGGTCGCTGGTAGTGGTGCTGGTGGGTGAGGGTGGTTGTCAAGGGTGATTAGCATGGCGTCCAGACCATCACCACCATCCTCGTACTAATCACGACCAGCAACGACCACCCCCTACCACCACCATTATCATCACTACCCTACCCTCACTTGCCACCCACCACCATTACCACCACTACCACACGCCTATCGTTCACCATGTCATCATAGTAAAGGGGTTTGGCGGCGTGATTCTCCTACGCTGTCCAGAGGTCATTGGGGGCTGTGGGTGGGTGGGTGTGTGGGAGGGGATGTTGGTGGTGAGCCTCGGATTCGCCTCACCAACCATGCACAGTCACCAGCAACAGTGCACTCGGAAACATACGTGTTTTTATATCTTGGTGTTAGAGAAAATAAGACGAGTGTAGTTTGGTTACCTGTTGCCGAGTCTCTGCCACTAAACATCTGTGGTCTACGTGCTCACAGACACACACATACACGGTCTCTCTCGCTTAACATACACTGTAGTACCTGGGCTGTGATCTATCTGCTAGGTAACTAGGAGATGAACGCCTATTTCGTCTCGGTTTTAGAACAGGTGTGAATTACCCGTAGATTTTTAAAGCACTTACTGCACGTGTGATTAACCTAACCTAACAGCCGGCAATAGTTTACTTCACCTCTCCACCATTTAAGAATGAGTCAGGTGTTGATAAGTTAAACGCCGATATATGTGTAGTTTTATACTGGTGTGGGGAAGCAATTGACCCCCTGAGCCCCGTACTGGTTGTGTTGTGTCAGTGTGGGAAGATGGTCATGAATGTTGCCGTGTTGTTTGTGTTGTAAGATACAGTGTTGTGTCTGACGGTGTTACTGTTTATTATTATTGTTATTATTATTATTGTTGTTGCTGTTATAGTTGTTATCATTATTGTTATTGTTGTTGTCGTTATTATTATTATATTACAATACTCATTGCTGTTAACCTTTTTCCATTTAGTAGTACATTTAAAGTGTGTAAATAAGTCTTAACACTTCTCTTTTACAACAATATTGACACACGTGATAGTCGCCGTGACTTGACTACACAGCTGCCTCACACATCGGGTGGCGGCAAGGAAACAACTACGATCAATATTCAATAGGAAATGACAAATATAACCATGGCCTCTGCGCCTTCGGTACATCGACCAAAAAAAAAAAAAGAAGTCACACAGCTGTCTGATTCCAGTAGAGAGATTACTGAGCGATATATATAAACTTGGTGGTTCGTTCCTGCTAAAATTAGAGATGAATCATTGGTGTTTTTTGTCGATTCGTTGAAGTGTTGAAGACTTGGGCCACGACCGACTTGAATTTTTTTTCAAGTAAAATCTAAATCGTTTGTGTTGTGTTGGATTCTTTGCACGAACACAAATAAAACTCCAAAGAAAGCAAATTATAAGTGACTGTACAGGCAGGTATTGTACGTAGATTAAGTTTGTAGAGTGCAGTATTTATCAGTTGCCTTCAACAGAACACCACCACTCGATGACTCAGTCGTGTCAATATTGTTGTTGTTGGTCAATGTGCATGAGATTAGTTTATCTAAATAAACTATCACTTTAAATTTTAGTTTTTTACGATTGGGATATTTTCAGTTTATTAAGTATTTATGGTGATTTACAAATATTTTTTTAATAGTGTGCATTTGATTACAATGAGTTAGTGTACTGCTAATTTCTGCTAATTCATAATAATTACTAGCTTATATAGTGAGTTATAATGAGTTATGTATTTAAGACGATGAGTTATTGTGACTTCATTATTTTTTATTTTACAGCGAAGAATTAATGTTTATGTGGAGTATTGCTCGAGTGTGTTGGGTAACGGGTGGGCGAGTTAGGCTGGGAGGGTTTTTTTTTGTGTAGAGAAATGAGGGGTGAAGGAAGATTAGAGGTGGAGGAAGGAAGTTATAGTTCGGAAATTGAAGAAATTTAGGAGGAGGTAAGAGAGGGCGGGTTTTGTCAAGGATTAGTTATTGTTTGTCGGTACAGGCAGATTGATACAGTGTGTGGGTCAGGTCGGGAGGGCAGGGGAAGGGAAGGAAGGCTTTCTGAGTAGGTGCTGTCTGCCAATGTTTGCTCCCTTCTTCCTCACCACCCTTCTCTTCCCCTCCTCTTCTTCTTCCTCTCTTCCTTCCCCTTCTGCATCCTCACTCCTCCTCCTCCTCCTCTGCACCTCATCTTTTGTGCCCATACCTTGGCTTTTTAAATAGACAAAATGGAATAATAATGTTTCTTTTCTCTATCCCTGCAGGTAAGTGAAGTGCCAGTGCCGTGTGTGTGAAGTGCCAGCTCTTACGGTAAGTGCCATTCCGATTCCTTCTAGATACAGGAAATTGTATAAACTTTTGTTGACTCTGAGAAATGATTGCGTTTGTATCCTCCTTAACCACTTATGTATATTATTATCTCTCTCTCTCTCTCTCTCTCTCTCTCTCTCTCTCTCTCTCTCTCTCTCTCTCTTGTGTGTGTGTGCATCAGTGTGTGTATGTATATGTATACCTGTAATTATATCTTGTGTATGAAATCCCAAATACAGATCAATTATATCTTACCCCACACACCTCCCCTCCCCCACACACACCCTCCCCCACACACACTCCCCCCCCTCTCCCCCACACTCCCCACATACAGTTCCTATACCGAACACTAGATGGCTCTCTCTATCACCATCACAACAGGAAAAAAAAAACCCCGAAGACTCCTGATCAAATTTGCTCGTTTTACAGCGCCATTAAGCACCATTATCACCTCCTGTGGTCGTGATTAGCATAAGTGGATCGTTAAGCCAATATACATAATACTGGTGCGTTTGTGTCTCTCTTGGCCAGTCCCAGGATACAGCAAGACACTGGAATTGCTCTCTCTTGCTGTGAGTGTGTGTAGAAGAAGAAGGAAGTGTGTGTGTGTGGGGAGGGGAAAGAGTGTGTGTGTGGGGAGGGGGAGAGTGTGTGTGGGGGGGAGTGTGTGTGTGGGGGGAGGAGGTGTGTGGGGGGCAGGGAGGTGTGTGTGTGGGGGGGGTGAGGGGAGGTGTGTGTGGGGAGGAGGTGTGTGTGGGGTGGGGGAATGTGTGTGTGTGTGTGGGGGGGAGGGGGAGAGTGTGTGTGTGGGGGGGAGGGAGGGTGTGGGGGGTATGGGTGTGGAGCGGAGTGTGTGTGTGGGGGGGAGTGTGACAGTTTGTGTGTTATGAATCCCTTTCTTTCTTTCTTTCTTTCTTTCTTTCATTTTCTTTTATTGATTTAGGTTTTAATTTTGACCGATGTTTATAAATAGAGAATATAGAAGATATAGGGAGGAAAAGGTGAGATAATAAAGAGAGGAAAGTAAGATAATAGGGAAATAAATGGGGGAAGAAACTTGGGGAAATAAAGGGAGGAATATTGATAAAAATGGGGAAGAAGGAAATAGAAGAGAAATGGAGGTGGTAAATGGGAAATAAAGGATAAAAGCTGGAAATTAAATAGGGAATTAAGAGTGAAAAGGGAAAATAAAAGGGAGAAATGTAGGGGGGAAAGGGAAATAAGGGAGGAAACTGGAAATAAAGGGAGAAATATGAAAATACAGGAGATGGGAAACACAATAAGGTGAGAGAGGGAAATGAGAAATAAGAAAAGGGGGGGAAATGGTTGTGACATTGTTAGTGAATATCTACCTGGGATAACAAGGTGGTGGTGACGTCATGAAAGTAAACATGATATGGATGAGAGAGGAAGAGGAGGGAGGAGGAGGAGAATAGAGAAAGAGAAGGGGAGAGGAGGAGGAAGAAGAGAGGAGGGAAGAGTATGGTGTGGGATAGTTGGGAAGGAATTAAGGTGAAGGGGGGAGATTATTAGTGAGGGGAGGAAAGTTAGGGGAGAGGCGAGGAAGATAACTGAAGGTGGGCGAAAGGAGAGTAAGGGGTGGATTAAAGGGAAAGGGAGAGTAAGGTGTTAATTAGGGGTTGAGGGGGAGGGGAAGAGAGTGGATTAAGGGGGAAGGGATAGAGGAGGAAGGTGTTTGAAAGGAGGGCAGGGGAGGAGGGGGGAGGGATGGATGAAGGTGAGGAGGATGGGGACGAGGAAGGGGACGAAGGAAGGGATCAAAGAGGGAGGGTAGGAGGAGGCATTAAGAGGGGGAAGGGATGGAAGAAAGGGAGGGGGTGTATCGTATTCCAGGAAGGATCACCAACAGGTAATAATTATCAGGTGTTTTTAGTCGGTATAAAATGTGGTAAGAGACAGGTGATCCGACATTAAAGTGTGTGTGTGTGTGTGTGTGTGTGTGTGTGTGTGTGTGTGTGTGTGTGTGTGTGTGTGTGTGTGTGTGTGTGTGTGCGCTCTCTCAAAATGCCTGTCTTGGTGTGGGTAGGTTATAATTCTACGGGACTCCATTGCCACATATCGTCATAATGTTTCGTTGTTTTATTCCTTACCACTTAATTCCTTATTCTTCTTCCTCCTCCTCTTACTCTTCTTCCTCCCTCCTCCTCCTCCTCCCTTACTCTTCTTCCTCCTCCTCTTACTCTCCCTTTCTCTTACCCTCTTCCCATTTACTCCTCTATTCCTCTTACTCCCATCTCTCACTCACACCCTCCTCCCCTTCATCCCCTTTCCCATCACCTCACACCCCATCCCATCACCCTACACCCTCCCCATCACCCTACACCCTCTCCCCATCACCCCACCCCTCCCCATCACCCCACACCTCCCCATCACCCACACCCTTTTCCATCACCCACCCCTTCCCATCACCCCACCCCCTCCCACCCCTCCCCATCACCCCACACCCTCCTACCCCACCACCCCACCCCCTCCCCATCACCCCACACCCTCCCCATCACCCCACACCCTCCTACCCACACCCCTTCCCCATCACCCCACACCCCTCCATCACCCCACACCCCCTCCTACCCCACACCCCCTTCCCCCATCACCCACCACCCCTCCTACCCCACACCCACACCCTCCCTCTACCCCACACCCCTTCCCCATCACCCCCACACCCTCCTACTCCCCACACCCCTTCCCCATCACCCAACACCCTCCTACCCCACACCCACACCCTCCTACCCCACACCCCTTCCCATCACCCCACACCCCTCCTACCCACACCCCTTCCCATCACCCACACCCCTCCTACCCCACACCCTCTCCCCATCACCCCACACCCCTCCCATCACCCTACACCCCTCCCCATCACCCCACACCCTCCCCATCACCCCACCTCCCCATCACCCCACACCCCCCTCACCCCACCCCCTCCCATCACCCCACACCCCTTCCCCATCACCCACACCCTCCTACTCCCACACACCCCTTCCCATCACCCACCCTCCCCATCACCCACCCCCCTCCTACCCCACACCCCTTCCCCATCACCCCCACCCCTCCCCATCACTCCCACACCCCCTCCTACCCCACACCCCTTCCCCATCACCCACACCCCTCCCCATCACCCACACCCCTTCCTACCCCACACCCCTTCCCCATCACCCCACACCCCTCCCCATCACCCACACCCCTCCTACCCCACACCCTCCCCATCACCCCACACCTCCCTCCCCCATCACCCACACCCCTCCTACCCCACACCCCTTCCCCATCACCCCACACCCCCTCCCCATCACCCCACACCCCTTCCCCCATCACCCACACCCCTCCCATCACCCACACCCTCCTACCCCACACCCCTTCCCCATCACCCCACACCCCTCCCCATCACCCACACCCCTCCTACCCCACACCCCTTCCCCCATCACCCACACCCCTCCCCATCACCCACACCCCTCCTACCCCCACACCCTTCCCCATCACCCCACACCCCTCCCCATCACCCACACCCCTCCCCACCCCACACCCCTTCCCCATCCACCCACCCTCCCCATCACCCACACCCCTCCTACCCCACACCCCTTCCCCATCACACACCCTCCCATCACCCACACCCCTCCCTGATCACCCACACCCCTTCCCCATCACCCCACACCCTCCCCATCACCCACACCCCCCTCCTACCCCACCCCTTCCCCATCACCCCACCCCCTCCCCATCACCCCACCCCTCCTACCCCACACCTTCCCCATCACCCCACACCCCTCCCCATCACCCACCCCCCCTCCTACCCCCACCCCTTCCCCATCACCCCACCCCTCCCCATCACCCCACACCCTCCTACCCCACACCCCTTCCCCATCACCCCCACCCCTCTCCATCACCCCACACACCCTCCTACCCCACACCCCTTCCCATCACCCCACACCCCCCTTCCCATCACCCCACACCCCTCCCCCATCACCCCACCCCTCCTCTCCCCACACCCCTTCCCCATCACCCACACCCCTCTCCATCACCCCACACACCCTCCTACCCCACACCCCTTCCCCATCACCCCACCCCTCCCCATCACCCCCACACCATGGTAGTAACCCAACCTTCACAAATATTTGATGACCTTTACAGCATCATCAAAAGATAGCCGCCCCTCTGTTGTGCCTCCTGTTGTCTGTTACTTCGCCTGTTGTCTCCTGTTGTCTGTTACTTTCGTCTGTTTTGCCTTCTGTTGCTTTCGCCTGTTGTCTCCTGTTGTCTGATACTTTCGTCTGTTTTGCCTTCTGTTGTTTTCGTCTGTTGTGCCTCCTGTTGTCTCTTGCTTTCGTCTGTTGTGTCTCCTGTTGTCTGTTGTTTTCTACCAACACTCACCACCACCTACCACCATCCACCACCACCTACCACTACCACCACCTTCCGCTGCTTCCCTCTCTCCCTAGTACCACCACCCACTGGCCCACCCACTACCTATTACTAACCATGCCCCGCCCACCGCCACCCACTGCCTCGCCCTCTACCTCCCACTGCCCCGCCCACCACCACCCACTGCCTCGCCCTCTACCTCCCACTGCCCCGCCCACCTTCTCTGTGAGAGATAGTAGGGGGCGGAACATAGTATATTATTTACAGTATATTAAGTAGTCATAGTAAAGGGTAAGAGAAACCACACCCTTTTCCCTTAGTTCCCCCTCCATCCTTCTCTCCCCTCCCCTCTCCTCCCTCAGTAAGCCAAGTGCATGACGTCACCTTCACAATCCACTCAGAGAAAACGGAGTGGAAAAAAAAACGTGTTTTCTGCAAGTCAGGAGTAACTCTTTTATTATGAGTAATGGTAAAGACTAACAGGGCATCGTCATGTTCATTTGTCTCTTAGTGGTCTTGTTGACGACTTCTTAAAATAAACTGTAACGATAGATTTAGTTTTTTTGAAAGATTGTATTTTATTACGTCTATTATCAGATGTATTATTTTGCGTTCATTATTTCAGATGTTGTATTATTTGCGTTCATTAATTTAAACTTTGTATTATTTTGTGTTCATTAATTTAGAACTTTTACAGGTACACATACAAATAATAGTAGAGAGGTTTTACAGCAACAGGTACAGAGTCAACCATATTACAACAGGTACAGAGTCAACCATATTACAACAGGTACAGAGTCAACCATATTACAACAGGTACAGAGTCAACCATATTACAACAGGTACAGAGTCAACCATATTACAACAGGTACAGAGTCAACCATATTACAACAGGTACAGAGTCAACCATATTCCAACAGGTACAGAGTCAACCATATTACAATAGGTACAGGTATGATATTACAGGTATATAAACAGTTTACTTAGACTATATTGGACTTAGACAAATAATTGTACTTAGATTAAATTGTCCAAGAGTAGATACGGAGAGAGAGGGGGAGACGCTTCACACTTAAAATGATGAGATAGATAGTGAGAGAGAGAGAGTGAGAGAGAGAGGGGGATGTTATTTACTCCTGTGTGGTATAATGTTTTTCTCGTGAATATTATTAGTTCCTACAAGTTCAGTCTTCTGTTTATTTCCGGCTGGTAAGGTTTCAGCGGGTTACGTCTCTGTTAGTCGCTCTGGGTTTTCCTATTCCATCTATCTATCCGTTCGTCCATGTACCTAGCCTATCCATACGACCATCCATCCATCCATCCATCCCGTTGTTGTAATCCGTGGAGTGATCGAAATGAAACCTGACAATTGTTTTGTATTTATATATGTAACTGAATCCATATATTACAGTGAAGCTTTTTACCATATTTAGATCTAAGCTTTTTTATTATTATACTCAGAGCCAAAGCTTTGTACAGTAGTCAATACCCAGAACAAAGCTTTTATTAATAACACTCTCTTAACACCAGTGGCAGGCAGTAGAACTCATCATACCATTACATTATACACCTGGTGGTATAACACACTCACTCACCACTCTCACTCACTCACTCACTCACTCACCTCACTCACTCACACACACACACACACACACACACACACACACACACACACATTCACATCCTTGACCACGGAAGGGTCAAGACGTACCTGGCGCTCCTCCTCGAGCAGCCAGGTCAACTGTTGTTGGCCCAAACCAACTCCCTCCCTGAACCCTCCTCCCACCGGAATATCAACAAGTTCTCGCCAGAAGTTACTATTTCATTTACGAAAGGAATGGAACCAGTGTTAAACAGAGGTGAACAGTGGTGAACAACTCAACAGTAACAGTCGCACCCAAGTTAACCTTCACAGTGAGGTCCCAGGTACCCAGTGATAACGGCCCGTGAGACCCAACAACCAGTGATGTGTTAATCCGTCTACGATAGGAAGGCCTGGGACCACATCTCACTCATATAACATCGTCTGTGAGGAATTACTACACCACGTGGAGGCCCGCATAACACCATATGTGAAGGAGTTACTACACCACGTGAGGCCCCGCATAACACCATCTGTGAGGAATTACTACACCACGTGAGGCCCCTCATAACACCATCTGTGAGGGAATTACTACACCACGTCAGGTCCCTCATAACACCATCTGTGAGGAATTACTACACCACGTCAGGTCCCTCATAACACCATATGTGAAGGAGATACTACACCACGTGAGGCCCTCATAATACCATCTGTGAGGAATTCATACACCACGTCAGGTCCCTCATAACACCATCTGTGAGGGAATTACTACACCACGTGAGGCCCCTGCATACCATCTGTAGGGAATTCTACACCACGTGAGGCCCCGCATAACACCATCTGTGAGGGAATTACTACACCACGTGAGGCCCCTCATAACACCATCTGTGAGGGAATTACTACACCACGTGAGGCCCCTCATAACACCATCTGTGAGGGAACTACTACACACGTGAGGTCCCTCCTAACACCATCTGGGAGGGAGTTACTACACTACGTGTTTGCTGTTCAACACCTACAATAATCTGTATGTTCACTGTATGTTCCTTTACCTTTCTCTAATGAAGGCTTTTGTTAAACCACCAATGTATGTGAACAAGTCATTTATGTCCAATGTATATTTTCAGCCTTCGGGCTGCGAACTTTTTCAATAAACCGTTATATTATTATTATTATTATTATTACACACACACACCGTTCTATCTCGGTCTCGTGGCATCATAGAGCGAGGGGTGAGGGGAAGGGGAGGGGTGGGGGTGGAGAAAGGGTGGGAGAGGAGAGGGGTGAGGGGGGTTCCTGTCCTGTGCCAACCCCCCTTAATCCTTAATTTAGTGGTCAGTGAGGTGAGCCAGAGGTTTGTGTGATGTCTGTTTTAATTATAGAGTTACGCTGGTATTGTTTCGGTGTGTTTATTCTGTTTAGGTTGAAGTATTATTGTTATGATGTTTTATTATTATTTTATATGTTTATTTATCACACACACACACACACACACACACACACACACACACACGTTCATCAGTTATATCTAAGGTAACTAGACTAATCCTGCTTGAGTGCAGTAGGTCACGTGGTCAGTTATTATTGTGCCCCAAGAGGTAGTGTAGTGTGTGTAGTGTGGTGTAGTGTGGTGTGGTGTGTGTAGTGTGGTGTAGTGTAGTGTAGTGTAGTGTAGTGTGGAGGTCTCTATAGCCCGCAGCAAAGAGTAAAGATGACGTGTTTTATACCTGTATTTGGAATGGCATTTGTGAATCAAGTTTGTATACCTGTAAAGATGTCGCGTTTATGTTGTTGTTACTAAAGGTGCCTTGTTTATTTTGGGACTATAAAGGTGCCATGTTTATGTTGGGACTATAAAGGTGCCATGTTTATGTTGGGACTATAAAGGTGCCATGTTTATGTTGGGACTATAAAGGTGCCATGTTTATTTTGGGACTGTATAGGTGCCATGTTTATGTTGGGACTATAAAGGTGCCATGTTTATGTTGGGACTATAAAGGTGCCATGTTTATGTTGGGACTATAAAGGTGCCATGTTTATGTTGGGACTATAAAGGTGCCATGTTTATGTTGGGACTATAAAGGTGCCATGTTTATGTTGGGACTATAAAGGTGCCATGTTTATGTTGGGACTATATAGGTGCCATGTTTATGTTGGGACTATAAAGGTGCCATGTTTATGTTGGGACTATATAGGTGCCATGTTTATGTTGGGACTATAAAGGTGCCATGTTTATGTTGGACTATAAGTGCCATGTTTATGTTGGGACTATAAAGGTGCCATGTTTATGTTGGGACTATAAAGGTGCCATGTTTATGTTGGGACTAGCCATGTTTATTTTGGGACTGTATAGGTGCCATGTTTATGTTGGGGACTATAAAGGTGCCATGTTTATGTTGGGACTATAAAGGTGCCATGTTTATGTTGGGACTATAAAGGTGCCATGTTTATGTTGGACTATATAGGTGCCATGTTTGTTGGGACTATAAAGGTGCCATGTTTATGTTGGGACTATAAAGGTGTCATGTTTGTTGGGACTATAAAGGTGCCATGTTTATGTTGGGACTATAAAGGTGCCATGTTTATGTTGGGACTATAAAGGTGTCATGTTTATGTTGGGACTATAAAGGTGCCATGTTTATGTTGGGACTATAGTGCCATGTTTATGTTGGGACTATAAAGGTGCCATGTTTATGTTGGACTATATAGGTGCCATGTTTATGTTGGGACTATAAAGGTGCCATGTTTATGTTGGGACTATAAAGGGAGCATGTTTATGTTGGGACTATAAAGGTGTCATGTTTATGTTGGGACTATAAAGGTGTCATGTTTATGTTGGGACTATAAAGGTGCCATGTTTATGTTGGGACTATAAAGGTGTCATGTTTATGTTGGGACTATAAAGGTGCCATGTTTATGTTGGGACTATATAGGTGCCATGTTTATGTTGGGACTATAAAGGTGCCATGTTTATGTTGGGACTATATAGGTGCCATGTTTATGTTGGGACTATAAAGGTGCCATGTTTATGTTGGGACTATAAAGGTGCCATGTTTATGTTGGGACTATAAAGGTGCCATGTTTATGTTGGGACTATAAAGGTGCCATGTTTATGTTGGGACTATAGGTGCCATGTTTATGTTGGGACTATAAAGGTGCCATGTTTATGTTGGGACTATAAAGGTGCCATGTTTATGTTGGGACTATAAAGGTGCCATGTTTATGTTGGGACTATATAGGTGCCATGTTTATGTTGGGACTATAAAGGTGCCATGTTTATGTTGGGACTATAAAGGTGCTCGTGTTGTTGGGACTATAAAGGTGTCATGTTTATGTTGGGACTATAAAGGTGCCATGTTTATGTTGGGACTATAAAGGTGCCATGTTTATGTTGGGACTATAAAGGTGTCATGTTTATGTTGGGACTATAAAGGTGCCATGTTTATGTTGGGACTATAAAGGTGCCATGTTTATGTTGGGACTATAAAGGTGCATGTTTATGTTGGGACTATATAGGTGCCATGTTTATGTTGGGACTATAAAGGTGCCATGTTTATGTTGGGACTATAAAGGTGCCATGTTTATGTTGGGACTATAAAGGTGCCATGTTTATGTTGGAACTGTATGAAAGTCACTGCACCTGAACTTTTCATGTTAGCTGTGTTGACGTTTGAGGAGAAAATTTTACGCTCCCGCTGAAAGCAACACCTAACCTGAAGCTGCTGCCAACATGGATACCAATACACCTATGTTTTACCTGTACTGATGTCCCCAAGTTTTCCCCCATTCGAATTTTGAGTTTGTATTTTGTATTTTGTATTTCCATATTATTACTCATACTGTAACTATTATATTTACTGTAGCTTTTATTTTTTACTGGGGTTCTGGATATAATTTGTTATGTCAGTTCTATATTTTTTGCTTCAGCTCCGTGTTAGATTAGATGATCCCTGCATTAAGATGTGTGATGCGTGTGACAGAGGCCATGTGTGTACTAGTGAGTGTCATGGTTAATATAAATGAGAGGGTGAGGGTGACAGCGGTGAGACATACACACACACACACACACACACACACACCACACACACACACACACACACACCACACACACACACACACACACCCACCCACCCACCGAGGAGAGCCATATTAGATTGCTCCGCCCCAGAATAGCTCTAGTGTTTTAATTAAGCTATGAGCTGATGCACTCACTCCTCCTCCTCCCCTTCATCCTCCTCCTCCTCCTCCTCCTCCTCCTCCTCCTCCCTCCTCCTCCTCCTCCTCTGGTGCTGTTGCTCTTCCAGTGTATACATTTTAAAGGCTGACCTACATGAACGTAACTTTAGTGTGTGTGTGTGTGTGTGTGTGTGTGTGTGTGTGTGTGTGTGTGTGTGTGTGTGTGTCTGTGTGTGTGTGTGTGTGTGTGTGTGTGTGTGTGTTTTTAAACATACAAAATAATTAGTCACTATAAAAAGCAGCAAAAGTCCTTAAAAAACATAGTGATAATAGATATAAAACATGGATGAGCCTGACAGCAACAACCCTCTCTCTTTCTCTTCTCTTCTCTTTCTCTCTTCTCTTCTCTTCTCTCTTCTCTTCTCTCATCCTCCCTCCTCTCCCTCTCCTCTACCCTCCTCTCCTCCCCTCCCTTCTCCTCTCCTTCTCATCCCCTCTCCTCTCCCTCCCTCATCTCATCTCTCCTCTCCTCTACCCTCCTCTCCTCCATCCCTCTCCTCCCCTTCTCCTCTCCTTCTCACCCTCCTCTCCTCTCCTCCTCCAGGATACCACGAGTCACCATAAACACAGCTTCTGCTCCATCACCTCACAATATATCGCCGGAGGTCTGACAGCAGGAGGAGGGTCTCGGGCGGCAGGCTTTGGGTAACACAGTGATGAAGGTTACGGAAATCTTTATATAGATGAGTACATATACATACACTTACATATACATACATACATACATACATACATACATACATACATACATACATACATACATACATACATACGAGGCATCCAAAACACGTAAAAAAAAATATTAACTAAAACTTATAAACATTATTTTCCTGTTGAGTTCTACATCAAATTTATCTCCTCTCTGAAAACCTCAAAGTACTTATTTTTAGGTTGAAATATTTAGTAGCAAGAGAGCTTAGTAGTGGCTTCAACACGCTCTGGGGGCCACCTGTGGGCTCTTATTGGCTCGTTAAGTAAGGTGAGCTCCTTAGATATTATGGTCTGACACCTGTATCAATCTGGCGCCAGTTAGTTACTATACCTGTGTGTGTGTGTGTGTGTGTGTGTGTGTGTGTGTGTGTGTGTGTGTGTGTGTGTGTGTGTGTGTGTGTGTGTGTGTAATTCACCAAGAACACTTAATAATAATGATTTAATTCTCAGTAAACTATTTCAGCCCTTGTAATATGATAACCTTGGACACATTACAGTTACACCAGGACAAGGTTACAGCGAGAGATCACACCTATGTAACCTAATATCTGTATGTGTAGGTGTCAATAATATACAAAAATACAGCGGCTGTATCTGAAAAATGAATCAAATACTCAAACTTTACTATGACCGACTATGGGGAATTTGACCTAATTTTAAGTTCATTTAGGTCGATGTCAAGGTCACGGTGGGAGGGGTCACATGTACGTGGGTAAATATCGTTGTGGTTCTCTCTACAGTATGATATGGAAGGTCTGTTTGGCTCTTGTTGTTGCTCGATTCTTATCATCTGTTTTGTTCCATGCTCTCGGGACGGTGTCGAGATGCCTGGCAGTGATAGCTCAGGGTCGGGTCTGATTCACTGTGATTCAGATGAGTGAAGCAGTGATTGGTGGTAAGGGGTGGGTGTCTGATTAGTTTAGGTGGCGCTTGAAATATTATTAGTTAATACTTTTTCATATATTAATGGTATGGATAATAATAATAATAATAAGGTTAATAATACTTTAGTGTTATTAATGATTAACATAATTTTATTGATGATGATAATAACAACATCGCAAATATTACCAAACATCCCGTCAACATCACCTCCACACTGTACAGTATATTCAACATCGTGTCCATAACATCGGGGAAATAAGAACGTACAACTAGGAAGGACATCAGCCAGTGGTGAATGATAAGGTGACAGACAGTACTGGTGCAGGACCCGCGCTGTACGGTCACGCCTTCCTCTCAAGCTCCCCCCACGTTGACAGTAGTGGTATTTGAAGATCTCGGCCAAGTTGACAGTTGTGGTCCTTGAAAATCTGGGCTGTTGACAGTTGTGGTCCTTGAAGATCTCGGCCAAGTTGACAGTTGTGGTATTTGAAGATCTCGGCTGTTGACAGTTGTGGTCCTTGAAAATCTGGGCCAAGTTGACAGTAGTAGTACTTGAAGATCTCGGCCGAGTCTGGCGGAGTTTTTGTTCATTGACAGTTGGGTCCAAATCTGGGCAAGTTGACGTAGTAGTCTTGAAGATCTGGGCCAAGTTGACAGTCAGTGTTTTTCGGAAGGTCTAGATCAGCGTTAACAGCCACAACAGGACGACGCAGGTGTTCCTAACGAGCCAATTATCTTACAGGTACAGTAATAACCTCACCATTATTATTCTCTTGTTGACAGTCACTCCTTGAAGAATCCAGTGAGTCATTGTTTGTTGATTAATGTAGAGAGGATGTCATCACCATCCTCCCCTTCCCCTCCCACCCTTCCTCCTCACTCCTTCCCCTCCTCCTCCTTCCCTTCCTCACCGTTTCACCCCTTCCCGTCCTCACCCTTCCCCTCCTCCTCCTTCCCCTCCTCACCCCTTCCCTTCCTCCTCCTTCCCTCCTCCCCCTTCCTTCCTCACCCCTTCCCTTCCTCACCCCTTCCCTTCCTCACCGTTTCACCCTTCCCTCCTCCCCCTTCCCTCCCTCACCTTCCCTCCCTCACACCCTCATCCCTTCCCTTCCTCACCCCCCTCAAGGATCTCAAAGCTCTACGATAGATCTTTCTCCACCATCCTCCATCCCCCTCCTCCACTCTAGGATCTCAAAGCTCCTACGATAGATCTTTCCTTTAATTGCAATATGAGAACGCTCCCAACTAACCTCCTTACCACACTACACAAAGGAGAAGTCTCAAAAGTTCGTACAAGTCCATTTTTTACTTCCACCGTATTGTAGAGTTTGGAAATATGAGATCCTATCTAACCTGGTTCATTTTAGATAAGGTATACTGTAGTTGCGACCAATATGGCGTCTATATTGACCTAAGACTCTTTTACTGTATCCAGGTGGGTTTTTTTTTTACTGTTTTTATGGTACAGGAATAATTTAAGACTTTGTGGGAGGGGAGAAGGGGGAGGAGGGAGGAGGGAGGAAGGATGCCAGACTAGATGGGTTAAAATTTGTTGTGTTGTATCATTTCTCAATCTTCCTCACCTCACCTCCTCCATCTCCTTACTTCTCTCCCCCACCTATTTCCCTTCTTCCCTCTCCCTCAATTCTTTCCTCTTTCTCTTCCTTCCCTACATTTCCATCCATCCCATCCCCTCTCCTTCTTCCCTTCTCCTTCTCCTCTCCTTCCTCCTATTTCCCTTCCCTTCCCTACTTCCTCCTTCCCCAACTGCTGTTAAAGAATCATGACATCACACCCACCAGCTACCTGCCTAAGCCACGCCCACCTGGCAGTATGAACCACGCCCATTTGACACCATAAGCCACGCCCACATGGCACCTTGAGCTGGGGGTAATTTGGGAACAGCGTCAGAAAAGTTAATTTATAAACATCATTAATATCATAAACATTATTACAGGTTCAGGTGTAGCTATATAAAGTACAGGTACAGTGTAGTGTGAGTAAGGCGGGTACAGTGGATGGTACAGGTGGTGCCTTAACTAATACATGAATGAAAATAGACAAAATAAGTTACTGTAGCGAGAGACAACAACAAGATGAAGTGGGAGTCATGTTACTTTTATTAACGTGTGACCAGAGAGAGAGAGAGGCACAACATCCTCTCGCTACAGATGTTAGATGTTCAGAAGGTCGTCTTAAGTTGTGACGTCATAACTTGGCGGACTCTCCCTCCTCCTCCCTCCCTCCTCCCTCCCTCCCCTCTCCCCCCTCCCCCCTCCCCTCCCCTCCCCCCCTCCCTCCATGGTGTACTATATTTTTTTTTTTATCTCCCCGACTGTCAGGTGACGTCTATGCTTCCTGAAAAACGGTTTTATATATAGAGGATACGTACATACATACATTCAATACATACATACATACATACATACATACATACATACATACTACCACAAGTGCTGGCAGGAAGCTGTTACTGTTTACCTGTAATTAAAAGAAGAAGAATAGAGTCTCAAACAAGAGGCTGGTGGGTGGTGGTGGGCTGGGAGGGGGTGGGTTGGGGTGGGTGGGTGGGTGGAGTGGGTGGGTTGGAGAGTGAGATGTGAGCAGTAGATATTGCCTCAAGTGGTGGTTGGGGGGTGAGGGTGTGAAGAGAGATAAATTTGAAGATATAGATCGGTGGAGAGTGAGAGACTGGAGTGTTGTCTTGCGTAACACCTGTTGGCAGAGGGCGGTGTGAGGTGGGGGGGAGACCGTGTTTCTAGTGGGCAATACCCTTCTCCTCCTCTCTTCCACACCCCCCTCTCTTCTTCTTCCACCCCCTTCCTCATCCTTCTCTTCCTCCTCCCCCACTCCACCCCCCCTCCACCTCCCCCACTCCACACCCCTCTCTCTCTCTCCCTCTCCCTCACTCACCGCCTCACCCTCACAACACCACAGACGCAACGTTGAGTCTCTCCAGCCGTGCGGCGTTGAGAGATAGAGTGAGGTAGAGACGATAGTGAAAGAGAGAGAGAGAGAGAGAGAGAGAGAGAGAGAGAGAGAGAGAGAGAGATCTGTGATAGACTTTAGGTGTTGTCAGTCTCTCCTGGTTGTGTGAGGGAGGAGGAGGTGTGTCTACTTATTCTCTCTGTGTGTCTACTGGTGGCTACTACTGAGAAGGTGGTCTACTACTGAGAAGGAGGTGGTCTACTACTGACGAAGGAGGAAGACCCATTTAGTGGAACGAGTGAATTAAGGTTATTGATTTGTGATTGAACTTATTGATGTGCCGCCCCTCCCTCCCCACCCCGCCCACCTCTCCACCTGTGCGACGGATTAGTAGCAAACGGAGACTAGTGTGTGACGACTAATTTAAGGTGAGTTTGTGTGTGTTAGTCTTATTGATCGATTATTTACATTTTGGGGGGTTTGGTTAGGGTAGGTTTGGTGTGGTTAGGTTTGGTTAGGTAAGGTTAGATAAGGTCAGGTTTGGTTAGGTTAAGTTTGGTTACGTTTGGTTTAGTTATAACATAATAAATCGCTATATTGACGTCATATTCCGATAAATCGTTATTTTATTGAAATTTACTAAATATATCGTCATTTTACCTGACGCCATATAACTACTATCTAAATCGCTATACTGCCTCTTACAATTCAGTTATAACCAAAACAAACCTGACCAAACCAAACGTGTACCAAACCTAACCTTAAAACGTAACCAAACTTCCTACCCCAAACTAACCCTGACCAAACCTAACCTAACCTCACCCTACCTAACCTAACCTACCCTACCTAACCTAACCAAACTTAACCTACCCAAACTAACCTGACCTAACTTCTTAAACCTAACCTGACCTAACCTAGAACTAAGATAAGACGACAATGTAAAGGCGAGAGAAAGTGTGTGTGTGTGTGTGTGTGTGTGTGTGTGTGTGTGTGTGTGTGTGTGTGTGTCTCCGTGCTCCTCCCCTGCTACTGGCGATGATGTCAGGTGGGGTGACACTTCTAGGGCATTCGCTACTGCACCGTCACTGGGCTGATGGTACTTCTACTTCCTCAGAGAGAGAGCATTACTTACCTTGCCTTGCTTACTTACTTACTTACTTGATAACCATTTACTTACCTTAATCAGCTGATATTATTTTTTGGTGTTATTTATGAGTCTTCAAGAGAGTGTGGGAGGTAACCCCTATGTGTTATTTTATATGTAAGTTTTCCTTAAGCTGTAAGTTAACTTCTTTTCGGATTTACATGGATCGTAATTCGATCTTTTGTTCTAAAGGAAGATAAGGTTGAAACTTTTATCCATAACCTAACTAATCATAACCTAACCTAACCTAACCTAACCTATCTATATACATGCTGAATCATTGAGAACTTGGTGTGGCAAATTTGCTGAATATCTTTCTCTCTATCTATCTATCTAGCTATCTATCTGTCTATCTGTCTCTCTGTCTGTCTGTCTGTCTGTCTGCCTGTCTGTCTCATGTGTGGGGTAACTCTCTAAACCTGTTCTGTAGATGTTGTGAGGAGCCGGACAGTCTCCCACACGTCCACCATGCATCATCTCACCACCCATCACCTCACCTTATCTCACCCATCCTCACCTTATCTCACCACCATCACCTCACCACCCATCACCTCACCACCCATCACCTCACCTTATCTCACCACCCATCACCTCACCTTATCTCACCACCCATCACCTCACCACCCATCACCTCACCTATCTCACCACCATCCCACCTTATCTCACCACCCATCACCTCACTTTATCTCACCACCCATCACCTCACCTTATCTCACCCATCACCTCACCTTATCTCACCACCTCACCTCACCTTATCTCACCACCCATCACCTCCTATCTCACCACCATCACCTCACCTTATCTCACCACCCATCCTCACCTTATCTCACCACCCATCACCCATCTTCACCTTATCTCACCACCCATCACTTCACCTTATCTCACCACCCATCCTCTTTATCTCACCACCCATCACCTCACCTTATATACCACCCATCACCTCCTTATCTCACCACCCATCACCTCACCTTATCTCACCACACACCTCTTTTGTGCTTCCTGGATCAATGTGCCAGTAGGGAATTCTGTTATCTTGCCGTCTTGAACTCAAGTTGTAACACACGGCACCTTATCACGCAATATAGCATATCACGCAATAGCAGCACCTTATCACGTAATATAGCACCTTATCGCAATATGGCACCTTATCACGCAACATGGCATCCTTATCAAACAACATGGCACCCCTTATCAAACAACATGACACTCCTTATCAAACAACATGACCTCCTTATCAAACAACATAGCACTCCTTATCACGCAACATAGCACACTCTCTATCATGCAACACACAGCCATCATGCAACACAGCCATCATGCAACACACAGCCATCATCGCAACACACAGCCATCATGCAACACACAGCCATCATGCAACACACAGCCATCATGCAACACAGCCATCATGCAACACACAGCCATCATGCAACACACAGCCATCATGCAACACACAGCCATCATGCAACACACAGCCATCATGCTACCATAAAGGTTCATATCGTTCAACATCATCATTCACCTCCATCATTCCACACATTGTTCTCAACTATGGCGACCCCTCCCCGCCAGTCTACAGCTCTTACATGTAGGATTATGTATACCTCAACACCCACTAGACATACGTGTAGCCATATAACACACAAACATGTATTTTAGAATCTCGTGAATATTAGACACTCAACTTATTTCTCCTCTATTTTTTCCCTTTCTCCCCTATTTTTTCTTTTTCTCCCCTATTTTTTCTTTCCTCCCTATTTTTCCTTTCTCCCTATTTTCCTTTTCTCCCTATTTTTCCTTTTCTCCCTATTTTTTCTTTTCTCCCCTATTTTTCCCTTTCTCCCCTATTTTTTCCCTTTCTCCCCTATTTTTTTCTTTTTCTCCCTATTTTTCCCTTTCTCCCCTATTTTTTCCCTTTCTCCCCTATTTTTTCCTTTCTCCCTATTTTTCCCTTTCTCCCCTATTTTTCTATTTCTCCCAATCTTTTCCTACTTTTTCTACTTTTCTCTATTTTCTTATCTTTTTCCCCTTTTTCCCCCTTCCCCCCCAACTGTGTGTGGTTCGTGGTGACCCAACCTAAATTTATTCCTCTTACGTGTGCAGATTCTTGTCATTGTCCGGGGATTTTCTGCTCCACCAAACTACCTTCTCTCTTTTACCCACATGTTGGACACTGGTGCCTAGGAAGGGCCAGTGCCAGAATAGTGCTGAGGGTCGGTAGTGTCAGTACAGTGGTCAGGTGAGAGTGCCAGTGTGGTATAGGTGACAATGCCAGTGTGGTAGGTGTTAATGCCAGTGTGGTAGGTGATGGTGCCATTGGTGAGGTGATTGTCAGTGTAAATTTCAGTTTCAGTATTACTCCCACGCTGCTCGGGGGCTAGTTTATTGGGCACCCAGTTAAATCTTGCATAATGCGAAGCGCAAAAACGTTTACTGCGAGAAGCTTTGCCTGTGGTAAAGACCTAGCCGGGTCAAAGGTCATAGTGCCAGTTTATGTTGTTGATTGTCGTGAGTTCAGTGTACCGCCTTATTATTATTGTTAGACTGTTGTTCATTACTCTCTCTCTCTCTCTCTCTCTCTCCTACATTTTTAAACACAACAGAACGAAACCAAACACCAAAATGGTCATAAAATTTTTAAATAAATAGATAATGACTCGTGACACACACACACACACACACACATATATATATATATATATATATATATATATATATATATATATATATATATATATATATATATATATATATATATATATATATATATATATATATACACATTAATGGAGTTTGTCAGTAATATAAAGAATAAAACAATTTGGACTATACAGGTATTAAGCGTGGATGAGACTGTCACTGGTATGCGTCTCTGGAGGTGGCGATGGAAGACCAGCTGTTGTTGCTGGTGGAGGAGAACCAGCTGGTGGTGTAGGAGGACCAGCTGGTATTGGTGGTGGAGGAGGACAGCTGGTATTGGTGGTGAGGAGGACCAGCTGGTGGTGGTGGTAGTGATAGTGTGGAGAATCAGCTGGTGATGGTGGTGGAGAACCAGCTGTGGTGATGGTGGTGGAGAACCAACTGGTGGTGGAGGAGAACCAGCTGGTGGTGTAGGAGGACCAGCTGGTATTGGTGGTGGTAGTGATAGTGGTGGAGAATCAGCTGGTGATGGTGGTGGAGAACCAACTGGTGGTGATGGAGGACCAACTGGTGGTGGTGGAGAACCAACTGGTGGTGATGGAGGACCAACTGCGGGTGGTGGAGAACCAACTGGTGGTGATGGAGGACCAACTGGTGGTGGTGGAGAAACCAATGGTGGTGATGGAGGACCAAACTGGTGGTGGAGGAGAACCAGCTGGTGGTGTAGGAGGACCAGCTGGTATTGGTGGTGGTAGTGATAGTGGTGGAGAATCAGCTGGTGATGGTGGTGGAGAACCAACTGGTGGTGATGGAGGACCAACTGGTGGTGGTGGAGAACCAACTGGTGGTGGTGGAGGACCAACTGGTGGTGGTGGAGAACCAACTGGTGGTGATGGAGGACCAACTGGTGGTGGTGGAGCCTTCTGCTGCGTAGCTGTGACTAAGTGTCTCCCCTGACTCACAGCCTTGATGATGTGTTGCTGTTTTAGTGGCACTGAGGGGGAGGGAGAGGAAGAGGAGTGTAGTGGGAGGACGACAGAGAGAGAGAGAGAGAGAGAAGGAAGGAGGATCATACAGTCGTGACAGACTCTTGACTACTGTGAAGAAATAAGCTTGACTTCCTCGACCAGTGAGTCAGTTCAAACTTTACTCGAGTTGGACCCAGTTTTGATTATCTCGGAATCTTCGCGACCCATTGAATAATAAAACTATTAAATCAGATTTATTGTCATATTAACTATCAATTTAATAGCAATGTACAACTAGCAATATATATAGAGTGGTTGAAGGCTCCCATTGCGTACCGGTGACCTAGAGAGATTAAATAAAAAAAAACTGGGCTATCGCGATCCACTGAAAATCGGCTCACAACCCACTTTTGGTTCGCGAGCTTTGATCATTTAAACACAACATACACCTACTAACACCTGCACCGTGTAAACAAAACAAACACCTGCTACTGACCATGTAAACAAAACAAACACCTGCTACTGACCATGTAAACAAAACAAACACCTGCTACTGACCATGTAAACAAAACAAACACCTGCTACTGACCATGTAAACAAAACAAACACCTGCTACTGACCATGTAAACAAAACAAACACCTGCTACTGACCATGTAAACAAAACAAACACCTGCTACTGACCATGTAAACAAAACAAACACCTGCTACTGACCATGTAAACAAAACAAACACCTGCTACTGACCATGTAAACACAACAAACACCTGCTACTGACCATGTAAACAAAACAAACACCTGCTACTGACCATGTAAACAATACAAACACCTGCTACTGACCATGTAAACAAAACAAACACCTGCCCGTCAACGTATAAACTTAACAACAAGATAACAACACGTGGAAGGACCGCCTGTCAGTTAACGAATTGAATTCCAGCAGCTAAAAGGCAAAATCCACGTGGGTGAGGGTATGACGTGCGCTGATTGGTTGATTGGTCTGTACTTACACTCTTGAGCTAGGGAAGGTGAGGTTAAGTTAAAGAAAGATGTGGTTAGGTTAAGTTAGGATAGGTATTGGATAAGTTTGGTTAAGTAGGGTTGGTTTAGGTTAGGTAAGTTTGATAAAGTTAGGATATGTTAGATTGATTTGTGGTTAGGTTAAGTTAGGTTAGGTGAGGTTAAGTTAAGTTTGGTTAAGTTAGTTCAGGTGAGGCTAGGTTAAGTTAAGTTGAGTTAGATTAAGATAAGTTTGGTTAAGTTGGGTTAGGTTAAGTTAGATTAAGTAGGGTTAGATTAAGATAAGTTTGGTTAAGTTAGCTTAGATTAGGTTAGGTTTGGTTAGGTTAGGTTAGGTTTGAGCCTTACATAGGACAGATTTATACTCATATAATAGATGGGTGTGAGGGTTAGGTGGGTGGTGGTGTGTGTGGGGGGGTTGATAAGTGTACCACGCCCACGCCCACACAGCGGCTGGAGGGGGGCGGTGGGTGGCGGGGGCGGCACTTCATCTCGTTGCCAACTACACCATTACCTTCACCATGTATCCACGCAGCAGTTGACTCGTTCTAACAATAGTTCGTCTCACTCCACCTGTTTGTCCTCTTCTGTCTTCTAGAATTTCCGTATTAACTGAAAATTAACCTAACCTAACTAAACCTAACCTAACCAAACTTAACCAAACTTATCTTAATCTAACCCAACTTAACCTCACCTAACCTAACTAAACCTAACCTAACCAAACTTAACCAAACTTTACCTAACCTAACTAAACAAATCTTATCCTAACCAAATCTTATTTCATCTTGAGATTAACCCCCCCACTGCCTGCTAACCTTACCTAACCTAATCTAACCTAACCTAACCTAACCTAACCTAACCTAACCTAACCTAACCCTCTCCCAGGTAACATTAGGGTGTTTATAATCATCGGGTGAAATAACCTTGGGGTGGGGGCTATACCTTCAGGTAAACCGAGTTTGTATATATAATAAAACTCAAAATGTATGTGACGTAAATTACTTAATGGTGTTGTATTATCTGATCACTGATACCTGGACACTGATACCTGGACACTGATACCTGGACACTGATACCTGGACACTGATACCTGGACACTGATTGATACCTGGACACTGATTGATACCTGGACACTGATTGATACTCTGACACTGATACCTGATCACTGACACCACACTGATTGACACCCTGACACTGATTGATACTCTGACACTGATTACCACCTGACACTACTGATACCTGGACACTGATACCTGGACACTGATACCTGGACACTGATACCTGGACACTGATACCTGGACACTGATTGATACCTGGACACTGATTGATACCTGGACACTGATACCTGGACACTGATTGATACCTGGACACTGATTGATACCTGGACACTGATACCTGGACACTGATTGATACCTGGACACTGATACCTGGACTCCCTAATAATATTACCTGGGTGGATGTTAAGTTAGGTTAGATTAGGTTATGAGTTAAAGTATATTCTCAGTGTAAGTTTTAATCTATTTATGGTCTTAATTCTCGTGTTTTATCGTAAGTCATTTATCTTAAATCACCAGATACGAGAAAAATTCAACTTACGATCTTACTTTTTTTTTTATGTGTGAATTCGATACCTGGACAAATCATCATCATCATCATCGTCATTCAGGTGTTTATATATGTATAGGAACCCATTCATATTTTACATCATTAAAAGTGTCGTGTATAGAAACCATTCATTGATACATTCATTTAAAGTGTCATTCATACATTATTGGTACATTCATTTAAAGTGTCATTCATACATTATTGGTACATCCATTTAAAGTGTCATTCATACATTCAAACATTTATCAAACTTTGCAATTATATTTATTTTTATATTCGTATCCAACTTCCTGTGACTTTGTATAGTTATTTTTATTCATGATTTGTGATTTGGTGTTGTTTTCCAGCATATAGTTCAGCCAGACGTGAATGTTGTTGTGGTGGAGGCTAAGGTGGGGTGAGGCGGGGTGAGGCGGGGTGAGGTGAGGTGAGGCGGGGTGAGTTGAGGTGTATTTATGATCCAGTTGGTTCACGGTTCCTAGAAGAAAGTGTTTCCGGGCAATTTTCACACGCCGCTGACTGTACCTGTGTCGTGAAGCAAGAGGTGGCGAGGTAACACAGAGAGAGAGACCTGTCACGTACAACATAAATTCTCGGTTTCTAGGTATCTGAGACAGAGGTTTGAAGCTTAGCCGAGGGGTTGACACACAGTGTTAGAGATATTGAGGAAGAAACGTGTGTATATATATGTGTGTGTGTGTGTGTGTGTGCGCTGCGGAGGGGGGGTGTTGTGTTGTGGTATGCTGGAGGAGGAGGAGGGGAAGGTGATGGGGCTTCTTCAACCACTAGGTCGAAATACCTGTATTACTCTCTCTCTCTCTCTCTCTCTCTCTCTCTCTCTGGTAGGTGGTTCAAGGAATAAATGCCTATGACGTGTGAGAGCCATATATACAACGTGTTGTGTAAGAGTCACAAAGATGAAACGTACGTGTGTGTGTGTGTGTGTGTGTGTGTGCGTGTGTGTGTGTGTGTGTGTGTGTGTGTGTGTGTGTGTGTGTGTGTGTGTAAGAAAGAAAGAAAGAAAGAGAGAAACAAAGATATGAATGAGATAAAGATAACGAGAGAAAAACAAAGAGAGAATTAGAGACAAAGATAGAGAGAGAGAGAGATAATAGAGGAACAGATGTATGGTCACGTGCTGCTTCTAGACACTCTTAATGTATCCCGCCTCACGCACTCAGGGTTACGTGCACACACACATGTACACACTAAGAAGTACTAGGGTTACGTGCACACACACATGTACACACTAAGAAGTACTTAGGGTTACGTGCACACACACATGTACACACTAAGAAGTACTAGGGTTACGCACACACACATGTACACACTAAGAAGTAAGTACTAGGGTTACGTGCACACACATGTACACACCAAGAAGTACTAGGTTACGTGCACACACATGTACACACTAAGAAGTACTAGGGTTATGCACACACACATGTACACATAAGAAGTACTAGGGTTACGTGCACACACATGTACACACTAAGAAGTACTAGGGTTACGTGCACACACATGTACACACTAAGAAGTACTAGGTTTACGTGCACACACATGTACACACTAAGAAGTACTAGGTTTACGTGCACACACATGTACACACTAAGAAGTACTAGGGTTACGTGCACACACATGTACACACTAGGAAGTACTAGGGTTACGTGCACACACATGTACACACTAAGAAGTATTAGGGTTACGTACACACATGTACACACGAGGAAGTACTACGGTTACTTTGACACACATGTACACACGAGGAAGTCCTACGGTTACGTCCACACATGTGTACACACGAGGAAGTACTCGGGTTACGTGCACACATGTACACTAAGAAATACTAGGGTTACTTACACGCACATATGTACACACGAGGGACTATTGGGGTTACATGTACACACTAGTGAGTACACATCATGTACTAAGGTGACTCCAGGCTGTGTTACACCTCACCCACAACTGTTACATGTGTGTTACAGACTGTGCTACAACTGTTACATGTGTGTTACAGACTGTGCTACAACTGTTACATGTGTGTTACAGACTGTGCTACAACTGTTGCACACTTGTTTTGTTCTTTGTTACAGGTAAGAGAGACTGCTACACAGGTGTAACAAGTGTGTTACTAGTTTAAAAGAGGGGGTGTTATTTGTGCAAGAGGGTGCGTTACTTGTGCGGAGAGCTGTGTTACAAGCTGTCACACGTGTCAGAGGGTCTTACAGGCTGTGTCACACGTGTTGGAGAGTGTTACATGTGTTGGAGGTGTGTTACAGGCTGTGTCACATGTGTTGGAGGGTGTTACAGACTGTCACATGTGTCGGAGGGTGTTACAGGCTGTGTCACGTGTCGGAGGGTGTTACAGGCTGTGTCACATGTGTCGGAGGGTGTTACAGGCTGTGTCACATGTGTCGGAGGGTGTTACAGGCTGTGTCACATGTGTCGGAGGGTGTTACAGGTATCTGGCCTGGTGCTCGTCTGTGGTGTCATATAAAATCATTGTTCAGCGCATTTGCTCCCAGACACGACCTCTTGTCTCTTCCATGCCTGTCTCTCCCATCACATCTCCCATCACCACACATCTCTCCATCACATCTCTCCCATCTACACATCTCTCCCATCACATCTCTCCCATCACCACACATCTCTCCATCACCCCACATCTCCCCATCACCACACATCTCCCATCTACATCTCCAATCTACCACACATCTCCCATCACCATATCTCCATCACCACACATCTCCCCATCACCACCATCTCTCCACCCCCATCTCTCCCATCCCCACACATCCCACCCATCATCACACATCACTACCCTTCACCACACACTACAAACCTACCCATCACCACATACACTACAACCACCACCAACCATCACCGCACACTACAACCCATCACCACACATCACCACACATCACACACACACACCCGGTTTAGGATTCTCAAAGCTAATAACGATATTTTTCGTCTCAATATTTTGTTCTTCTCGTAATTGGAGATAAAAACGTACATCCAATTCTCAAACTTTCCTACACACACACACACACACACACACACACACACACACACACACACCCACACCTGACTCCCTTTTAAACTACGAGAAAAAGATGAATTTCTCAAGAGATATGTAACCTTAGCTTGGATATTTAGGTGCAGTTGTATATATATATGTATGTATGTATGTATGTATGTATGTATGTATGTATCTCGAGTTCTGTATTACCCACAAGAAACTGAGTAGCGTTACAAAAAGTACAGCAGGTTGTGTTTACTAGAGATTCACTTTTTACCGATAGGGGTGTTTCTAGGATACAGGCGGTACAGTCTGTAATGACTTAGTCGTATTTAAACATTTCAAAATTACCTGTACTTTTATTTTGTTTTTTTGTTTTTGAGAGATCGGTCAGTGTTGGTTGTCAGGTGTTGGTGTGTCATGTGTGAGGGTGTGTCATGTGTGAGGGTGTGTCATGTGTGAGGGTGTGTCATGTGTGAGGGTGTGTCATGTGTGAGGGTGTGTCATGTGTGAGGGTGTGTCAGGTGTGAGGGTGTGTCATGTGTGAGGGTGTGTCATGTGTGAGGGTGTGTCAGGTGGAACATCATGTGTGGGGTGTGTCATGTGGGGTGTGTCATGTGTGAGGTGTGTCATGTGTGAGGGTGTGTCAGGTGTGAGGTGTGTCAGGTGTGAGGGTGTGTCAGGGAGTGAGTGTGTGTCATGTGTGAGGGTGTGTCAGGTGTGAGGGTGTGTCATGTGTGAGGTGTATGGGTGTGGTGTGTCATGTGTGAGGGTGTGTCATGTGTGAGGGTGTGTCATGTGTGAGGGTGTGTCAGGTGTGAGGGTGTGTCAGGTGTGAGGGTGTGTTATGTGTGAGGGTGTGTCATGTGTGAGGGTGTGTCAGGAGTGAGTGTGTCAGTTTAGTGTCAGGAGCGGGTGTCAGAGCTTGGATGTTTGCTTCATATACACAATTGTTTCCACACACACACACGTCAAGGAAGACACCTCGTGATTTTAAGGTTGACATGAGGCTGTTTTTGGTGTGTGTGTGTGTGTGTGTGTGTGTTTGTGTGTGTGTGTGTGTTTGTGTGTGTTAAGTTCAGGGTTACGAAGTTGGCATGGCACTGGTGTTTGGGTTCTTATTAGACTCGCTATACATGCCTCTTCACACACACACACATACACACACACACCTACCTACACACACACACACATATAAAAAACAGGAATCGTGTCAACTTTGAACTTCTGTATTGTTCCTAAACACACACATTGTTCCATAGGGGGGGTGGGGGCGTCACAGTGCTGGCTGACTGTACTCTCAACCATATAATTCTTCCTTACTAATCCTCTTCTGTTCTCTTCTCTTTAACATATTTCTTTTACTTTTATCAAATTCACCTTTTTATTACCTCATCGTCAGTGCTTTATCTCTGTTTTGTTCTCCTCTCGTTTGTTCTTCTTCTTCCTCTTGTTGTTTTTGTTTATGCGTGTGTTGTCATGCCTGTCTGTGTAGGGAGGGGGTGGGGGGGTGAGGAGAATGCCCATCAACCCCACCCTCGCTAAGCAGCCACCCCTTGCTCCGCCCTCCCCTCATATTAATACTCCTCCTCTTCCTCCCCTATCACCCTCCTCTCCCACCTCTGCCTTCCCTACTTCCTTCTCCCTCCTCCTCCTCCATCTCCTTCTTCCCCTTCCCCTCAGCCCTCCTCCCTACCCCACCCTCATTCCCCCACTCCCCCACCCTTCCTACCACCACCAGCAGCTCAGTGAACGCCTGTCATAGCTAGGAATACGTCGTGTGGAGGCAGGCGGAGGTCGGTGGATTCCTGCTGAAGTGGAGGAGGCGGAACTCCACTCAAATGTGGTTAGTGTTGTGATGGAGGTTTGGTGATGGTGGAGGGGGAATTTAATTTGGTGGTGGAGAGTGTGTGTTGGTGGAACAAGTGTGTGATGGAGAGTGAGTGTTGGAGGAGAGACTGTCACTGTTGAAGAATCCTTATTGTTGGAGAGTCGTTGGAGGAGATAATTCCCTGTGTTGGAGACAATCACTGGTACCAGAACCCAGCTGGTGTTAGAGCTCAGCTGGTGTTAGAGCTCAGCTGGTGTTAGAGCTCAGCTGGTGTTAGAGCTCAGCTGGTGTCAGAGCTCAGCTGGTGTCAGTGCTCAGGTGGTGTCAGAGCTCAGCTGGTGTCAGAGCTCAGGTGGTGTCAGAGCTCAGCTGGTGCCAGTGCGCAGGTGGTGTCAGGGCTCAGCTGGTGTCAGAGCTCACGTGGTATCAGAGCTCAGCTGGTGTCAGAGCTCCGCTGGTGTCAGTGCTCAGGTGGTGTCAGAGCTCAGCTGGTGTCAGAGCTCAGGTGGTGTCAGTGCTCAGGTGGTGTCAGTGCTCAGGTGGTGTCAGAGCTCAGCTGGTGTCAGTGCTCAGGTGGTGTCAGAGCTCAGCTGGTGTCAGAGCTCAGGTGGTGTCAGAGCTCAGGTGGTGTCAGCTCAGCTGGTGACGGAGGACCACAGGTAGAGTCTTCAGCTAGAACAGGTGGAAGCCTCTGAGTGACGTATGTGTTACCTGGAGTTTACCTGATGTTTACCTGGAGTTTACCTGATGTTTACATGGAGTTTACCTGATGTTTGCCATAAGTATACTTGGAATATATCTGGCGACGGTACTTTTGAGGCTGTCAGTGTTGTCAGATATACCTTATACCTGTACTCTGTCCGATATACCACCCCATACTTGTTCACCAGGTCTGACAGATATACCACATCCCTCTTAAGTATACCACCGTTTTAAGCATATATCCTCAGCATACCAGTAAATATACCTTATTAGACTCGTACATAACATATCAGGCTGACCAGATATTTTTAAGAATAACACCACACTTGTTGGTCTTGTTTCATCACTCTTGCTTAACCTGATCTTGGGGGTTAACGGTGCCAAGGAGTGCCAAGCAATATCAGAGTATTATAGTGCCAAGAAGTACCCAGAATATTACAGTGCCAAGAAGTGCCAGAGTAGTATAGAGTGCCAAGAAGTGCCACAGTGTTATAAAGTGCCAAGGAGGACCCACGCAACAGAGCCAGTCCGGAACATGAGTCGGCTCCCCTCCCCCCCTCCCCCCACCTTCAGGAAGTCCTTCGTCATCCTTACAGACAGATTCACTTTTGGTATCCGACACACGCACACACACACACACACACACACACACACACACACCATAAAGTCTTTAAAGTATGATAATGTGTTTTTATTCTATGGGCGCCGTTCTTTGGGTGTCCTACTGGTGTTTATGAGAGAGAGAGAGAGAGAGAGAGAGAGAGAGACCCCTGGCCATATTCCGTCATGTACTTGAATCTATCTAAAAGAATTACAACCTCTGCGATATACATGTCCGTCTGTGTCACCCGCTAGCATCCACGCCCGGGGGGGGGAGGTGTATGTCCTGTGTCTGTGAATCTGCTGACTTAGACGGGTCAGATATTACCTCGTCGATCCCTGTATGAGGAGTTGGGGAGTAGAGGAGAGAGAGAGAGAGAGAGAGAGAGAGAGAGAGAGAGAGAGAGAGAGAGAGAGAGGATTGCATGATCTCAACATTAGATAAACAGTGTTCATTCACACACACACACACACACACACACACACACATCGGTCACAACTGTCAGTCTCATTCAGTCGTGTGCCAGAACCTCTCCACCATGTTCACGACGTCATCAATTTGGGGACCTTCCTCTCTCTACCTCTCAATCAGTCTTTGTTCCTCGGTTATGTCAAAGGGAGAAGGAAAAAATGACGGGGTAAGGGGAGAGACGGGGGATGGAAGAGAGAGAGAGAGAGAGAGAGAGAGAGAGAGAGAGAGAGAGAGAGAGAGAGACTAATTTTCGCCACAGTTCTGGTAAAAGTTTAGCCAAGTGCTGAGGAGTGACGGACAAGTCTCCACAGCCTGTCTTTTTCTTCTGGTGTCTCTTGAAGTATTTATTTATTTATTTATTTATTCTTTTGTATATTGTTTTTGTAAGGTTGTTGGGTCACGTTGATAATACTTGTGAGAAATGTGGTTGTGTTGTGTTGTGTTGTGTTGTGTGTAGTGTTGTGGTGTGTTGTATGTATGTAATAGTTGGAGCACTAACTTGTGTATTTACCCTTTTATTGAGAGAACAAACACTTCCTCAGCTTACCTCTGTGTGTGTGTGTGTGGGCGTGCACGTGCGACTTGTGTTTTAGTAGTAAGCTTTATTCGTCAGGAAAGTGAGTGGTCCCGTAATTGATCTCCGGCCAGGGTGAAACTGTCGGCAGCTGCTATACGCCATCTGCCTCTGTCTACCCAACAGTAATTGGAAACCAGGATGCTAATCGATTGACTTATAATTGTTTGCAGTAATGATTAACCAGTGTAGTTCAGATTCAGATTTACCCCCAAGCAGGCGAGGGGGCTAGTTTGTTGGGCACCCCTTAACGCCATGTGCAAGGCGAAGCACACAAAAGCACCTCAAGCGTCCAACACGGAAGCCTGTGGCGTTCCTGACTGACTTCTTTGACTTACCGTACACATTTAAAGGGCGTGAGTCATACATCTCGACGTGGTTGTTGTGGCGATAGCAGCTTAAACACCTTCACACCTTTACTATGTGTGTACCCCTGAGTGTGTGTTTTATATGGTGTACAGGACAGGAGACATGCGATATCTTTTTACGAGGCGACATAACTTACTGTTTCATGTGAGAGGTGAGGTGGGTGACCTAGTTTGTGTGAGAGGGGGAGGGTGAGGGGGGATGGAAGGGGAAGGTTGCACAAACAGGTCTAATTGTGGTAAACCCAACTTGGCAGAAGTCGATTGGCTTGGCGAGGGAAAGGCAGTCAGGTTGGTGAGGAGGAGACTTAGGGGAAGGGGAAGAAGTTAGAGGGAGATGGGTAGTGGCAGGAGCAAGATGGGTTAAGGGCGTAGGAGTAGGTAAGTGGGGGAGGGGAAGGTGGGGAGAAGTAGGTAAGTAGAAGGGGAGAAGTAGGTAAGTGGGGGAGGGGAGGATGGGGAGGTAGGTAAAGGGTAGAAGTGGTGAGTGGGGGAGGGAGGATGGGGAGGTAGGTAAATAGAAGGGGGTAGAAGTAAGTGGGGTGGGGGAGGGGAGGATGGGGGACACAGTACAAAGTTAGTGCTCTTCACGTTAAGGAAGGAAGTGTTACATCCCCGGCCAGATCCTCCCAGCTGGTGGCTCTGATACTGCCCTGGGAGGTGGTGGTGGTCGTTACTGTTCTCCGGGAGGTGGTGGTGGTCGTTACTGTTCTCCGGGAGGTGGTGGTGGTCGTTACTGTTCTCTGTGAGGGTGGTGGTGGTCGTTACTGTTCTCCGGGAAGGGTGGTGGTCGTTACTGTTCTCCGGGAGGTGGTGGGGGTCGTTACTGTTCTCCGGGAGGTGGTGGGGTCGTTACTGCTCTCCGGGAGGTGGTGGGGGTCGTTACTGTTCTCTGGGAGGTGGTGGGGTCGTTACTGTTCTCCGGGAGGTGGTGGGGTCGTTACTGTTCTCCGGGAGGTGGTGGGGGTCGTTACTGTTCTCCGGGAGGTGGTGGGGTCGTTACTGCTCCGGGGAGGTGGTGGGGTCGTTACTGTTCTCCGGGGTGGTGGGGGGTCGTTACTGTTCTCCGGGAGGTGGTGGGGGTCGTTACTGTTCTCCGGGGTGGTGGGGTCGTTACTGTTCTCCGGGAGGTGGTGGTCATTACTGTTCTCCGGGAGGTGGTGGGGGTCGTTACTGCTCTCCGGGGAGGTGGTGGGGTCGTTACTGTTCTCCGGAGGTGGTGGGGTCGTTACTGTTCTCCGGGAGGTGGTGGGGGTCGTTCTGTTCTCCGGGAGGTGGTGGGGGTCGTTACTGTTCTCCGGGAGGTGGTGGGGGTCGTTACTGTTCTCCGGGAGGTGGTGGGGGTCGTCACGGTTTACCTTAAGGCGGCAAGGGTTCGTCACTGTCGATGCGTCACTGTACTATATTTGGGCATGGAGATGGTGGTTGTGGTGGTGGTGTTGGTGATTGTGATGATTGTGGTTGTGGTAATTGTGGTTGGTGTGATATCTGCTGGTGGTGTTTGTAGTAGTGGTAAAGATTGTGGTGGTTGATTAATGGTGGTTGTGGCTTCTTGGTAGTGTTCGTGACCTCATATGGTTGTTGTCAGTGGTGGTAGTCAATAGTTGTAGCTGGTAGTGATGGGTCCTTGTGGTAGTCGACTCTAATCTTGTTAATTATTCTATATTTATCGTCATTATTCCATCATATGTTTTAAATTATTGATTATTATTATTATCAGCTTCGTTACACACTATACACTTAAGAACTAACTCTCTCTCTCTCTCTCTCTCTCTCTCTCAATGACACACGCTTCGGGTTGCCATATATCACTTCCGACAGTCTCTCTCTCTCTCTCTCTCTCTCTCTCTCTCTCTCTCTCTCTCTCTCTCTCTCTCTTTTAATAAATAGCTCCTGCCATATTTGTCACCCCACATCAACCTTGTCAACATATATATATATTTTTTTTTAACCATTATTTATTTTTTTTGTTACAAGTCATCCATTACCTTAGTTAAGGGGCGTGTCTGTGTGTTTTATGCCCCGCCCTGAGTGGTCAAGGGGGCTATATTGCAGTCACTCCTCTTTTCTATCTGTTGTTACGTTGTTGGTTTATTGCTTATCCCGAGGTGTTATTTTGCTGTGATAGTCGTGTCCAAACCGAGGTACAGGGTGTGTGTGTGTAGTCATACGTGTACATGTACAGTATACTCACGCAGTAATGTGTTACAGACATACATACATACATACATACATACATACATACATACATATATACATACAAACAATTGACTCGTGTCCACAATCCACGCACAGAAAAAGAATTGCAATTTGGTAGCACACGTCAATAAGCGCCAGGCCTCAGTGGATCAAGGTCACCATGGTCAATGCTATCACCACTAGGTCGAGACCCTCCATGCAACCCGCCCAATCTTATGGTGTGTATATTTTAGTGCCTGCGTGCATGACACTTCAGTCAACAAAATCGCTCGGTGATGTCATGCGTGCTGACACACACACACACACACACACACACACACACACACACACACACATACATACATACATACATACATACACACACACACACACACACACACACACACACACACACACACACACACACACACACACACCATTCAAGCAAGCAAGCGGTGCAAAACTGTTGCAGGGATAGAGCCTCTCTCTCTCTCTCTTTTCTCTCTCTCTCTCTCTCTCTCTCTCTCTCTCTCTCTCTCTCTCTCTCTCTCTCTCTCATCGTCGTAGGAGTAAAGTGTTTGCGCATGTGTTTTGAATGGGTTTATGTGTATGCGTGTATGAACGTTCTGGTTGCGTGTACACACACACACACACACACACACACACACACACACACACACACGTGCAGCATAAGACGACTGAGGCCGCTGGCAGCCCTCAGTCGCCCGCCAGACCTTTACTTGTAACGTTGTGTGTTCCTCTGCTCCTCTACCTCCCTGGCCTCTACCTCTAGCCTTTCCTCCTGGTCTCTACAACCCTGATCTCCTCTATCCTCTACCTCCCTGGCCTCCTCCCCTGGCCTCTACCTCCCTGGTCTCTACCTCCTATCCTCTCCTCTTTTCCTTCCTCCTGGCCTCTACCTCCCTGGTCTCTACCTCCCTATCCTCTACCTCCCTATCCTCTACCTCCTTATCCTATACCTCCCTGGCCTCTACCTTCCCTAGCCTCTACATCCCTGGCCTCTACCTCCCTAGCCTTCATCCCTGGCCTCTACCTCCCTATCTTCTACCTTCCTGGTTTCTCCTACATATCCTCCACCTCCTGGCCTCTACCTCTTGGCCTCTACTTCCCTGATCTCTGCCTCCCTATCATCCACCTTCCAGGCCTCCACCTCCCTGGCCTCCTCCCCTGGCTTCCACCTCCTGGCCTCCACCTCCCAGGCCTCCACCTCCCAGGTCTCCACCTCCCTGGCCTCCACCTCCCTGGCCTCCCACCTCCCTGGCCTCCTCCCCTGACCTCCTCCCAGGCCCCACCTCCCTGGCCTTCACCTCCCTGGCCTCCCACCTCCCTGGCCTCACCTCCTGGCCTCCACCTCCCGGGCCTCCACCTCCCGGCCTCCACCTCCCTGGCCTTCCTCCCCTGTCCTCCACCTCCTGGCCTCCACCTCCCAGGCCTCCCTCCTGGTTACCAAACTTCTCTATCTGCCTGGCCACTACCTCCCTATCATCTGCCTCCCAGGCCTCCACATCCTAGGCCTTCACCTCCTGGCCTCCACCTCCCAGGCCTCCACCTCCTGGCCTTCCACCTCCCTGGCCTCCACCTAGGCCTCCACCTCCTTTGACCTCCACTTTCCTGGCCTCCACCTCCCTGGCCTTCACCTCCCCTGACCTCCACCTCCTGGCCTCCGCCATCCTCCCTCTTTATTTCCCTGGCCCATAAGCTTCTAATTGTCTTTGTTTCAGTGGGATATTGTCTTTTGTTTCAGTGGGATATTGTCTTTGTTTCAGTGGGATATTGTCTTTGTTTCAGTGTGATATTGTCTTTGTTTCAGTGGGATATTGTCTTTGTTTCAGTGTGATATTGTCTTTGTTTCAGTGGGATATGTCTTTGTTTCAGTGGGATATGTCTTTGTTTCAGTGGGATATTGTCTTTGTTTCAGTGGGATATTGTCTTTGTTTCAGTGGGATATTGTCATTGTTTCAGTGGGATATTGTCTTTGTTTCAGTGGGATATTGTCTTTGTTTCAGTGGGATATTGTCTTTGTTCCAGTGAGATATTGTCTTTTGTTTCAGTGGGATATTGTCTTTGTTTCAGTGGGATATTGTCTTTGTTTCAGTGGGATATTGTCTTTGTTTCAGTGGGATATTGTCTTTGTTTCAGTGGGATATTGTCATTGTTTCAGTGGGATATTGTCTTTGTTCAGTGGATTCTTTGTTTCAGTGGGATATTGTCTTTGTTCAGTGAGATATTGTCTTTGTTCAGTGGATATTGTCTTGTTTAGTGATATTGTCTTTGTTTCGTGGGATATTGTCTTTGTTTCAGTGGGATATTGTCTTTGTTTCAGTGGGATATTATCTTTGTTCCAGTGGGATATTGTCTTTGTTTCAGTGGGATATTGTCTTTGTTTCGGATATTGTCTTTGTTGTGATATTATTTTTCCAGTGGGATATTGTCTTTGTTTCAGTGGGATATTGTCTTTGTTTCGGTGGGATATTGTCTTTGTTTCGGTGGGATATTGTCATTGTTTCAGTGGGATATTGTCTTTGTTTCAGTGGGATATTGTCTTTGTTTCAGTGGGATATTGTCTTTGTTTCAGTGGGATATTATCTTTGTTCAGTGGGATATTGTCTTTGTTTCAGTGGGATATTGTCTTTGTTTCAGTGGGATATTGTCTTTGTTTCAGTGAGATATTGTCTTTGTTTCAGTGGGATATTGTCTTTGTTAGTGGGATATTGTCTTTGTTTCAGTGAGATATTGTCTTTGTTTCAGTGGGATATTGTCTTTGTTTCAGTGGGATATTGTCTTTGTTTCAGTGGGATATTGTCTTTGTTTCAGTGGGATATTGTCTTTGTTTCAGTGGGATATTGTCTTTTGTTTCAGTGGGATATTGTCATTGTTTCAGTGGGTATTGTCTTTGTTTCAGTGATATTGTCTTTTTAGTGGATATTGTCTTTGTTTCAGTGGATATTGTCTTTGTTTCAGTGAGATATTGTCTTTGTTTCAGTGGGATATTGTCTTTGTTTCAGTGGTATATTGTCTTTGTTACAGTGGGATATTGTCTTTGTTTACAGTGGGATATTGTCTTTGTTTCAGTGGGATATTGTCTTTGTTTCAGTGGGATATTGTCTTGTTACAGTGGGATATTGTCTTTGTTTCAGTGATATTGTCTTTGTTCAGTGGGATATTGTCTTTGTTTCAGTGTGATATTGTCTTTGTTTCAGTGGGATATTGTCTTTGTTTCAGTGGGATATTGTCTTTTGTTCAGTGGGATATTGTCTTTGTTTCAGTGGGATATTGTCTTTGTTTCAATGGGATATTGTCTGTTTCAGTGAGATATTGTCTTTGTTTCAGTGGGATATTGTCATTGTTTCAGTGGGATATTGTTTGTTTGTGGGATTGTCTTTGTTTCAGTGGGATATTGTCTTTGTTTCAGTGGATATTGTCTTTGTTTCAGTGGGATATTGTCTTTTGTTTCAGTGGGATATTGTCTTTGTTTCAGTGGGATATTGTCTTTGTTTCAGTGGGATATTGTCTTTTGTTTCAGTGGATATTGTCTTTGTTTCAGTGGGATATTGTCTTTGTCGGATATTGTTTGTTTCGATATTGTCTTTGTTTCGGGGATATTGTCTTTGTTACAGTGGGATATTGTCTTTGTTTCAGTGGGATATTGTCTTTGTTTCAGTGGGATATTGCGTCAGTAGGTGTACCACGCCCTCAAGTTTCAGCTGTCCCTCAAAACGTAGTGTTATTGTCTGGTTTTTAAGTGTGGCCCTTAAGCGCTGTGTGCTGGATCAGCTGATGCTCAAGCGGCGTGGTTTTATCTCTCTTTTTGAAGTGTCGCCCTCAAGCGCCTGTTTGTCGATCGTTATGGGTTAATGCGCGTTGTGTGACCCTCAAGCAGTAACTCACAGGAAATTGTTTATGCTCAAGCGCCCTGTGCATGAAACTGTTAAACTCAAGTGCTGTGGGCAAGCGCAGTTGAACACTTTTGTGCCCTGTGCCGGACCTGTTGACACTCAAGCGCTCTGTGCATGGTCAGTTTTGCACTCAAGGGCTCTCTGCAAGGTCAGTTGTACAGTTAAGCGCTCTGTGCAGGGCTTCCAAGTGTTGCTAACTGTGTACGACTGCCTGCTGGCGGAGTTACCGGCGGCTGGTGATATATGGAAGAAGGTATATTTACCGTTGTGGCGCCGGGCGGGCAGGTCCTGCTGTGTTACGGTGCTCACCAAGTATAACGGGCGTGTGTCACTGGTGGCACTACGTGTGACAGGCGTGTGTGTCACGGGCGTGCCGGCACGTGCATGTGTATTGTAGTGCGTCACGTGACCTGTGACACTTGTGACGGGAGACATCAAACAAGTGTGACGATCATCACTTGTGACGGGCGCCACGTGCGTCACCACCGCCAGCGTGATGGAACATGCCAGACTTATCGACGAGATGGAGGAAGGCGTCTCGTAAGTACTAGCGAGGGAAGATGGTGTTCCTCCCTCCTTCTTTTTCCTTCCCTCCCTACCCCTTCCTCCTCCTCCTCCCTCTTCCTCCTCCCTCTTACTCTCTCTTCCTCCCACTGCCCTCCCATCCCCCTCCTCTTTACCTCCCTTCCACTGCACTCCCTTTTTCCTGCTACCACTCCCCATTCCCTCCCTCCCGCTGACCCTTCCACTGTAATAAAATCTTAGACTTCTTGCTGCCCTCCCTTCCCAGTTTTTCTTCATCTCTCCCTCGTTCTCTTCCTCCCCCCTCCCTCCTGGTCTCCCCAACACTGGCCTCCCCAACACTGGCCTCCCCCAACACTGGCCTCCCCAACACTGGCCTCCCCCAACACTGGCCTCCCCAACACTGGCCTCCCCCAACACTGGCCTCCCCCATGGCTCCCCAACACTGGCCTCCCCAACACTGGCCTCCCCAACACTGGCCTCCCCCAACACTGGCCCAGTTAATGGAAGAGTCCAGTTGATTGCTCGATCTGCCTCGTTGGAGTAAACGACCCACTTTTGTTCTGACCAGAAGAGCTATATATATCGTTTTGTCCAGACCAGTAGATAAATACTTCACTGTGTAAGATATATATATATATATATATATATATATATATATATATATATATATATATATATATATATATATATATATATATATATATATATATATATATATATATATTTTGTCCAGTAGAGGGCATATAAAGCCTTGTTTTGTTCAATATAGAGGAATATATGCAATTGTTGTGTTTATTGAAGTGAACAATGAACATGCATTTGACACGTGTCAGTCAGTCAGTCAGATATTGAACACATTTTTTCTGAGTCATGCGGTCGACAAACATCTGGACACGAATCTTAACACACGTCCGTCTGGACACGCCAATAACAGGTCCCTGGCCACATTCCACTGTTAATGTACAAGACACAATGGGCATGGCGAGTCATGCTACTGGGTGAACTGGTAAACGAACCCCACGGCTTCTTCACCCCACGCCCTCCTATCCCTGTGTCCTTCCCCGTGCCTTCTACTCCTCCATGAGCTCTGCAAAGCGTGCAACCTGGGTGGTGGGGGTGTGTTGCTGTGGAGGGTGGCTTGCAGCACACACACACAACACACACACACAGTTGTCATTTCTTAAAATATTGTGTGTGTACGTGTGACAGCTTGAAATATTCCTGTCAGAGTTACGATTTGTTGAATATTTTAATGAGTAGCAGCTTCAAGTACAGGATATATTATCATCTTTGAATATACTAGTATAACCGGGTGTTGTTATATGTCTGTAGTTATGTAATAATAATAATAATAATAATAATAATAATAATAATAATAATAATAATAATAATAATAATAATGGTAGTAGTGAACTTTGGTTGATGATTATTGAGCTAAAATATAATATATAAGAAGTTATTATTAAACAAACCTATAATTATTTTCATCTTCCATCAGTTATATGGGAAAAGTATATGATCCAAGGACCATATAACTGTTATAGGCAGCAGGAAGACGTGTGTGTTATATGCGTGTCGTGCTGTATTCATTATTTATATTAATACCTGCGTTATATAGAATAAATTGTGTTGTATTATTATTTATCTTACTGTATTTGCGTTGTATTAATTAGAATATACGCGCTGTATTATATAGAATTATAGATAATCTTACCTGTGTTGTATTATAGAATTATCTTATATTTGGATTTATATTAACGAATCATCAGAGGGCTAGCGGTGTGAAGGCTGGACCCCGCCCTGTCACGTGACCAGCTGGTGTGTGTGTGTGTGTGTGTGTGTGTGTGTGTGTGTGTGTGTGTGTGTGTGTGTGTGTGTGTGTGTGTGTTTTTACTTATCAATATTAACACACACACACACATAAATCTCCATTAAGATTCAGAACTGCCGAACGCCTTAGAGTTATTCGTCAGTCTCCCAGATGGCGTGCCTGTGGTTCGTGCCAGCTGGGTTATTGTGTTTGGTCAAGATTGAAGTAAGGGTTAATGTCAAGGTCACCACTTTTTTGTTATTGCTATATCGACAGCTGAATGAGGGGGAAGGGTGGGATACAGCCACTGAGGCGCCACCACACACACACACACACACACACACACACACACGTTACATATGTCTCTTGGCTTCTGGTAAATATCCTCAAGGGTATATTCGACACGCACCATTATTTTGACAAGAGTTTTCAATGTTCAGGATAATCAAGACGTTGTGTGTGTGTGTGTGTGTGTGTGTGTGTGTGTGTGTGTTGGTAGACTTTCAGGAACTTCCACAAGTATTTATGTAATAATTTGATGCTGAAAATTCCTAATACAACAGTTAAGGTTTCAGAAATGACTTGATACAGCCACCGGGTACAGGTAGGCAGGCAGGCATTCAGTAATGTGATTTCAACCAGGTGATGAAATTCAGTAGATTAGTTTGAGGAGTGACATGACAGTATTCTAGTGTGTTGTGTTACAGAGGATGGTTCTTCCTCCCCTCCCTCCCATAAACTCTCCTCTATTCTATCCTGCCATGCCCTCCCCTTTCTACCCCTGCCAAAACCACCCTCCTCCTCACCCCTCCCCTCCTAACCCCCTCCTAACCCCTCCCGTTCATGTTTACTAATTACAGACAAATGATATAACTTCACGGCCTTAGTATGGCTGTATAGAACCTCGCCACGATACACTCTTTCTTTACGACATATTCGTGTCCAGAAAAGGTTCGTGGTATAACGTTATATGGCGATTTTATGTCGTTATACCATCCCAGTTATGTTTCTGGTATAGCTCGTGTTGTATTAACTAGTTCCAGGTTCGTGGTATGATCTCAGTCTCTTTGTCCTGATATACGATATGCGATATACCCACTCAGAAGATGTCTTAGTCTAGAAATACGATCTTGGGTTAGATATACTCTTGATATGCTTTGGTATAACACTCCCATTATACCATATTGATAGTATAATTTTGGTGTATTGTACTGAAGATACTGTCTTATGGTATAATCTTAATATACCTGCGTCTCGATGCCCAAATATAACGTTATATTACGACATAACCCCTGATATACCCCCCTCTCCCTAAATTAACATCCAATCGACCTATGTCTCCCGGAGGTGCCAATTTAACTATTACTATGGGATTTAAGAGACAATTTACCTTGACCGGGATGCACCTTGGGAGTCTGTCTTCCCCCGAGGTTATTATTATTGTTGTACTCATCGTCTTAACGTCTGTTAATTGTATGTACTCAAGTGTTTTATGTACTCGAGATAAAGTAAGGTACTCGGCATGTTTCCACACACACACACACACACACACACACACACACACACACACACACACACACACAGGTTATTACCCAAGGGAGATCATTAACCAACATAACAACAGGAGGAGGAAGAGGAGGAGGAGGAAGAAGAAGGAAGAAGAGGAGGAAGAGGAGGAGGAAGAGGAGGTACAGACTAAAGAGGTTGGTGGTGGTGTCTGCGTTAAAGGGGTTATATGCAGCAGGCACTGTATTAGGGCGTGTATATGCCAGGCCGCCCACCCAGCTGCCAGACGTATAGTGTGTGTGGGTGGGTGGGTGAGTGGGCGGGTGGGTTGGGTGTGTGTGTGTGTGGGGGGGGGGCGGGGGGGCTGGGTAAGGTTTGGGTATATGTATGTATGTATGTCTGTACTGCATGTATGTATGTATGTATGTATTGTGTATGTATGTATGTATGTATGTATGTAACTCAAGTTCTACTAACGTTTATGGAATACACAATTATATAGAATACATTACACATATACTGTATACATATAGAAGTGTGTATTAATGAGTGTATTAGTAAGGTGAGTAAATGAATGGGTCAGTCAGGTGAGTAAATGAATGGGTCAGTCAGGTGAGTAAATGAATGGGTCAGTCAGGTGAGTAAATGAATGAGTCAGTCAGGTGGTAAATGAATGGGTCAGTCAGGTGAGTAAATGAATGGGTCAGTCAGGTGAGTAAATGAATGAGTCAGTCAGGTGAGTAAATGAATGGGTCAGTCAGGTGAGTAAATGAATGGGTCAGTCAGGTGAGTAAATGAATGGGTCAGTCAGGTGAGTAAATGAATGGGTCAGTCAGGTGAGTAAATGAATGGGTCAGTCAGGTGAGTAAATGAATGGGTCAGTCAGGTGAGTAAATAGATGGGTCAGTCAGGTGAGTAAATGAATGGGTCAGTCAGGTGAGTAAATGAATGGGTCAGTCAGGTAAGTAAATGAATGGGTCAGTCAGGTGAGTAAATGAATGAGTGATTGAGTGAGGTGAGCGTGTTTTATCGTGAGCAAAGTATAAGGTGTAAAATAGTACTGGTGTTTATGTGCGTTTACAGGGCACTAACCCTTTGGTAAATGATGAATTAACTTGGGTATAATTTGAGGAAAATACGTCTCTCTCTCTCTCTCTCTCTCTTCTCTCTCTCTCTCTCTCTCTCTCTCTTCTTCTTTTCTTTCTTGCCGTGAGTGTACAGAAAGCCTCCTCCCCCACCTAACCATTGGATACATCAGGGCCTCCTCCTCCTGTAGGTGGTGGTAGGGTGAGTTTATCCTGCCAGGGGTGAGTGGAGGGTGGAATATGAGGGTATGGTGGTGATACGGTTTTATCTTCTGGTATTTAAATGAGAAGGACTGGGAAGGAGAGAGAGAGAGAGAGAGAGAGAGAGAGAGAGAGAGAGAGAGAGGAGTCGTTGTCGATTATTCTCTACCTAGTTGTTTTGTTATGCTGGAATGGTCACCTGAAGATTAGCTCCCCTCCCTCCCCCTCCTCCCTCTCCTCCCCTCCTCCCTCTCCCTCCTCTCCCTCCCCTCCTCTCCCCTCTCTCCTCCTCCTCTTTAGTTTATCTCACCTGTTGATTAAATACTCTTAACTCTACCTAAAGGGGGTTAAGGTAAGGTTAGATTAGGTGAGTGTTAGTTTAGATTAGCTTAGGTTAGGTTAGGTTAGTGTTAGGTTTAAATTAGTTTTTGTTAGGTTAGTTTTATGTTATGTTAGTTTAAGTTAGTTAATAATAGGTTAGATTAGCGTTAGGTTAGGTTAGGTTAGGTTACGTTGTTGTTAGCGTTGAGTTAGCGTTAGGTTAGATTAACGTTAGGTTAGGTTAGCGTTAGATTAGGTTAGCGTTAGGGTGTTTAATCATCAGGTAAAATAAGCTGAGGAATAATCTACAGGTAATCCACCGGCTCTTACCTGGTGATTAATCTGTAGCTACCAGGACTGTTGCTGTACCTGTATCAACATACTGTCTGCAATGCTTTACCTTTACCTGTATCATATGTCTGTACCTTTACCTGTATCATATGTCTGTACCTTCACCTGTAGCATATGTCTGATCTTCACCTGTAGCATATGTCTTACCTTTACCTGTATCATATGTCTGTACCTTTACCTGTATCATATGTCTGTACCTTCACCTGTATCATACAGTATATCTATACCTTCACCTGTACTAATCTATGTTCCTGTTTTTGTATACCTCTACTGTATTGGTAATTAATATTGTGTATATATCTGTACCTGTAATTTCTCCTTGACCTGTACCGCTGCTGTATTTGTATCATCACTACTGTACCTGTATCTGCACCTGTACTGTACCATCACTAATGTACCTGTACCTGTTCAAATGTTTATCTACCTGAACAATTTTTGTCCTTTCCGAGTCGGTAAAATGGAATCAGGTAAATCATGTTTTTATTATTATTATTATTATTATTATTATTATTATTATTATTATTATTATTATTATTATTTTTATTATTATTATTATTCCTGTTATTATTATTATTATTATTATTATTACTGTTATTATTGAACTCGCTACGAATTATAATAAGTCCGAGAAGTTATTTGAAGTTTAATTATATTGAAGTTATAGCTTGAGTTATTATAAGTTATATTTGACTTAGTTTAGTGTTGTGTAGCAGTTGTTTGTTTGAGGTTGTTGGTAACACTGTGTAATCTAAGCGCGTGCCTCTCAAGCCACCTGGAGTACCTTGAGACAGACAGACAGACAGACAGACGGACGGAGAGATAGAGAAAGAGGCGGGCGGGGGGTGGGAGGAGGGGCAAGTGTAGAGGAGAAAGATGAGGAGGAATGTTTGTACGGGTGAAGTGGAGGGATTTAAGAGGCTCTGGAGAGGAAGTGGAGGAGGAAGTGGGAAGAAGGAGGATAGCCAAGGAGGAAGGATTACTTGAGAGAGAAGGGGAGGAGAGTGGATTTCAGAGAAGAGATAAAAGAGGAAGAATTGGATGAGGATGAAGGAGAGAAAGAGAGATGATGGATAAATTAAAACATTAGTAAGATACAGGATAATAAGAAGAGGCAAATATTGTTACGTGAAATTAATGGTAAGAATGGGTAATGCTCCCTCCACCACCACCGCTCTTACTACCATAATAATAATAATAATAATAATAATAATAATAATAATAATAATAATAAAACGCAAATAAAAATAACCTAATTAATTCCAATAAAAATGAAAAATGAAAATCAAATAAAACAAAATAAACAAGAAAATAAATGAAAATGGAGACGAAGAAATATGACACTAACAAACGGAAGTGAAAAGGTGAATGAAGGGGGTGTGAAGTAGGGGCTGGTAGGGGGTAGGGGGGGGTAGGCTAAAAATGAGAGAGCGATAAAATGAGAGGGCAGGGTAGGGCCGGGCAAGGAGGGGGCAGCAGTTGTCGTGGGCAGGCGGACAAGGGAGGGCAGGAGCTAATACCCAGAAAGGTCTTTACAGGAAAACACACAGACTCACTCGCTGGTATCGTCGGACGCACCAACCTCATTGTCTTCAGTCTTCTCCCTACACGCAACCGCACCCGCAGTCTTTTGTGTCCATACCCGCAACCGCAGCCCGGATTATGTTTTTTATCCGTAACCGCAGGCCACCAAATTATAACCGCAAACCACAGTGTCCTCGTTATGGTATCCGCAGCTGGAATACCACTGTCGCCCGCAAGATGGTGCTGACCATACCATACCACGAAAAGCTGCTGTGCTGTGCTGTGCTGTGCTGTGCTGTGATGTGCTGTGTTAGCTTGTTGATTAATGATGTCCTGACGAGTGAGTGTTTTAGTTACGACATCCAGCAAATAATGTGGCTGTGTCCTGAATCACACACACACACACACACACACACACACACGAAAAAACTTATATCTTCCGTGTTGTGAAAAATTTGTGTTGTAGTGAATAATTTGTACCACTTGTTATTATTTATATTATCAGTCAGTTATGGCGGGTAATAGGTCAGACATCACAACTATCATGACGCTGTATCCTGTCCCAGAAATATATCATGATTTTAATGTTTATGTTTGGTGTGTGTGGGAGTGGGGGGGGGTAGGTTGATGTGTGTGTTGTTGTTGTACTGTAATGTTGTGATTGGTTGTGCGGAGTAAGACCCACATCAGGTTAAACTGTATTGTGATATGTGTCTGGTGAATGTTGTTATTGTTGTTATTATTGTTCCTCTTGTTATTTACTGTATGTTTTATTCATCTCATCTTTTAATTGTTGATGACTCTCGTGTGTACTAGGTTAAAACATGCTGACAGACCTTAGTTACTGTAGCACTGTAATACATCATAACTTATTGTAGTGCACCGTCCATGTGTTGTAGTGGGTGAGTATCGGGCGTCACTCCTACACCTGCTGATTGAGTGGCACTGTGTCCCTCCTTTTGGTCATTATTGCAGTGCCTTTGACTTATTTATCGTGATTGGACGGTGCCAGCAGCTCGTTTTACTCTTCTGCCCAAAGATTGGTTGATTTATTTAATGACGTCATACATTGTGAGGTGACGTCAGCAGGTCAGCACTTTGATAAGGAAAAAATCAGTAGTAAAGTTCTGCTGCCACGACCAACGTAGCGCTACACATTCTGTACATAAAAATAAATGGAGTGTGTGGGTGTGTTGAGTGACGTAAACAAGAATAGCTGTACATTTTTTTATGAAGATTCTGTGTCCAGTGAAACATTTACCATATTGAATACCTGTTGACGTATGTGTGTGTGTTTGTAGTCGTATGTGTTTGTTTGTAAATAACATGTAGATATAACAAAGGAAAAAGTATATAAAATTAATTATCTGAACATGTACAAGGTGTCTCAGAAAAATGTATACACACTACCTAACAGATGTTTGTGGAGATCGCGTGAATGTTTATATTACTACAGCTAATTTGTCCTCACTTGACGTGTGAGATTAACGAAACATGAGGACAATTTTGTTGTAATGCAGCCAGTCACGCAAGTTCCAGGAAAATCTGTAAGGCAGTGTGTATACGTTTTATTCTGAGACTCTGTACATGATTAGACTTACAGTACAGGTTCAACACAGACGGCGGTCAGAATGTCATCATAACTACAGAAGGACTCGACCGTAACGAGGTTGTCTTAGTGTGGACACAGATGACTTAGGGTCGGTGAGTATCGGGGTCTGGCCGACAGAAATTTGATGGTGTCGTAAAGTGTGGAGGAGGTGAGGTGGAAGACCAATAACAGTGACGGTCAACACCACACACCAGTTTACGACGACTGTGAGAACAACAGTGCGGGGCGTGACGTGTGTGAGGAAACCTGACCCGCCTCTGTTGAGATTTACCTTCTGCACCACATATCAGAAGGGTCGGTGTGGAGTCTCCCAGGGGTGCCTTGTGATCGTCTCTAATGACACCAATGCTACTTGGAGACCAATATATGACAGTTGTTAAACGAAGGAAGAAGTTTATAGACAGCTTAAGGCTCTCAAGGGAGCTTTACTCTCGGTACTAGATGACCGAAGAGTTGACTGACACTGGTGTGTGGTAGATGTAACAGCTGGGTTGTGGTAGTGTGGTGTAACACTGATCGTGGCTCCCAGGACGTCAAAATTACGAGTTACTAAAACAAACTGAGGAAGACAGAGACGCGAGAACTGTGGGAAACTGTAGCTCTGCGGTCGACCATGACCCAGAGACTAAGAGAGGATACACTGATGCTCACGGTGCTCCACTAGTCATCACTGATGGTTGTGATCAACACTACTGACTCGCATCATGACTACTTGGAGCCTCAGTCAGGAGCCTTCTGTCGGCGGCGCGGAAGATGAAGATGGCAGCAGCAGTGCCCCGTCGACCCAACAGTGCGGGTTTGAGGGAGTGGACAAGGGAGCGACAAACCTGACTCACCAACAGTCCTTTGATTTGGTGTCGACTTCAGCCGTTGTGTCGAGGGTTGGTCAGGTGAAGCCCGATAGGCCGGAGTGGCAACCAACATGTTCATCGCGAGCAAAACTCGTCGTCCTCCAGGAGCGAGGTGGTGAGGTAGTCCACCAACAGAGGAGTAGTAAGGATGTGTCCCCCAGCCCGGTACATTATCAACGTGCTCCTCCCCGTGGTGGTGACGACCAGTCCACCGTGACTATGGGCTCCCTCACCAGCACCAACGTCACCCTCACATCCCGTCTGCTGGGGCGCGTGTCACGGGCCTGGAGAGCCACGCCCCCGCGTTTCGCCTGGAGGAGGGCCACCACGCCTCAACGCCTGGCTAAGTTAAGGCCAGGGCGCCACGAGAGTGCCACACTCCTGCACAAGTTGACGTGAGTCCGCGCCAGTCAGCCCGGCGACCACCAGGCACCAGCTAACGTCTAGCGACTTTCTAGACTGTACCTTGTCACGCTAGGGTCTTGTTACAGTGACGTCTCTCTCTCTCTCTCTCTCTCTCTCTCTCTCTCTCTCTCTCTCTCTCTCTCTCTCTCTCTCTCTCTCTCTCTCTCCTCCGTACCATTAGTGATGTAACTTTTCAACTATTTGCGGCCTCTCTTAATACATCCCTCCTAGCTAATGCCACACCGTGTGCTTTACTACCGGGGGGGGGCTGTAGCGAGGTGTACCCTGGTTGAAAGAATGCATTTTGTCAGCAGGAGGGGCGCGTGTGGGCGATGTCTGTAACTGCAAATTCAGAGGAACACTGAAGCGTGTGGGTGTTGGGATAAACGCTATTTTGTATGTGTGTGTGTGTGTGTGTGTCGATTGATAGGTAGGTGAGGGGATGTAAGTTTTTTGTGTTGCGCCTTAAAAAACACAGAAAAGTACATCAACAGATCATAAATCAGGTAAGTGCGTGAAGTGATCAACCAGTGTGTTTATCATCAAGATAGAATAAGACGTGTGTTATTGTCTCAATATATAAGATGACCTCAACCCAATAATGTATAGTATACATTGTATACCATGTTCGTAAATAAATGTCTGTTTACCGTTATTCTGAAGTCTCTGTACCACCTGTATTTTGTATCTTCACTTGCACTTTTTGTACAACATGTACCTTTACCTGTACCTGTATTTATCTCTGGAAGTGTAGTTTTTTTTTAGTTTTAACAATTATATTGACAAAATTTAGGTACAATTTGCCTTTTCTGAATAGTTCAGTCAGGTCTTGACACTGAGGGTGCTGTCACTGTTCACTGCCACGCAGGACAGAGGTTCATACACAAAGGAGATAGTAATAGGTCATATTCATTTGTGTTATATTCTATTTGAGGATTAATCAGTGTTGACTAGTAAAAGTTGGATAGAGAGCAAGAATGTCCTCAAGCATTTATTATAATAATTACATAGTTCATGATACAATCAGCCAGGTGGCCTGAAGTCTTTGACAGTGTCACATTCAATAATATAGTGTTCAAGTGTATGCTTTAAAGGTTTATCACAAAGTTTACATGCTGAGTGTTCCAGTATGGGTACAGCGTTACTAACTTGCCAGATGTGTCTGTATCCTAGCCTAATTCTGGCCACGACTACATCACATTGTCCGGTTCTGTCCTTATGCTGGCCATACCGGTACCCCTTGTCACAAAATCTGTAACATTTACTAATGCTACAACTGTCAGGTCTCTGTGTATTTCTCATTTCTTCTAGATCAGAGTTCTTGATTTTGACTTATATGTTTTTAAGTACAGCATTGGACAGGCCAAGGTCACGGTCAACATTTCCTTTCTTACATGCCTCATTGGCCAGCCTATTAGCACAGTCATGATACCTAATTCCAACATGGGATGGAATCCACACAAATTCAATGCGAAAGTTGTTTTCCTTAGCAGTTATCACATTCTTTTAATATCACAGACAACTTTAGACATAGACCCTGACGGTCTGTTCATTGATTTCAAAGCACGTTGAGAGTCACAGAAAATTACCCCACCTCCATTTTCTTTAAGGTAGTCTGTAGCTAAGTAGATTCCCATTAGTTCAGTTTGTGTGGTGCTGGCCCAGTTGTTTAGCCTTTCCATGTTTGACACTATCATCTTATTTTCTTTATATATATATATATATATATATATATATATATATATATATATATATATATATATATATATATATATATATATATATATTACACCTGCACAACCTGTGTTTGTCTACACAGAACCACCAGCAAAAGCATAACATTCACTTGATATAATACTCTCAATGTGACTGTTAATAGTTTCTCGTGTTATACATCTCACTACATTGGTGTTTAACATTTGCTAACCGCTGACAGGTGTGATCGTACATTGTGTTGTAGCAGTGCAGTGTTGTCTCATTGCATGATACTAAGGGACACAGAACATGGTGGTCTCTGCCTCGGAGTGTACAATACAGTGTAATGCCTCACTCCTGGGCTGTACTGTTGTGTTGCAAGATCAGTGTCTGTAGTAGCGGGTGGGTGGAGCTGAGATGAGGGGAAGAAGGAAGAAAAGGAGATAGAGAGAAGAGAGAAAGATAGAGAGAAGAGGGACGGTGAGGAAAGAAAGAGATGAGAGAGAGAGAGAGAGAGAGAGAGAGAGAGAGAGAGAGAGAGAGAGAGAGAGAGAGAGAGACGGTGAGGAAAGAAAGGGATGAGGAAAGAGGGAGAGAGAGAGAGAGAGGAAAACGGAAGAAAGGTTGAAGGGAAGGAAGGGAGAAGGAGGAGGGGAGGTGTGTGTATGTGGGGTGTGGATGGAGGTGGAGCCAGGAGGAACTTTAATATACCACAAAACTATATTCACCCTTAACTTATACCGTTCATCCATCAGTCTCAACCTAGTCATTGTCTCCTTGTAGCGTGACGACTGCCTTCCCCTCACCACACAACCTCACCTGACCCCCTTGACCTTGTCCTATACACACACACACGTATTAGCTTCTCATTTGACTTGACCTTGTTTTGAGCACACGACCATGTTCTATATCCACGTACTAAGCCTCTCATTTGACCTCCTGACCTCGCTGCTCTATTTCTCAAGCGTTAGTGTCTCATTTGACCTCGTAACCTTGTTCCTTCCAGTGTGTTCTTTCTGCTTCTTAGGTTTGTACTTTGTGATATTATGTCGTTGTGTGATACAGCAAGGTCATAAATATATACCTGACTTTATTATTATTGTTATTGTTACTGTTGTTGTTATTGTTGTTGGTGGTGGTATTATTATTATTGGTATTATTATTATTATTGTTGTTGTTATTATTATTTGTATTTTTATGAATGTACTAATCTAATTATTCCTTTTATTATTATTATTATATTATTATTATTGGTGTTAATGTTATTACCTCCATTACTGCTAATCTTATTACTCTTGATTATTATTACACTTTATCTTTATGGACGTCTTGGGACCTCCATCACCATGACGTCACAAATGTAAACATTCCCGAGATGCCAACCCGTCGCTTATACTCCTATTTATTTTTCTCCAAGTCTCTATGACAACGACGGCGTCTCTGATCTGGCCTGCGTGTGTGTGTGTGTGTGTGTGTGTGTGTGTGTGTGTGTGTGTGTGTGTGTGTGTGTGTGTACATTCTGTTTTTATCGGTTCCTTCCTCTTTATCTACTATTTACTGTTTATTTTTAATTCTCAAATAATCTCTATAAGCTGGAACGTTTTGTTGTGTGTATGTGTGTATATGAATGAACCAAATTTTCTCGTTCTTTTTCCATCTCCTTCAGTTATCAATCACGTTCATTCTTTTCATTTGGTTTTCATATATGTCTTCTTCTTTTCCTATACGTTATATTCCTTTCATTATATCGATGTTTCTCTCTTATCCACTCTATGTAATTGTCTCTCTCCCTTTGTGTTACCTGACCTACCCTGATCCACACACCTGTCACACACCTGTACCACACCTGTCCCCTAAAACACACCTACATCTGTCACGCTCTTCTATACTCTCTCTCTCTCTCCCACGCTAATTACATGTCTTGTTCTCCATCCATTTGTTCCTCCTTACCTCCCTCTCTCTATGTCCATCAATCCATTGCTCTATCCATCCCTCCTTACTATTTATTTATCTATCCAACCATCCCTTTCCCCTCCCCTCCCCCAACCCTTTATTTATCTATTTTATTTGTATATTCCACCTCCCACTCCCTTCCTTCCTTCCTTCCTTCCTTCTTTCTTTCTTTCTTTCCTTCCTTTATCCATCCCCTCCGTCCCCAACAATATCACTGAACATCTTCCTCTTCCTCCCCCCCTGGCAGGACGGAGACAGGCACCCAGCAGAAGCCCGCCTCTAAAGTGAGAGTGACCTTCTATGAGAGCTCCAAGCCCCTGGTGGTGACCTCCCCTGAGCCCTCCGAGTTTGACCAGTTCTACCCTCAAGACCTAATAATGGCCTCGCCCGTCACTGATGCCCAACTACCAGGCTTCGATAGACAACTAAGGTCAGTGTTTACGAATTAGATGCAAGTCAGGTTAGGTCAGGTTAGGTTAGGTCAGGTTAGGTTAGGTTAGGTTAGGTTTTTATTTATTTATTTTTTATTTATTACGATTTTGAGCCTTTTGGATTGAATATTTGAGAGAGAGAGAGAGAGTTTAAGTAAGATTTAAAGAGAATGAAGAGAGGAAGAGGTTATTGGTGATTAAGGTCTAGTAATAAGATGGAATAAAATGAAAGGTTATGATAAAGTTAAGTAAGTAAGTAAGTAAGTAAAGTAAAGTAGCAGTTAAGGTAAGTTGTTAAGGTAAGTTTTTTAAGTACATTATTAAGGTAAATTACTTATATATTTATATTTTAATGTCGATAACAGCATCTTGGACGAGGTATATATTATTATTTTCTAGGTCATTTTAATACAGCAACAAACAGATAATATACTGGTGATATAATTTATTATCGAAAACTTAAACTGTCTTGACCCAACTGTTGAATTAGCTGATCTGTGGCTGAGGCAGGCAAGAAGACTGTCGGAGTGGTGATTATTTTGTCTTGTGTCTGTGTAGGTGGTTGATAAAAAATGATAAATATCGTGTGTAAAAAATCTGTGTCTTTCGGGTGGGGGTTTTTATGTCGCGTATATTTAGATTGGTTACCTCCAGAAATATTAGTTGAGGAGATAATTATAATTTATGTTAAGTGTTGTTTATGAGATTGAGTTGTGTGGGCCATAACTCACGGCTGTGGCGCATATTTTTCGCCGCCTCCAGTTAGCGGGCGGCACCTAATTATATCCTTCGTTTTCTATCGAGTCTCGTTATACCCGTTTTCTGTAGTCCTAGTGGGGTGAGGGGTGACTTGAATGGCTGGCTGGCCTCCCCTCAGACCTGAGTATGAACATGTGCATGCAGTGTAGGGGGTTATGGTGGCGGAGGCAGCTTTTTGGGGTTTGTTTTTAGTATAGCATTCAAGGTCAACCCACAGTGTGGAGGAAGGAGGGAGGAGGACAGACTGAAAACGCAAATTATGTTAGATGAATGAAATATTTACTGAAAAAATAGATTACATTTCTGTTCATCATTGTTATGTACTGTACTGCTGTTTAGTGTGTCTAAAGTATACTTGTATGTGTGTTACATGAGCCGAGTGTCAGTGTGGGGGCCCCGTGTGCTATATGGTTATAATTATAAAAACGAAAGCCAACACGGCACCGAGGGCGCAGTTGTGGCCACGCTCACTGATCGAACACCAGACACAAGTGGCTCTCACACTTTTTTTGGCGCCCACCTGTGAATAACAGGTACACTACGGGTACACGGGTGTTGTGTTGTAGGTGCATGGCGGACAAGCTCCTCCGGTCATGCAGTGACACGACGGCCGGTCGTTGAAGGCCGCACACCGCTGAAATCGATTTTCCCTGCGGCCGGCCTTGATTCTGGCCAAGACGGGGTGCCGCGTGTCGCTGGACCACCGCCTAAAAATATCTCACGTATTCCGCTTATATAATGGCCTCTCTCCCTCATATATTACACGCAGAGCCGAAAGACACAATGTATGGCGAAGTGTGTGAGGAGCTCCAAGTATTGTTGTGGATATGTTTGCCATTTTGAAGGAGGCTGTAGATGATCAGGAAAAGAGGAGTTATTGTTCGAGTTGGTAACCCAGCTCTCGGCCCCTCCCCGCTCCCTCAGACGACCTTGAAACCGGTTGCACACGGTGGGTGCCGGATGTAGGAGCCCGCCTCCCGTGTATGACGTAAGGTACATTCTTTATAATGATTATTCTTCATGTGAATGGAAACTCCCTCCCCCGGTGTTTATGTAGATGGATTTACTCCACAATATCTTGGATTTGCTCCATTACGCCCTGGTTTTGGCGCGCTTTTTGTCATATTTTTGTGGAAGACGTTAATATGGATATGTTGGACTGCAAATTTCTCAGCTGTAGGAAAAAATCCCACATCATCAAACTTATGTTTCCATAACCCCTTAATTAGGAAAAGCGTAGAAATTATCTTTGGGAACTTTGATGATTCTTCTGGACAAACAAACTGGCCAGGGTGGTGATAGTGGTGGTGGAAACTTCTCTTAACTCCCAATTAGTTGGAGGGGAAATCAGCTTACGAACTCTTGAGAATCCTGACATAAACAAAGACAGGATAACCTTGGTGGTGATGCTGCAGTGTGTGGTGGTGTGGTAGTAGTGCTGCAGTGTGTGGTAGTTGTGGTAGTTGTGGTAGTAGTGCTGCAGTGTGTGGTGGTGTGGTAGTAGTACTGCAGTGTGTGTGGTGGTGTGGTGGTACTGTGTGTGTGTGTGTGTGGAGGGAAGGGGCTGGTAACATTAACATTCATGTAGTCAACTATCGCTCGAATTCCCCGTCTCGTGTCGTGAATAACACCAGCCTCGACCTGTCCGTTCTCGTTTATGATAGTTAGGCCACACCCGTTTCACACCTCTCTCTCCCGTTTTCTCTAGACGAGGTGAGGTTAGAAGGGAGTGGGGGGATGGATGGGAGTGGAGGGGTGGGGATGACGGGAGTGGGGGATGACGGGTGGGAGTGAGGGAGTGAGGGCAGTAATGAGATGAAAGGGGGATTGAGGGAGGGGGATTAATCATACATAAATCGGAGAAATTTTTTATTAGGAATGATTGGAAAGGGATTTATTTTCTAGAGAGTTTCAGTATGATTGTAGGGATTAGCCAGTCAATATATTAACGTTTACTGATTGGGGAGGGGGCAGTTAATAAGGGGTGAATAAGGGAAATAAGTTAATGAAGGGGGAAGAGTGTGTCCAGGGAAAGTGAATTACCCTGCAGTGGACCTGAGGCAGAGTGAAATATTTAACATAGAATTGACTCGGATATGTTCTATTAAGGAAAAGATTGAAGCTAATTAGTCATAAGCCAGGTGTGTGTGTGTGTGTGTAAAGGTTGAGTGTGAGTGTGTGTGTGTGTGTGTGTGTGTGTGTGTGTGTGTGTGAAGGCTGAATGTGAGTGTGTGTGAAGGCTGAATGTGAGTGTGTGTCAAGGCTGTGAGTGTGTGTCAAGGCTGAGTGTGAGTGTGTGTCAAGGCTGTGTGAGTGTGTAAAGAGTGAGTGTGTAGGGTGTGTGCGCCTGTATGACGACCGCACTTAATGGCCAGGTGTGTGATGAGGACCACACTTAATGGTCAGGCGTGTGATGAGGACCACACTTAATGGCCAGGTGTGTGATGAGGACCACACTTAATGGTCAGGCGTGTGATGAGGGTTAAAAGGTCAGGTGTGTGATGAGAGCCACACTCCAGGTGTGTGATGAGGGTCACTCTATGGCAGTGTGATGAGGCTACACTAAAAGGTCATGATGTGATGAGCCACTCTTTATGGCCAGGTGGTGAGGAGCACCATGGCCAGGCGTGTGATGAGGGCTACACTTAAAGGTGGTGTGCTGATGAGGCTCAGATCTAAAAGGTCTCTCTCTCTCTCTCTCTCTCCTGGTATATGGGCGCGGTCACATTTTACAGTTATCAAAGAGACAAATTAATCTTGATCAATAGACATGTGTGATATAATTCCTTTTTTCAAGATCATTTGGGCAAAGGTTCTGTATTACTGTGTGAACATCTGTGTATGTCCTGACAACTTTATATTATTAGTAACTTGGTTATTCAGCACCTGTAATAACTAGGACCAGGATAGAAGACTAGTTAGACCCAAATGAAGAAATGAAACAGGAACCACAAGTGAAGGTCATCCAGGAGGTGACTTAATTTACACTGTTTTTATATACGTGAGATGAGTAATTAAATGGTTAACTGTGAAAAAACAATTAATATTTCCTACCAAAATTACCTAAGTGTTTGGTACCGTGTGGCCAGATGTCTTCCTACCAAGTAAATACAAAATTATCTCTATAAAGTATCATAAAACTGTTATATCTGGCTGACAACAGGTTTATATATATGACTTGACCAGCTACGAGTGAGTTTGTCTCGGCACCTGTGATGTTGCCACACCCTCTGTGGCACCCGACCAGAAGTGCCCAACACACACACACACACACACACACACACACACACACACGCGCGGACCTTAATGCTTATAGCTACCTGTGTGACGTCGTCTTGAGTCACCGTCACACATTATCACATACGGTATGTCGGCAAACCTGTGTTGGTCATTGTGTTGAGTACCTGAGACCCCATCGTATACCACCGCTTCACTAACTAGGGCACACTGGTCTACAAGCCGCTCAACATAGTGTCAGAAATTACTCCTTACCACTCTCTTAACTGAATGCGCACCGCAATATACATTTTTTTATCTAATTCGAAGGCCGCACAAAAAAAACGATTCGGGGACCGCATGCGACTCTCAAACCGCAGGCTGGGGGACTACTGATCAAGACCAATGGTGAGAGCGGTGGGGGACCCTCTCAGTCTCACAGGTTCTTATATGTATAACACCAAGATCTTATACTTCCGTTATAACAAGGCTCCTATACTTGGTCAAGGAGGTGCTGGGACTCCTGTGACGGGGGGAGGAAGGTGACGAGGAGGAGGAGGAAGGTGACGAGGAGAGGAAGGGGACGGGGGGAGAGGGAAGGTGACGAGGGGGAGGAAAGTGAGGTTAAAAGAAAACACGATAATAAAGATAAGGTGTTTGGAGAAGTTATTTTTGGTGTTTGTTGTAGATGGATGGTGTCAGGGGGAGTGAGTGACGGGTGGTGGGTATAGGGGTGGGTGGTGGGTATAGGGGTGGGTGGTGGGTATATGGGGAGGGCAGTGGGATGGGGAGAAGAAAACAAGAGGAAGTAGTGAAGGGAGGAAGAAATGGAAAAATTATTTGAAGGAATAAAGCGGAGAAGAAGAAAGGAGGAAGAAAAAGAGTAGGAAAAGAAGAAGACAAGAAGAAAGAGGAGGAGAAGGGAAGGCATATGCGATGGACATTTTTGGCTGGGAGTTACGTAAAGGTGGAGGAGATGATGTATGAGGGAGAGGAAATGAGAGGTGTGAGGGGAGAGGAGGGAGGGAAGACAGTGTTACGAAAGATGGAGAATGGAAAGGCATGAGGGAAGCAAGGAAATGGAAGGGGGAGGGGGATAAGAGGGAGGAAGGAAGAGGGTGACGACCGCTGCCTTTCAAAAACATCATCAACGAGTCTGGAATTAGTGCGAGGAGGAGAGGAGGAGGAAGAAGAGGAATAAATGAATAAACCGGAATAACTAAAGACAAAGTTGGAGATAAAGAGGAAGTAAATAAGACGAACAGAGAAGTAAAGTAGGACAAATAAGGAAAAGAGGAACTCGAAGTTATATAACACGTGAAGAAGAAGAAGAAGAAGAAGAAGGAGAAGGAGAAGAAGAAGAAGAAGAAGAAGAAGAAGAAGAAGAAGAAGAAGAAGAAGAAGAAGAAGAAGAAGAAGAAGAAGAAGAAGAAGAAGAAGAAGAAGAAAGAAGAAGAAGAAGAAGAAGAAGAAAGAAAGAAAGAAAGAAAGAAGAAGAAGAAGAAGAAGAAGAAGAAGAAGAAAGAAGAAGAAGAAGAAGAAGAAGAAGAAGAAGAAGAAGAAGAAGAAGAAGAAAGAAGAAGAAGAAGAAGAAGAAGAAGAAAGAAGAAGAAGAAGAAGAAGAAGAAGAAGAAGAAGAAGAAGAAGAAGAAGAAGAAGAAGAAGAAGAAGAAGAAGAAGAAGAAGAAGAAGAAGAAGAAGACACCCTAAATCAAATTAAAATAGAGGTAGTGGTAGAAGAGGAGGAGGAGAGTAGCGTCGTGTCGTGTGGCGTCGTGGTGGGTATGTCGTGGGCAGGCAGCCAGGTCCCCGGGTTCTCACACATCCCCACGTTAATTTCCCTCATAATTGGAGACGTGAGAACGCACCAAAATGCCTCATATAACTAACCTTACCAATTTGAATTCTCCTCAAGGGTTCTTACATTAATTAGCCGAATGTGAGAGAGTATTACAGGGCGTTTTAAGGTTGAATTCTCCTCCGCCAAACCAGACGAGTGAGAATATAACGAACGTGACTCACTACGCCAGATTTTCTTTACTGGAGATGTAACAGTGTATCTACCTGGCTCATTAAAAACAACAACAACAACATGGGGATTCGGTGATGGCGATCGTAATGGTGTTAAATTCTCACTGAGACTCTACCGTAAACTGGACGGGGTCACTCAACCTGTTCTTACCCCGGGGTAGACATTGGCGTGCGGAAGTCGTGTTAAGACAAGGGTTCGGCCAGCTTCCCGGTACTAAGGTTACACGGATCACCTGAAATAGGCACTGTACCTTATTTCCCCTGATGATCAAACACCCTAACTTAACGCTAACCAAACCTAACCTAACCAAACCCCATCAGATAGTGTTAGAATGTTTAATCATCAGGTGAAATAAAGTGGGATGGGGGGGGGGGTATTCAAGTGGTTCGGTTACACTACTGGCCCGTGTGTGGTGGCCAGCTGGCACTGACCACCACCACGAGCCAGCTGCAGGCTTACCATACCTGCACTGAACTAGCACACCACGTCCTAGTAACACCACCTGTCTCCTATACTTACTTTTGTTCCTTTTCATTCTCGACACTAAGTGGTTAGGTTAGGTTAAGATAGGTTCAGGTTAGGTTAAGTCAGGTCAGGTTAGGTTCAGTCAGGTTAGGTTAGGTTAGGTTAGGTTCAGTCAGGTCAGGTTAGGTTAGGTATCAACCAAATTGTTAAGATCTTATTATTGTTACATTATCCTCCTGTCTTCTTCAATGGCTTCTTGTAACTCCCGCTGGTGCTGTTAACATTGTGTACCTTCACAAGTTGACCCACTGTCAGGCTGCCTGTCTATTTATCTGTCTGTTTCTATCTATGTATCTCAATCAATCTAATAATCTGTCTATCTATCTATCTATCTATCTATCTATCTATCTATTTATCTATCTCCCTCTACTAGCTCCAGACACAGTCATGGCCAGGTGAGGAGACAGCACCACGGGAGGCTCTCGTGGCCGGGTTGGGTTTCCTCTCAACAAAAATCTGCAGGCAACCAATTTCCGGCCATTCTCTGGTAATTGAGGACCCCCAAGGTGTTCCGGCGAGTGTGGCAGATGTGTATTGTGGTGGGGATGTGGCCTTGGTGTGGTAGTGGTGATGTGGCCTTGGTAGTAGTGTGATAGTGGTGATGTAGCGGTGTTGATGATGAGCGTAGGGTGGCTGTGGTGGGAGAGTGGTGGTGGTGGATGGGTGATGGTGGTGGATGGGTGATGGTGGTGGATGGGTGATGGTGGTGGATGAGTGATGGTGGTGGATGAGTGATGGTGGTGGGAGACCCGAATCACAAAAGACTAAGATGAAATGAGATAGAACAGGTACAGTATATTGGTCCTCACCTGGCCTCACCTACCACACTCACCTGACCTCGCCTACCACACTCACCTGACCTCACCTACCACACTCACCTGGCCTCATCTACCACACTCACCTGACCTCGCCTACCACACTCACCTGACCTCACCTACCACACTCACCTGACCTCGCCTACCACACTCACCTGACCTCACCTACCACACTCACCTGGCTCACCTACCACACCTCACCTGATTCATCTACCACACCACCTGATCTGCCACACTCACTCCGACTTTCACCTACCATTATCTCCCCTAACGGCTAATATTTGACCTAACTGTTACTAGAGACGAGTGTGTGTGTGTGTGTGTGTGTGTGGTGTGTGTTTGCAACATAGTATGACGGGAGTGACGGTTGCAGGTGTGTGACGGTAACATAGTAAGTGATTGATGATTTGCTGGTGTGTGTGTGACTTGCAAATATAGTATGACGGGGAGTGATTTACAGGTGTGTGTGACGGTAACATAGTAAGTGACGGGGAGTGATGGCTGGTGTGTGTGTGACGGTAAATATAGTAAGTGACGGGAGTGACGGTTGGTGTGTGTGACGGTAAATATAGTAAGTGACGGGGAGTGACGGCTGGTGTGTGTGTGACGGTAAATATAGTAAGTGACGGGGAGTGACGGCTGGTGTGTGTGTGACGGTAAATATAATAAGTGACGGGGAGTGACGGCTGGTGTGTGTGTGACGGTAAATATAATAAGTGACGGAGGAAGGCTGTGTGACGGTAAATATAATAAGTGACGGGGATGCTGGTGTGTGTGTGTGACGGTAAATATAATAAGTGACGGGGAGTGACGGCTGGTGTGTGTGTGTGACGGTAAATATAATAAGTGACGGGGAGTGACGACAGGCATTAATAGCGCCTCTGCCCGCCCTGTTTGTTGTCGTTTCCGCTTTGCTCCATTTACTTTCGTCTGGGTCGCCTCTCCGTCGCCCGCACCGCCGTCGCCGCCCTGACCGCCAGACTTTCGTCCTAGCCATGTGTACTGTGTGTGTGTGTGTGTCATCTTCACATCTTCCTCGTCCCCTTTACTATTATCCACCCTTTAGAACCCCCCTTAATACCACCCCATAGAATCCCTTAATACCCTCCCTCCCTCACTCAGCCAACGACCCTCACCTGGCAGTTAGTTAGACACCATTTACCTGGGAGTCATTAGCATAAACAGGTGCTTGGCCTCGTGCATAATACAACACCCCCCCCTTCCCCCTAACCACTACTACTAACCCCCTACCCCCACCATTACTCCCACCCCCCTTTACATTCCTGATGTTAGTTCCTCCCCTTCTTCTCCTTCCCCATCTCCCTACTCCCCTTTCTTCCTCCTCCCCTTTTTCTCCTTTATTGGGATTTTTTTATCTTTTTCTCTACTTTTATTCTTCTTTGTCTTTATTTTTGTCTATTTTATTTCCCTTTTAAGTTCTTTATTTGTTTTGTATTTTCTTTTATTTTTTTAATAATTTTTGTTGTGTTCATGTTTTCCTTTTTTTTTGGTTCCTATTCTTCATCGTCTTCTTTGTTTTGTCTTTGTCTTGTTTTTATTTACATGTATTAGAGAGAGAGAGAGAGAGAGAGAGAGAGAGAGAGAGAGAGAGAGAGAGAGCAACACTAATGACGACCTGACGAAGTTGGGGCCGCCAGACAGTCAGATAAACAGCCATATATATACAGTCACAGTCAGCCAGCCATATATACAGCCAGTCAGCCAACCAGTCAGCCATATACACAGCCAGTCAGCCAGCCAAACAGCCAGTCAGCCAGTCAAACAGCCAGTCAGCCCGACCAGAGAAGACCCACATTCCCACACCGTTACTCACCCTCCAGACACCTCTGACGATGTGCACCATACGGGAGGAGGGTCGCCCAGCTGTCACCTCACCCCTCACCCTTTCTCTACCCGTTAACCCCTCACCCTTTCTCTCCCCTCTTCTCCCTTTACTCCTCGCTTCTCCCTCCCTCTACTCCCTTTAACTCCTTACCCTCTCCCTCCCTCTACTCCCTTCACCCTTTCTCCCCCCTCGCCTCCCCTCTCTTCCTCACCCTATCCCTCTCCCTGTTCCCCTCTCCCTATTCCCCTCCCCTTCCTGTAGGTGCTAAAATGGTCATGATTCATCCTGTCTTTTGTGGTGGTGACGGGAGGATGTGACAGGATATGTTGAAGAATTGACGGGAGGAGGTGACGGGGAGGATAGATGGGGGATGACGGGAGGGGGTGACGGGGAGGATAGATGGGGGATGACGGGGAGGGGGTGACGGGGAGGATAAGGGTGAGGCAAGACAGCAACAATTGAAGGAAGCGTCAAGGACTTACACTGACACATCCTCTCATTGTGTCAACACTTTATAAAGATCTCGTCCAGGCAGTTGGTTGCGACACATAAGTATATAAGTGTGCATTAAGTACAAAAGTGTGCTTAAAGTAATTTTCGCTAGATGATTATAAATAGAGTGAATGAACAGATTTAAAAGGATTAGTACAGATTTATTCTACAGGTATAAGAATTTTTATGTGTTGACAAATTGATATTGGCGGTGTCTTAACAGATTCAAGAGATTCAAGTTTAGATGCATAGTTGTGAGTGTAATGGGGTGGTGACATGGTGAAGCTGATGTTATACTTTACATGTGATTTTGTATATGCTTAAAACGGATGACCTGAAGATTAGACACCCTACTTGATTTCCCTCTGATAATTAAACACCCTAACACTACCTGTAGGGTGGGGGGTAGTTAACGCTACGTTGTGTTAGGTTGACGTTATGGTGTCTACTCATCAGTTGAAATAAGTTAGGGTGCCTAATCTTCAGGTGTTTACTTGAAATCTTTCGTGAATTACTTTTTAAAATCTGGCTTTGGTAAATGGAAAGATTTAAAAACTGAGAGACAGGTAATAGCTGGTGGTGGTGAGGTGAGGTGAGGGAGTATCATCAGGATAGTGTATAAGTGTTTGTGACCTGTTGAGGGATAAGCGGAGGGCCTCAGGCAGGTAGGGAGTGTGGTTACATTTTGGTAGCGGCGGCGGGTAGTTGAGCCTTGCCCCACCCCTGGCCAAGTGTCGCCTCCCACGGGCCGTCCACAGCTTCTAAGATTCACACGCTGGTGGTGTTGTTGAACTCAGTAATGATCAAAGCACCAGTTGTAAGGTGATCGTAGTCTCATTTTCCAATCGAACACAATCCTGCGGGCGATAATTATGACATTGGAAACTGGAGAATCTCTTGCAGCTAATGTTGTCATTCGTGAGCGCTGCTCCAAGCACGAAACAGCATGAAACAAACTTACGGGAGTGAGAAACCTGGGCCTAAAATGCTCTGCCATCAAGGTAGGCAGAGAGTGTGCCCGTGTCTAGGGCTGCCAGAGGTCTATTTTGTCAAGATTATCGATCGATTTTGTCTCCACGACACAGATTCACTTCCTACCTTCCTTACCAGACACGGGGAGGAAGTGTCATTAATAACGTCACTGTGTTGCTGTAGGAAATGCATTTCTGAGCGTGTAAATATCAATGATGGTTGTGGGAGAGTGGAGTGGGCTTCCTCCCACAGAGAGCCAGTTACTCCGGGAGGTGGGACCCAGCCAGCTAGCCAGCCAGGCAGGCGGGCAGGCCGGCGCGCACACAGCCACCTCGCCCGGCACACACACATACACACACACACACACACATACACATACACACACTCTCTCACACACTCACACAGCCCTCAGTGCACTAGTGACACTCCCACCGACCACCAACACACACACACCACTACAAGGAAGGAAAGCGTGTGTGTGGTACGAGAGGTAGAGTCTTGGTGTGTTTACTGTGGTGGTCGACCTGTGGCGGCGTGCAGTGCTCCCAATACTGTAGTGGTGGTCACGTGACTCATAACCATCTGATGAGAGCAACAATTTGTCTTCTGTGATGCCGGAACATTATAAAATGATTCAACACTGAGAAAATTAAAGATTTGTGTTAATTAACTTACCTGTATTTCATAAACCAGGAAATTACCAGTTGAAGAAATATTTGGACTGAAAAATAAACAGGAAAGGTTTTAAGTGTGGGTTTAGTGACCGTGAATCTTGTGATATGATGTAATGAGATGATAGCAGGTGACGAGTGAATCATAGGTACTGAGGAACCGGATTTTACCTGCGTTGAAGTAATTATACGTTGGATCACCTGAAGATTAGGCACCCACCCGAGCTGAAACACCTGAACACTAACCTACCCTACCTTAACCAAACCTCTCCGGGTAGCGTTAGGGTGATCAATCATCAGGTGAAATAAACTATGGGGTGATGCTTAATCTTCAGGTGAGTCAACATCTTAATCGTTCTCCTTCCCACTGCCTGTGACACATTTTTTTAAATAAGTTTCCATCACAGATAAATATGATGAGAAACACAAAACACTTAAATCGTGTCGTATAAAGTGTACAAGTTTTTAAGTAGTGGTGATAAGTGTTATAGAAAGAGTAATCCCGACAGAAGGAAAGTGTTCGAGAAGGTTCTAAAATGAGAAGATTATTATTTTTTTTTAAGGCGTGTTTTTGTGGTTGATTACGAAGATGGGAAATAAAAGAAAAAGTCTAATAAAATATGGTGCAAAAACAGAGTGAAGAGGGTAATAAACATAGAATGATAAACACGGCGATAGGGAAGAAGTATAACAATTATTTGATTGTTACGAAGATAGTGTGAAGAGTATAACAAAATAGGTAAAATACGAAAGAAAGTAATAAAGAAAGAGGGAATTAACTGACGTGTGAGAAGAAATAGATGATAAAAGAGGAGTTAAAGCAAAACAGTGATAAACCTCGATCGATAGGAAGAAGAAGGGGATTAAAGAAGGGAGGTTGAGGAGGAAGAAGAAGGGGGGAGATAAAGGAGGAAATGAAAGGAAATAAGAGAGGGAGGAGGAAAGGGGCGTGGCGCAGTGGAGACTTATGGGAGGTGTGGAAGAAGAGGAAAAGGTAGAGGGAGAGGCAATAAAAGAGAAAATGGAGAGAATGAATAATGGAATAGATATTTATGGAATGTGTGGAGGTGGACGAATGGAATGAGAAGAACAAAATAGAATAAGGAATTAGTGAAAATGAAGTTTAAAGATGTGAGTTTAAGGTGGATAATTAGATGGAGTGTGAAGGTAAAGGAGAACGGGGAATAAACGTGGTGTGATGACCATGGAGAGAGAGTGAGAGAGAGGATAAACGTAGTGAAGTGAGTGTAGGTAGATACACGTTCATGACCAGAGAAAGAGAGAGAAAAGGGAAGAGGCAATAAACCAGGAAATAGAGGAAACGGGGAATAGAAGTGTGTGTGTGTACGTGTGTGTGTGTACGTGTAGGCTGTAGATGTTATATTAATTATGAGCGGCGGGGAAATACTTCCTTCAACAGCTGACGAGGCAGGGAAAATTTTAAGGGAAAAAAAACAGCTTTGGGGAAAATATCTCAGCTTAAGGAAAGACCATAAAGTGACAATTTTTTTCTCCAATAATTTTTTTTTCAATAAATATTTTTACTCGTATGAAACTTTATTTGTATTTATTTGTCATCTGGATCATTTTGTTTGTTGTTGTTTGTTTGTTCTATTTTTTCATTGTTTTCTTTGTTTATCTTTTGTGTTGATTGGTTTTACACATGCACACATACATACTCACATACATACACACATGCACACCTAGTGATGTATATATATTCCCAATGATATATTTGTCCAATGGAATATTTGTCCAGTGGTATATTTGTCCAGTGGTATATTTGTCCAGTGGTATATTTGTCCAGTGGTATATTTGTCCAGTGGTATATTTGTCTAATGGTATAATTATTGTCCAGTGATATAATTATTGTCCAGTGGTATAATTGTTGTCCGGTGGTATATTTGTCCAATGGTATAATTATTGTCCAGTGGTATATTTGTCCAGTGGTATATTTGTCCAGTGATATGATTTTTGTTCAGTGGTATAATTATTGTCCAGTGGTATATTTGTCCAATGGTATATTTGTCCAATGGTGTATTTGTCCAATGGTATATTTGTCCAGTGGTATAATTATTGTCCAATGGCATATTTGTCCAGTGGTATATTTGTCCAGGCAGCTCCAGGTGGTCTTGTTGCCTCAGACAGACGAATCTGTCTCATTTGTCTTTTTCCTCCTCTTCCTTCTTCGTCTTTTTCCTCCTCTTCCTTCTTCGTCTTTTTCCTTCTCTTCCTTCTTCGTTTTCTTCCTCCTCTTCCTTCTTCCTCTTCCTCTTTTATTCTCTTTCTTCTCTTCCGTTTTTTATAATGTTCTTATTTTTCACTCTTCCATTTACCTGCTGATTCTTCCGTTCTTTCTGTCTTTCTTTTTTCGTTATCATTCGTCTCTTTCTCCTCCCCCTCTCTCCCTCTCCTTCTCCCTCCTCCCTCCCTCTCTCATTTATCTTGTCATTTCATTTACTTCTTTTTTGTCTTCGTTATTTTTGCGTCTTTTCTCCTCTTTATTCTTCCCTCCCTTTCTCCCCTGCCCTCCTTTTTCACCTACTTTTTTTCCACCTTCTTCTTCATTTTGTCTTTTCCTCCTTCTCCTTCATCCTTCCCTTTATTCCTCCTTCTTATTCTCCTCCTTATTCCTCCTGCGTGTCCACAAACCGGCGCGACTGCCAACAAATTGCGATGCAAGTGTCCTCTCCCCGTCCCTTCTGCCCCCTCTTCCCTCCCCCCTCTTCCTCTCCCCCACCTCCACACCTTCCCCTCTCTGCTCTCCTCCTTTCTGTCATGTTCTCTCCTCTACTCTCTCCCCCAATCTCTCCTCCTCTCCTTCCTTCCATCCTCCCCCCACTGTCCCCAGAACGGATACGTGACCAGACAATTTTTCGTCATCTGAGTAGAATTTCAATATTTGTGTGATGCTCAGTGTGTGTGTGTGTGTGTGTGTGTGTGTGTGTGTGTGTGTACAAGAGCTAGGACAGGTACAATCACAACACAGGTAAAACAATGTTACAGTTACCGGTATAGTTATTAGATCAAGTACAGGTAAAGATAACTTGAGACAGGTACAGTTACAGAACAAATCATACAGTTATCGATACACCTACAAGTACAGATACCCGGTACAACAACATTACAGATTCAGGTACAAATACATGGGAAATAATACATACACAGAAGGAGGAGGAAGAGGTGCAGGTAACTAGCAGAAACATGAAAGGAGATGATGAGAGAGAGAGAGAGATAATCTTCGGAAAGGAGGGAACCTGATAAAGAAAGAAAAGAAAAAAAATTGCATCGAAGAAAAAAAGAAAAGAAAATTGATAAAAGAATGAAATGGAGGAAATAATCAAATGAAGGAAACAGGAAAAACGAGAAACAGATTTGGTGAGAGGGGAAAGACGGGGATAAATGACGTATGGGAGATAGAAGAGAGATGAAGAAAAATTGGGTGAGAGAATTCACGACCATAAAATGAGATCCTGGTAGTGGGGGGGTGAGGGAGCTAGTGTGTGAGAGAAGGGGAATGAGGAGGAGGGAGATGAGGGAAGGAGGGCTGCCGAGGGGAAGGGGAGGGATGCCTGAGGGAAGGAGGGTGCCTGAGGGGAAGGAGGGATGCCTGAGGGAAGGAGGGCTGCTGGGGGGGGGCTGCCTGGGGGGAAGGAGGGCTGCCTGGGGGGAAGGAGGGCTGCCTGGGGGGAAGGAGGGCTGCCTGAGGGGAAGGAGGGATGCCTGAGGGGAAGGGAGGGCTGCCTGGGGGAAGGAGTGGCTGCCTGGGGGAAGGAGGGATGCCTGAGGGAAGGAGTGGATGCCTGAGGGAAGGAGTGGCTGCCTGGGGAAGGTGGCTGCCTGGGAGTGGCTGCCTGAGGGGAACAATAATGGTCTATTTCCAGGTCACGTTATTGGGTTAATGGCTGGCCTGGATCTGAACACTTCCCCTTAACGTTCCAGGGTGTTGGTCATTCATTCCTCCCACCTCCCCTCTTTTCCCCTCTCTCACTTTATTTCATCTCTCCTCTCACCTTCCCTCCTTTCCCCTCCTTTCTCTCTCCCTCCTCTTACCACCCCTATTTTCCTCTCTCCTATCTCTCCTTTGCTTTCTCTTACTTTCCCTCTTCTCCCCTTTCTCTTACCTCCCCTTCCCTCTCTTTCATCTACCTCCCTAAAACATTTTCAATCTTCTCTCTCTTCTCTCCTCCTCCTCCTCCTCCTCTCTCTTTCCATTTCCCTCCTCCTTCAGTTTCCTGTTCTTTCTTTATCTCCTCCTCTTCCTTTCATCTCCCTCTTATCTCCCCTTGTTTCACCATCTCTTATCTTCCCTTCCTCCTTTCCTTTTACCCTCTCTTGCCTTCTTTTCCCTCTTTACCTTCCCCTCCTTTTTCTCTTTTTACTCCCCTTCCCTCCCTCCCTCCCTTCCTCTCCCCTCCCTTCCTCCTCCCCCTCCCTCCCCTCCCTCCCTTCCCCTCTCCCCTCCCCTCCTCCCTCCCCCTCCTTCCCTCCTCCCCCTCCCCCTCCCTCCCTCCCCTCCCCCTCCCTCCCCTCTTCCCTCCCCTCTTCCCTCTCCCTCCCTCCCCTCCCCCTCCCCCCCTCCCTCCCCTCTTCCTCCCTTTTTACCTCTCCTCCCCTCCCTCCCTCTCCTCTCCCCTCTCCCCCTCTCTCTCCCCTCCCCTCCTCCCCCGATGTCATTTCTCCCCTCTGCTCAGTCGTCACCGCCCCTTCCGTGTGTGTGTGTGTGTGTGTGTGAGGGAGAACATCTGAAGTTGGCTCATTAGTCCTCACCTTCGTCGGGATTCACAAAGATGCGTAATATTAGTATCCCTCTTAAACGAAATATAACATACGCTTAATTGTGTCTTTGTGTTGAGCTAAAAATAAAGACAATCCCAATAATGGCACCGAAAATATCCTGAGACTGTACTGTACGTTTAAATATATACATGGTTACGTTTATTTTAGCACCAGGTAGGAGATATCTAATTAAAAGTAGTATTATGGGAGAAAAAATATTGATTACCTGAAGATTTAGACACTTCAACTTATTTCACCTGAAGATTAGACCCCAACTTATTTTACCTGAGTTAGAGATCAGCTTATTTCACCTGAAGATTAGACACTGCAACTTATTTCACCTGAAGATTAGAGCCACAACTTATTTCACCTGAGGATTAGAGATCAACAGCTACTTGAAGATTAGACACTTCAACTTACACACCGAATTAGAGCTAGCTTATTTCACCTGAGGATTAGAGATCCCAGCTTATTTCACCTGAAGATTAGAACTGCAACTTATTTCACTGAAGATTAGACACTTAAGCTTATTTCACCTGAAGATTAGGTACAGCTTATTTCACCCGAAGAGTAGATACCTCAGCTTATTTCCAGGTCATCATTAAACACCCTAACACTAACCTAACTTAACCCTAACCAACCTAGCCCCTCCACCTCCCCCAAGGTAGCGTTAGGGTGTCAGTGCGGACTATTACCATGAACAATATTTACTTATACTAAACATCTGGTGTTTCTAAGTGACCGTAGTGATGGTTTTACAAGTGTACGTTGGTTTATAAGTGTATGTAGTGTCAAGTTTATAAGTGCACGTAGTGATGAAAGTGTCTTATTGAACACAGATGATCGAAGATGACTTACACTTAACACTTATACGTTAAATTACGCCTGAGAGTAAATATAAATAAAAAAAAACGAAAAAAAATAATCTACCTACGAGACGGTGTGGTGTTTAATGACTTCGTGAACACCTGCTACAGTACAATGCCCAGCAGATGTAAACATGACCAGAGGAACATAGACCTCACCTTACACAAATGATACAAACCACACAAGACACGACTGAACCACCACCGTCTTCCATCACCACCACTAGGAGGAGTCAGCCGCCACCACCTAATGATTCGACCTACGACTCCCCAACCCAACCATGGCGGCCATCTCTTCTATTTCTTACCCGTAGAGGACAGAGGGTAGGTGGATGATGATGGGAGAGAGAGAGAGAGAGAGAGAGAGAGAGTTGGGTGGTTTAGATGTAAGAGAGAATGTGAGAAATTAATGTTGATTTATTCTACTGGTCAGTTATTATTATTATTATTATGTTGTTGTGTACCGTGTTGAGGCGTCTCTGGTGGGTGTGTGTGTGTGTGTGTGTGTGTGTGTGTGTGTGTGTGTGTGTGTGTGTGTGTGTGTGTGTGTGTGTGTCAGGGAGCACCACAACCACTGCACCCTCCCCATACACCCGCTGATATACAGATAACAGGTGTGTAAGCCGCCACCTGCACACACACACACACACACACACCTCTATGTCGTCTTCCCTCCACATCCCTCCTTCCTTTGTTCCTCTCTCTCTCCTTCCCTCAGCGCCCTTTCTCTTCCCTCCCTACCTCCCCTCTCCACCCATCCCTTTTCTCAGAATATCTTCCTGCACCTTCCAAGTTCCCTCCCTCCCCCCCTCCTGCCCCAGCCACCTCGCAAACAACCCTAGGTGTCAAAATGCCCTTGCCCCCCCTCCTGCATGGTTCCTGGTATATTCGTGATCCATAGTTACTTCCGCGTGACCCTCCGCTGAAACTCGAGGAGGGAGGAGGAGGTGGGCGTGGCTGTGTAGTGGACCCGGCCCGGATGCTCGAAGTGTTTATAAATTTTTATTTTTTTATTATTTTTTTTAATAACTGGATAAAGTGAGAACCACCTGACTCACTTACGATGCGACACAAAGATTGATTCTCATTATATTCTTTCGTTACATTTCATCTTTCTCTTAATAGATGTGAGAATGCGTCCACATCTATCAAAATTAACTTAAGGTAGAAAAGATGAATTCTCTGATGTTCTTAACCATATATTTTTGTTTTGTGTTTTATCCCACCGTGAGAGGAGATGTGAGAACGCCTCCAGGTTTCTCCAAATAGCTTAGGACACCATGAACTGAGAAATCCTGTCGTCGAAATCACTATGGTGGAGAAATTTGACACCGGGACAATGTGAGAATGTTTTAAGGTATTATTCTCATGTACCTGTAATCAGTCAGTCAAGACTTATGAATGTAAACAAACTCGAAAATTAAAATAAAAAATGTGAGGAAAGGGCAAGTGATAAAGATCAGAATGACGTGAAACAAAGATGAGAGGAGCTCGTTAGAGAAAAATCAAAGAGGAGCGTTAAAGTACTCACAATGTGTTGTCAGAGGCTGTGGGGGGAGGGATCTTAAAACGATATATATTTTTTTAACCTACAACACTTAAAAGGTTTGTCAATACTGGAGGCGAGAGAGAGAGTATTGTTGTGTGTGTGTAAGGAGGGAGATGAGTTGGGGTTGTGATGGAGAGGGAGGACAGAGGGGTTGTGGTGATGGGAAAAGAGCTTGAAGAGATGTGGGTTCTGAGGTGAGAGTGGGCTGAAGAAGAGGTCGAGAGGTGGGCTGAGGAAGGAGAGGTTAAGGAGGAGAGAAAGGAGGGTAGAGGTGTGGTAAGAGAGGAGGGAGGGAGGGGGACTAGCTATTGTATGGCTTCTCAGTCTTCTTTAGGTAAACATTGAGATAGACAATGGATAGACGGGCTGGATAGTTACAATACGGAGGTGATAGACAGCAGGCGGATGAATAGACACACAGCTGATAGATAGAGAGACAGATAGACGAGCAGAGGATAGGTAAGAAGGAGATAAATAAACAAGATGGGTAGAGAGTGGATAGGTAAGCGACCAAGTCCTCAACATTTGGATCAGATGAGAGAGAGAGAGAGAGAGCGCATTGTATAGGATCCGGACTTGATGAATGGCGAATCACGGGCGAGTGGGGAGTTGATTGTTTGGAAGAGGAGGAGGATTGGGGAGTGCATTGTGTTGGAGAGAGAGAGCAGTAATGATTGTGTCTCTGTGTAACCAAACAGCATATTATTCCTCAGCTCATAAACACCTATTGACTAGACACAAACATATACCACATTTACCTCTTGATCATAATCCCAAACACTGTAATGAAGTCATAATAGTCACAGGTGTTTCCTACTCATTGTAACCCGGAAACAGCGACGGGTTAGGCACGGCTCACGTTACAGCACTGATGTCTCTGTAATAATGATGATGATGATATTAATCGGAATATAAATAATGGAAGTCATCATAAAAATAACGACAAAGCCTAAGAGGATACCTTATGTAGATAATAGTAATAATGATAATAAAAAATTAATAAATAAGTAAATGGAAGAAAAAGACGGACTCATTAGTAACTGATTTTGTAATGATGGTGTTGAAGGTGAACCACACACAGTCTCTCTCTCTCTCTCTCTCTCTCTCTCTCTCTCTCTCTCTCTCTCTCTCTCTCTCTCTCTCTCTCTCTCTCTCTCTCTCTCTCTCTCTCTCTCTCTCTCCTTAGTAATACAATCACACGCACGCTTACCACATGTTCCTGCCTCACCTCTTGTCTCACAAGGACTGCCTCTTCCACTGGGGTCATCGGGGGGTTAGAGATCCAATATCTCCATCGGAAGAACGAGAGAGGGAGAATAACAATTCTTAGCGTCAGGTCAGGGAGTTCAAACACCCTCCGTGCGTCAAGGGCAATTCTTGGGGTCATTCTCTATACTTGTCTGTGGTTTAGCCAAGTTTACGGTACAATAGGGTCCGTTTTTTATGAATTCTCTTTCTCATTGTTTGAGTTGGTAGATATCTGCCTACCTGCCTCTCTGTCTGTCATATCTACCCACCTGTCACAACCACCATCCTTCTGACCACCCACCTACCACAACAACCATACATTCTGACCACCCACTTACCACAACCACCATCCTTCCTGACCACCCACCTATTACAACCACCCTTCCTGCCACCCACCTACCACAACCACCATCCCTTCTGACCACCCACCAACCACAACCACCATCCCTTCTGACCACCCACCTACAACCACCATCCCTTCTGACCACCCACCTACCACAACCACCATCCCTCCTGACCACCCACCTACTCACTGCATCACTCTCTATATCTCTCGCCCTGCTTCTCGCACTATAGAGGCTGTCAGCTCTCCCCTGGACTATCAAATTACACTGTCAACTTGTTTAGGCTCATGCGCCCGCGCCTGCCCACACATGCGCCGCCGCAGAAAGCCACCCAAGACCCATTACACGCCGCCAGAGATTTGACCAACTTATCCCTCACCAGCAGAGTCGATTTTCCCGTAGACGTCGAGGCTAGGGGATAATGCCTCCTATCCTGAGTTGTTTACCCCGGGGCGTTGAGGATGAGGATAGACCACGTAGGATGGAGGGATAGTGTCACCCTGTTGGTTTCGTTCCCTGTGTTAGTTCCCTTCAACCGTAAACTTAGGGTATATTTTGGTTCGTTGGTTTGTTTATTTCCTTGGCTGTGGGTTTTTTCTCCAATGCTGTTCTGGAAATCCTTGTAGAAGAAGGTTGAGGTTTTAAACATGTGTTCTGTTGGATATAAAGTGTATGCGTGTGTCTTATTGGGGTTAAATCACTCACTCGTTCAGGCATTGCGATTCTTGAAACCTTTAGAAACTATTGTATCGGTTATCTGTTGCTCTTAATGTTTACCTTTGACGGCCCGAGTCTTTATAAACACCTATCTTATTGTGGTCTAATCTAATGGTTAAGTTTGGTTCTATATGACTGAGACCCTATCAAGGCCAGGGAGGGGTCTATTAGGACTGAGCCCCATTTTGACGACTTAAAACTGGCGATGATTCAACTCGACACCGTCAGCCTCGGCCAGCAGCATACAGTACAACCTTCCTCATGTCCTCCTGTTGCTAGTGTCTGTTCCACTGCCCGCCACCACCCTCCTTTCCCCTCTCTCCTCTCACCCGCCTCTCCTTCTCACCCCTCTCACCCCTCTCCCTTCTCACCCTCTCTCTCTATCCCTCACTCTCTCCCCTCCTCCTCTCTCTCCCCTCACTCTTCTCACCCCCACGTCCCTCCTCCACCCCCTCCCCACCGCCTCAACAACAGTGACGTAAATACCAAGTTACTCCGGGTGCTCACATACACGCACTTGATTGCTTCATGTGTGTGTGTGTGTGTTTTACCTCTACACCTCTCACCTGCATTGTTACCACCACACCACCTCTCACCTGCACTGTTACCACCCAATACACCACCTCTCACCTGCACTGTTACCACCACCAATACACCTGTCACCTGCACTGTTACCACCACCAATACATCACCTGTCACCTGCACTGTTACCACCACCAATACACCACCTCTCACCTGCACTGTTACCACCACCAATACTCCACCTGTCACCTGCACTGTTACCACCACCAATCACCACCTCTCACCTGCTGTTACCACCAATACACCACCTCTCCTGCTGTTACCACCACCAATACACCACCTCTCACCTGCACTGTACCACCAATACACCACCTCTCACCTGCACTGTTACCCACCACCAATACCTGTCACCTGTTACCACCGCCAATACACCACCTCTCACCTGCACTGTTACCACCACCAATACTCCACCTGTCACCTGCACTGTCACCACCACACCACCTGTCACCTGCTGTTACCACCACCAATACACCACCTGTCACCTGCACTGTACCACCACCAATACACCACCTGTCACCTGTTACACCACCAATACCACCTGTCACCTGCATTGTTCACCACCAATACACCACCTGTCACCTGCACTGTTACCACCACCACCACCTCTCACCTGTACTGTTACCACCACCAATACCACCTCTCACCTGCACTGTTACCACCACCAACACACCTGTCACCTGCATTGTACCACCACCAATACACCACCTGTCACCTGCACTGTTACCACCACCAACCTCACCTCTCCTGCACTGTTACCACCACCAATACACCAACTCTCACCTGCACTGTTACCACCAATACTCCACCTGTCACCTGCACTGTTACCACCACCAATACACCAACTCTCACCTGCACTGTTACCACCAATACACCACCTCTCACCTGCACTGTTACCTCCAATACACCACCTCTCACCTGTACTGTTACCACCACCAATACACCAACTCTCACCTGCACTGTTCCACCACCAAAATACACCACCTGTCACCTGCATTGTTACCACCACCACCTCTCACCTGTACTGTACCACCACAATACCACCTCTCACCTGCACTGTTACCACCACCAATACACCACCTGTCACCTGCATTGTTACCACCACCAATACTCCACCTGTCACCTGCATTGTTACCACCACCACCACATCTCACCTGTACTGTTACCACCACCAATACACCACCTGTCACCTGCACTATTACCACCACATCACCTGTCACCTGCACTGTTATTATTAATTGTAGTATAAATGGGAAATTTACCATTCGCTATTCACGTATCTTATATCATAACACTGTCATAATATTGATCAAGTTAGGCGTAGATGAGACAAAATCCGATGCATATCTCCTGCCAAACACCCACACACACACACACACACGGAACTGGTCAGCTAGCTGTTTCGTTGTTCAGTAATTTTAGCCACGGATTCCTCGCCTTGCCACTGTGATTGCTTCTTATCTGAGGTTCTGTAAATCAAAGTTCTTCAGTATAGAGGCAGTAGTAATCATAGTTCTTCAGTATAGAGGCAGTAGTGATCATAGTTCTTCAGTATAGAGGCAGTAGTGATCATAGTTCTTCAGTATAGAGGCAGTAGTAATCATAGTTCTTCAGTATAGAGGCAGTAGTGATCATAGTTCTTCAGTATAGAGGCAGTAGTGATCATAGTTCTTCAGTATAGAGGCAGTAGTGATCATAGTTCTTCAGTATAGAGGCAGTAGTGATCATAATTCTTCAGTATAGAGGCAGTAGTGATCATAGTTCTTCGGTGAGGCAGTAGTGATCATAGTTCTATTTCATTATAGAGGCGGTAGTGATCATAGTTCTTCAGTATAGGGGCAGTAGTGATCATAGTTCTTCGAGTATGAAGGCAGTAGTGATCTTAGTTCTTCAGTATAGAGGCGGTAGTGATCATAGTTCTTCAGTATAGAGCAGTAGTAATCATAGTTCTTCAGCATAGAACGGTAGTAATCATGGATTCTTCAGTATGAGGCATTAGTGATCATAGTTCTTCCGAGCCCATAAGGGCAGTAGTGATCATAGTTCTTCAATATAGGGCAGTAGTAATCATAGTTCTTCAATTATAGAGGCAGTAGTGATCAAGTTCTTCAGTATAGAGGTAGTAATCATAGTTCTTCAGTATAGAGGCAGTAGTAATCATAGTTCTTCAGTATAGAGGCAGTAGTAATCATAGTTCTTCAGTATAGAGGCAGTAGTGATCATAGTTCTTCAGTATAGAGGCAGTAGTGATCATAGTTCTTCAGTATAGAGGCAGTAGTGATCATAGTTCTTCAGTATAGAGGCAGTAGTGATCATAGTTCTTCAGTATAGAGGCAGTAGTAATCATAGTTCTTCAGTATAGAGGCAGTAGTGATCATAGTTCTTCAGTATAGAGGCAGTAGTGATCATAGTTCTTCAGTATAGAGGCAGTAGTGATCATAGTTCTTCAGTATAGAGGCAGTAGTGATCATAATTCTTCAGTATAGAGGCAGTAGTAATCATAGTTCTTCAGTATAGAGGCAGTAGTGATCATAGTTCTTCAGTATAGAGGCAGTAGTAATCATAGTTCTTCAGTATAGAGGCAGTAGTAATCATAGTTCTTCAGTATAGAGGCAGTAGTGATCATAGTTCTTCAGTATAGAGGCAGTAGTGATCATAGTTCTTCAGTATAGAGGCAGTAGTGATCATAGTTCTTCAGTATAGAGGCAGTAGTAACTATAGTTCTTCAGTATAGAGGCAGTAGTAATCATAGTTCTTCAGTATAGAGGCAGTAGTAATCATAGTTCTTCAGTATAGAGGCAAGCAGTAGTGATTATAGTTCTTCAGCATAGAGGCAGTAGTGATCATAGTTCTTCAGTATAGAGGGCAGTAGTATCATAGTTCTTTCAGTATAGAGGCAGTAGTGATCATAGTTCTCAGTATAGAGGCAGTAGTAATCACAGTTCTCAGTATAGAGGCAGTAGTGATTATAGTTCTTCAGTATAGAGGCAGTAGTGACTGCAGTTCTTCAGTATAGAGGCAGTAGGTGATCATAGCTCTTCAGTATAGAGGCAGTAGTGACTGCAGTTCTCAGCAGAGGCAGTAGTAATATAGTTCTTCAGTATAGAGGCAGTAGTAATCATAGTTCTTCAGTATAGAGGCAGTAGTGATCATAGTTCTCAGTATAGGAGGCAGTGACTCAGTTCTTCAGTATAGAGGCAGTAGTAATCATAGTTCTTCAGTATAGAGGCAGTAGTAATCATAGTTCTTCAGTATAGAGGCAGTAGTAATCATAGTTCTTCAGTATAGAGGCAGTAGTGATCATAGTTCTTCAGTATAGAGGCAGTAGTGATCATAGTTCTTCAGTATAGAGGCAGTAGTGATCATAGTTCTTCAGTATAGAGGCAGTAGGGATCATAGTTCTTCAGTATAGAGGCAGTAGTGATCATAATTCTTCAGTATAGAGGCAGTAGTGATCATAGTTCTTCAGTATAGAGGCAGTAGTGATCATAGTTCTTCAGTATAGAGGCAGTAGTGATCATAGTTCTTCAAAGTAGAGGCAGTAGTAATCATAGTTCTTCGTATAGGAGGCAGTAGTGATCATAGTTCTCAGTATAGAGGCAAAACAGTGATCATAGTTCTTCAGTATAGAGGCAGTAGTGATCATAGTTCTTCAGTATAGAGGCAGTAGTGATCATAGTTCTTCAGTATAGAGGCAGTAGTGATCATAGTTCTTCAGTATAGAGGCAGTAGTGATCATAGTTCTTCAGTATAGAGGCAGTAGTGATCATAGTTCTTCAGTATAGAGGCAGTAGTGATCATAGTTCTTCAGTATAGAGGCAGTAGTGATCATAGTTCTTCAGTATAGAGGCAGTAGTGATCATAGTTCTTCAGTATAGAGGCAGTAGTGATCATAGTTCTTCAGTATAAATCGCTGTACCTGTGTTTGTGTCTTTATATGTACCTGTATTTACACTTCTACCTGTATTTTCACCTGTACCTGTATTTACACTTCTACCTGTATTTACACCTGTACCTGTATTTACACCTCTACCTGTATTTTCATCTCTACCTGTATTTACACTTCTACCTGTATTTACACCTCTACCTGTATTTACATCTCTACCTGTATTTACACCTCTACCTGTATTTACACCTCTACCTGTATTTACACCTCTACCTGTATTTACACCTCTACCTGTATTTACATCTCTACCTGTATTTTCATCTCTACCTGTATTTACACCTCTACCTGTATTTACACCTCTACCTGTATTTACACTTCTACCTGTATTTACACCTCTACCTGTATTTACACCTCTACCTATATTTTCATCTCTACCTGTATTTACACTTCTACCTGTATTTACACCTCTACCTGTATTTACATCTCTACCTGTATTTTCATCTACCTGTGTTACACTTCTACTATATATTTACCTCTACCTGTATTTTACCTCTACCTGTATTTACACCTCTACCTGTATTTACACTTCTACCTGTATTTACACCTCTACCTGTATTTACACCTCTACCTGTATTTACACCTCTACCTGTATTTACCTGTATTTACACCTCTACCTGTATTTACACCTCTACCTGTATTTACACCTCTACCTGTATTTACACCTCTACCTGTATTTACACCTCTACCTGTATTTTCATCTCTACCTGTATTTACACCTCTACCTGTATTTACACCTCTACCTGTATTTACACCTCTACCTGTATTTTCACCTCTACCTGTATTTACACCTCTACCTGTATTTTCACCTCTACCTGTATTTACACCTCTACCTGTATTTACACCTCTACTTGTATTTACACCTCTACCTGTATTTACACCTCTACCTGTATTTTCACCTCTACCTGTATTTACACCTCTACCTGTATTTTCATCTCTACCTGTATTTACACCTCTACCTGTATTTACATCTCTACCTGTATTTACACCTCTACCTGTATTTACACCTCTACCTGTATTTACACCTGTATTTACACCTCTACCTGTATTTACACCTCTACCTGTATTTACACCTCTACCTGTATTTTCACCTCTACCTGTATTTACACCTCTACCTGTATTTACACCTCTACCTGTATTTTCATCTCTACCTGTATTTACACCTCTACCTGTATTTACACTCTCTACCTGTATTTTCACACCTGTATTTACTCTACCTGTATTTACACCTCTACCTGTATTTACACCTCTACCTGTACACCTCTACCTGTATTTACACCTCTACCTGTATTTACACCTCTACCTGTATTTACACCTCTACCTGTATTTACATCTCTACCTGTATTTACACCTCTACCTGTATTTACACCTCTACCTGTATTTACACCTCTACCTGTATTTTCACACCTGTATTTTCACCTCTACCTCTACCTGTATTTACACCTCTACCTGTATTTACACCTCTACCTGTATTTACACCTCTACCTGTATTTTCACACCTGTATTTACACCTCTACCTGTATTTACACCTCTACCTGTATTTACACCTGTATTTACACCTCTACCTGTATTTTCACCTCTACCTGTATTTACACCTCTACCTGTATTTTCATCTCTACCTGTATTTACACCTCTACCTGTATTTACACCTCTACCTGTATTTACATCTCTACCTGTATTTACACCTCTACCTGTATTTAAACCTATACTTGTATATATTTGTTAATGTACTCGTTATTATTCTTTCCATGATTTAGAATGAATGAAAAGTAAATGGAATGATGAATGAATGAAGAATGAAGGGAAAGATGAATGAAGTGTGAAGTGAATGCTAAATATAAATAATTTGAAGTCATAGATAGTAAAGATTTTTTTTATTTATTTGCATGTATGTATATGTTTCGCTCCGTGATGGTGATGCTTAGTGGTAGTGGTTATTCTGGTGCATGGTGGGTATGGCCCTGTCTTGCCCCTGCTCCACCCCCTCAGCCTCCCTCCCTCCCTCCCTCCCTCCTTCCTGTCTCACTTTCCCTGCCAAGATTCTCATTCGCGCGCCACACCCAGACTGGTCGCATTAACACACACACACACACACAAACTTATGCTATTCTTTCTCTCTCTCGTTTAATCTCTTTGTATTTGTTTACCTTTATTCCTCCTGTCTCTTCTTTGTCTTCCTCTTTAACGTTAGTTTGTGTGTGTGTGTGTGCTCAGGTACAGTTTGTATAAGTGTGTGTGCTTGTGTTTACATTGTGGAGGTATGGGTATGTAGCGGGTATGTGTGTAGATATTCTCTGCAGGTATATATGTATGTATGTATGTATTGGTATGTATGTATGTATGTTTCTGTTTACATTTTGTATGCATGTATGATTGTGTTTACATTGTGTGGGTATATGTATTTGCTATCATTAAATCAGTTATAATACACTTTTGAAAAGTATTTGAGCAAGTAATGCTACAACACAGTGTGGCCAGTGCAAGTACTATATACAGTAATGGGTCACCGCTGTAACGTCATCAACTTTAGCTCTGCCCCATTCAATGACGTCATGCTACCTGTGGTGACCACAAGGACTACGGCTTTGCCTTTGACATTTGATTGTTTCATATTTTTTTAGAATACTCGTAAGGCTAAGGCTGTTCTGTAGCCAGGTATAACATAATGAATGCCTTATGTTCTCATAGTCCTCCAAAAAAATAAATGATATAGAAAAAAAAGCACAATATTACAAGGAAACACCCGTGGGGTGCCGGACATTTCGCTGATGACACGGACGAAGCAAGTAAATTTTTTAGCTTATTAGCAACGCAAATATTTTCGTTTTGCCAGACATGGCGAGATGAATGTCTGAGGGTACTCCGGACAACTGGATATTGCCTTACAATGTATACTTAAGAAAATAGAGCAAGTTTCTCTAGGCGTTAAGCAACACGACCGTCGGTGGTGAATTAAGTGGTGTAACTCTGGTTTTTCGTATATTTGGGGCAGTACTATTTTTTTTGTCAGACATGGCAAGAACAATGTCTCACGGTCTTCTGGATGACCTGATATTGACTGACATTGCAAAATTAAGAAACTGCAAGTCTTCCCTCGCGTCTTAAAACAAGCGCGGTGTTGACACCCACGTACGGATGTACTTAACTTTAATTTTTTCAAGATTTTTAAAAATGTTCAGAGTGTTTTTGGGTCACATATAGCATGAGGAATATCTCACCTTCCTGTAGATACCTGGATATCGACAAACATTCCAGAATTAAAGAGATACAAAAGAAATAAGAACGCTCTTCAAACAAGTTCTCGGCTAGCCTTATGTGTTATTTTATCAGAACGCTTGCGGACATTTATCCATCTATCACACCGTGATACATACAGGTGTAGCATCATCAACAGGGCAGGTGTATCATCAAGAGTACAGGTGTATCATCATCAACAGTACAGGTGTATCAACATCAATAGTACAGGTGTATCATCAAGAGTACAGGTGTATCATCAAGAGTACAGGTGTATCATCAACAGTACAGGTGTATCATCAACAGTACAGGTGTATCATCAACAGTACAGGTGTATCATCATCAACAGTACAGGTGTATCATCAACAGTACAGGTCTATCATCAACAACAGTACAGGTGTATCATCAAAAGTAGTATAGGTGTGTCATCATCAACAGTAGGACAAGTATTATCATCAACAGTACAGGTGTATAGTCAACAGTACAGGTGTATCATCATCAACAGTACAGGTGTATCATCATCAACAGTACAGTATCAACAACAGTAGTACAGGTGTATCATCATCAACCGTACATGTGTATCATCAACAGGACAGGCGTATCATCAACTGTAGTACCGGTGTATCAGCAACAGTAGTACAGGTGTAGCATCATCAACAGTACAGGTGTATCATCATCAACAGTAGTACAGGTGTATCATCATTACAGGGTGTTGCTGGAAGTCTTGGTAGATAGCTGTAAAATAAATTATGATTATATTGTGCACAGTTGATGTTAACTGGGTCTCACATACACAGTAACCATCTTGAGAGCAACTTAGTGCATGAGAGGCTACGTGATAGAGGCTGACAGTAGTGTGTGTATGTCTAGTGTTATTGTATAGACAGAATCCATACTGCACACGTTTTCTGTGCTTAGCTTCTTTATTAATACAGACATCAGTGTGCATCAAGTTATCCTGCAATTCACTTCCTAATGTGTGTCTCGTTTACCCATTACATGATTTTATCATTTCTAATACACTTGTTTACCGGCCCTGTTCAGTTATATATGTATTACCATATATTCTGTGTAATATACTGTACACTATTCTTGCACCTGGTCTGATATATTCACGTGTCTAACCCCAAATAATATAGTATACTGCATCTGGCGAGTTATATCCTTGTATATACCCCTGTATACTGAATCTGGTGAGCTATGCCCTCTGTGTGTTGTATTGCATCTGCCTCGTGCATTCATTTCAGAATTCCCAGGCGTTGGTCAAAGATATTCTTAGCAGTGTTGTTTTGCCAAGAAACTCAGTAATGTACGACCCCATGTACGCCGGGACTTACTCCCACTAAGGTTCCATAGGTGAAGCTCTCTCAGAGGTGTTAAAGGTGGTAGCCTACAGGTAGTGGTAATAGTAGTAGCATTAACCTTCAAGTAGTAGTGATAGTAACTAGTCCACACACTCACTGCCTGGTACAAGGATATCCTTCCTACACAAACTTGCTGTCTCATTCCTCCTTCCATGTACTGTACTGTGTTTACTGTTACTGTATGTTTTGCGCTTTTAATGTATTGTGTACTATTTCTCATGTATGTTGTTTCATGCTCAAAACAGCGTATTTTCTTACTCGGGATTTTTCATTGAAGTGATCAGTGTTGAGACATAGTCACTGTTTAGTTATGTATCGTCCTCACCTGTCGATATCCACCCAGTTGCTTCCAGGATGTATTAACAATATCGATGGTACCAAAAGGTTATCTGATTAGTGCGGTCTATGTGTATACAGCAAGTTAACGAGTTGCAAGACCTAGTGTCAAGGAACAGTCTGATTAGACTGGACAACTCGCCAACTGCAGTGGTTAACCATTACCCCCGGAACATGATTTGCAATTATTGCTGGGTAGACAGAGGCAAATGGCTTAAAGAAACAGGCCCATAGTTTCACCCTCGTGCTGACCATCACTCCAGAGGTCGCCATAATAATAATAACAGGTGGATGATGGCAATCTTGGAATGTACACAAGGAATATCCAAAGATGGATGTATGTTAGAGTGTAGTTATGGCGGAAGCTTATCATTTGCGATTTTTGGCCATCTTAAGACTATAAAAGACTTGGTAATTCCCTTTACCATTTATTCTGGAAGAACCAGGGCCGGAAATATGTCCTCTGGTGGAGTGTTCATCAGACTAATACTCCAAGATTACGGGGTTTGAGCTTCAAGTTGTGGAAGGATCCAAAAGTAGGGCTCAGAACAGTCCTTTTTAGGGCAATAGTGGAGGAAGCTTATCATTTGGGGATTTGCCAGCTTGAAATTTAAAGGTCAGGTGGTCCAGCTTAAAGGGGAGGGTCCACAACAGAAATGCTCTGAGGCAGGGAGCTGTAGACCAGTCAGATGCTGCTTCTGTGTCATCTCTTCCTCTTAAAGATGCTGCTAGTGTGTCTGTAGGGTGATGGTGAGATACAGGGGGGTGATAATGAAGGAAAGGAGGGGATGTAGGGTGATATTTTGAAACAGGAAGAGTTGATAGTGAAAGGGTATAGCAAGGTAAGGTAAAAAATTATTTGCAATTTCGTATCCTGAAGAAGACTTGGCTGTCAGGGGCAGAAAGGTGTGTACTGGTACGTTTGTAGATGTGGACAGGAAGGATGATGTAATTAGACTGGAAGCAGGATGATATTAGATAGGAAGAAGGAATTAATTTGGAAAGAAGGAAGGGGAGCATATGATTGGTAGAGAGCAAAATTGGAAAGGTGAAGATCAGGAAGGTGCTGCCTCCCCTCACCTTTGTATTGATCCCTCCATCAATGAAAATTTACAAGCGTTGGAGGCAGGCAGGTCTTCCCTATCTTCCCTAGCCAAGTTCATTATCCCCTTCTCTCCATCTAGAACCACCCTCTAGTCTGAGTTGGTCCCCAAGTAAAGCTGTCAGGTCCACCCATCTTCTGGTACCCCTATCCTCATGAGCCAAGTCTCCAGGTAATTGTCAGGTCCCAAGTCACATGGTTCAGACCTCCTTTGTGGTTGTTTACAGTACAGGTGCTCCTCTACTTAAGGACGCTCAACTTACAAACTTTCAGAGATACAAAAATCATCACTGAGGGGGGTTACCTGCCAGAACAGGTGTTTAATGTGGATGAGACTGGATTATTTTGAAGAAAATTCCAGATAGAACAAGCATTACCTAAGAGGAGAAGAATGAGCCAGGTTTTATGGCTATATTAAAGGGTATAGCTGTACTAAATACCCATAATCTTTTCATTTTGTACAATATGTTTGGTATCTACAAACAGTTGGACTTACAAACCAGCCTCGGGAACGTAACTTGTTCGTAAGTAGAGGAGCACCTGTAGTTGTATAATTGTGAAAGTTTGATTCACTTTCAAATTAATAATTTTAAGCCTTTTTCCATGTCATCTTAATTTTTATAATTAATCTCCACCTTTTCCCGCAATTAAATTACCGCTGCTCAACTCCTGGGATCAATCATCTTATGGAATTTTAAGAAGTAGTTGTGGCAGGCCTGAGCAGTAAGCAAGAAGCCATACACCACTTTCATTGTGTTTAGGGGCTTATGAAAATATGATTTACTATAACTTAGCACTTCTCTTTGGGGTATGGTGACTAAATGGATACAGCATTCGCCTTCTGTCGTAAGGGTCACTAATCCAACCCAGGACATCCCCAGTCCTCACAGTCATAAATGGATACCTAACTTTAGAACTGGAGAAGTAAAGACAGTATAGAGTGTAGTGTTTGCCATATTGCCTGCTTGTGTGATGAAAGCTTAGTACACCATCCAATGTATTTATTCACACTACAGTATACCTAATGGGCCATCAGGCCTATAGGACCCCTCTTATATACTGTATACTTTTACCCTCTTCTGTAATTCTCTGTGAGAGGGAAAGAAAAGGGAGTGTACAGAAATATTTTTGTTCCGTAAGTTTATACACAAATATAATACCAGTATGATTTCTGTTTGAGAATGATATACTCATACAGTACTGTACTATACTCTCTAACTGACGGCACTTTATGTTTGATACATCCGGGAGCAGGTACTGTACCGTACTTGTGCAAATAACATAAAATTAGATGTACTGTATACACAGGTACTGCTCGACTTACGACCTACTCTACGTACAACCACCCGGACATAGGACCGCCGCAGTCGCAGAAAATATTTTTAAAATTATGTATTTTCGAGTCCCGGCGTTAGTGATCGCACTGTGTACTGACAAAAAAAAATTTTTGTAATTCCCTTTAAAATGGCTGGCAAGCGTAAAAGTGAGGGTTCTCGTGGTGTTGAGAAGAAAAAGAGACACCCATTTTAGATTTTCTATGTATTATTTTCGCATTTTCAACTTACGACCAATTCGATTTACGACCTAGTCGTCGGTCCCTAACCCCGTCCTAAGTCGAGGACTGACCGTATATGAATACCTGTAGTTACTGAACTTTGACATCTGCAAACTGTGTACAACTAGTTAAAGGATTAATGGATTACCAACTGCTGCCTCCTGTATGATACACAAATGAGTTTAACCCAATCTTATCAAACCTAACATAACCCAAATTCACTTAACCCCAACTAACTTAATCCAAATTAACTTAACCTAACCCAACCTACCGGTATCCCAATCTGTGTTATATCCACACTGTCTTTAATGGGCCATCAGGCTTATAGGACCCTGTTATAGCTTCCATTTACCTGTTGGATTCACTGATGATATAGTCTGTTGAGTCAGGATTAGAGGTGTACTGGAAGTAACATTCATAAATGTTTATGTGTTAAGTTTTCAAACCCAAATGGACATTTCTCCATTTATTAAGAAAATAAACTATTGCACAATATCTGGGATATCACCGTAATTAATGCTATGAGCTGTGGGCATTAATAAGGGACGAAGCTTACTTATAACTAGCTTCTTAGAACACACATCTTGAGTGAATCAGAGATGGGAGTCAGACTGGTGTGAGGCTTGCTACTTAATTGATGACTGCAGTCAAGGTGTACAGTAAGCGCTCAGTGGAAATACACTTTCACATGTCCGGTTGATGATTGCTCATGGCTCATAGGCTATTTACCGTGGGTGATGTAATTATATAAATCTTATATGTAACCCACATTTATATAAGTATTACTGCCTGTTTGACAGGGGCTAATACAATCCCACTTATAGTTTAGCCACACTGTTATTTTCTGAGAGAGTACCAGTTGAATCATTTTTTCCAAAATAAAGTTATCTGAGATGGTAGTTTGAATCACACTGTGGAAAATTGATTAGCTGTAAGTAATGTCTTTTTCCCCTTTTTAAGAAGCTTACAATTTTAGCTTTCATCTTCAACTTGGTATGTGTATGAATTATTACATGTGCTGTATTTGTATTAAAATGTACAAAAATGTACAGTGTATTTCAAGTTTCTGTACTGTTGTTTCATTATTTTGTATTCCTTTATTCCCCCTAAGTACAGTCTTTTAAGATTTAGATTTATTGTACAGTACGTATTATGTATTATTCATCCATTTCTTGTTCTGTATTGTAATGTGTTTTTATTTTACAGTACGGACAGTGGACGTGATAACCCATTCCGGCCTGATGGCGATATCTCTCGTGAAGCTGATGAGATCGTGCAGCTAATTAAGTCTGGCCGGCCACTTCAGGCTGGCCAACGTCCAGGAGATGTGTCAGATTCTATAGATGGCACCCCAGCCTCCCCGACTGAAAATGAAGCTGCTGCAGAACCCCTCGTTACAGCAAAAGATGCCTCACCGCAGCAGCAGCAGCCACCACCACAGCCAATACCAGCAGCAGTGCCATCAAAACCAGTGACAGACAACACTCCATCATCCCCGGGGAAGGCAGGTGCTAACGGTTCAGCAGCACCTGAAAACTCTGCGGCAGGCACTGTTGAGGTCACACATGCCACAGTCACCCCCACAGACGCTGCCCATGTTGAACATGTTGTCATTAAGAAGAAAAGCAAATGTAATTGCTGCGTGATCCAATAGTGGGTATGGGCGTGTTTACTGTGAGTGGGCGTGAATAGGGTGATGGCGAAAGGACTGATCGCCCCGGCAGTAAGACTAGGACACGTACCGGCGTAATCCTGGGGTTAGAAGGGCGCAAGTGCGGTGTTGCTTGACTTAACATGTGCTTTGTCTTTTCTGCTGTGTGCACAATCCACCATGACTCTTATTAAAGTGTTCCAAAGACTGATGAAAATATATTTTATGTATCTTAATAATTTCATATATAGTTTTTTGCTAGGTGAAAAAAAAAGGTTATTTCTCTCTGCTTAGATCGCCTTCATTTTGATCACTGAAACACACACTACATTACTAGTTGGCCAGATTATAATTATTTCTTTGCTCATACGAGTGCCTGCTCCACCAGCTGGCATAAGTAACTCGTATAATGTGGGGAGCTTACCAGGTGCTCACAAAGCGCTTGAAGCCCCTTATGGTGTCTAGGGCCTTACCAGATACTCATTAAGTATCTAGAGAATGACTAGGCATTCACATGGAGCTTGTGGATAGCCAGTGGTATCCACCAAGCAATCATGGGGTGTAGTGCCTTGGCCTCTAGGCACTAATCCAGTGTCCTGGGATGTGCCGGCACTCACACAGTGTTTAGAACCAACAATACACTTGCTTCAGTGGCTCTGGGATAGAAGGCACCCATATAGTGTTTTAAGGCTGTTAAACACTGAAGCAGTGTCTTGGACATGCCAAGCACTTACCAAGTGTCTGGACGTAGTGTGAAGGGTGATGGAAGAGGCTTCTCCAGGGAGGGAATCCCTGGTAGAAGAAATAAACTCCTTCTATAGAAGGATTAATTCTTTAGTCTCCTCAATTAAACGAACTGATCAAATTTTTATGTGAATGTAAATATTCTCTCATTGCTGAAGTGGATAATCGATAGTGTTAAAAATTTTTAGAAAACTGTACTGGGAAGGGATACTGCTTGAGGTTGTAGAATTTTATATATCATGTCTGGAGAGGCTATAAGTTGGTAACTGTGGGTTCCTATATGATGATGGGGTATAATCCTCACTGTTGTACGATTTGAATATAAAGGTTGTGCTACTTGAGCCTGCAAAAATACAGTAATGAAGTAATGAGGAGTGTGGTGTGGCTAAGGTAGGTAGGGACAGCCATGGTGCTAGAGCCACATCCTCACAGCTGCTTCACCACCAGCAATGTCACCCTTCAGCAAAGACAAGATATGAGCACACAGTAGGCCAGTTGAATGATCGCTTTTATGAATGAGTGGTTAGGTGACCATAACTTCATCGAATGATGACCTAAACACAATGGTGTAGGTGATGAATTAATAAAGGTTGGATGGACTTTATATTAAAACCACTTGTAACATTGTGTGTGTTAATATCAGATGAATACTCTGAACAGGAGAGGACACTGTGGTGCTCTCCATTGTATTTCCATACTAGACTAAGGAAGTTAGCCTTACATAGTAAGATCCAAATTCTTTTCAAAACTTGTATGTTTGGCAGACATTTTTAGTGGAGAATGTAAAAATTTCATCAGTGATGGTAAGTGTATTTGGAAAGACAGGATAACTTGATGGATATGATAGTATGTGCATGTCAGAGCTGATAGGTATTGTGTTCCAGATATTAAAGGTGTACAGCCTCAGAACTTGTACACAGTTAAAATCTTGTCTTTTTTGTGGTGTAAGAACCCCTGGCCTGTATGATGAATGTGAGTTATTTCATGCTTGTGATATGGTTACCGTATATTTTTGAGTTTGGATTTGTTTAGACATGAAATTAAAGAAATGTTATATATTGATCTCCATGATTATCAATTATCATTTTATTTGTAATTGCAGACTTATATATTTCAACATGATATTGCCGTATGGTAACAAGTGATGGCACTGTATAAAGATTGCTATTACCTGGTAAGAAGATATCTTCCACTCTGTTATTGCTCCTGTTGTATTTTATCAACTCAATTTATTCATGCTAAAAATATTGGTAAAAGTGACCCATGGTTTTTGGTCTTGCAGTCAACAGATAGCTCAGAGTATGATTATAAAAATAGTATTTTTTTCACACTTTGACGGCAATATTTCTTTCACGGACTGATGTATTATTTGATGTATTTATTTATTTTTTTAGTCCATAATTGCAATGCATATATACCATATATTTTGTACTGCTACTTAGTGAAATAGATCAGTTTGGAAGTTAATTTAAACACTGACAAGCAAAAGACAGCTACTGTATCTCGGTCACTCATGGTCTTCTAACACAACAAAATTGTACACACAAGTTTAGTGATGTTACTGTACCCAACAGCTCCCAACTACTTACATAGACAGTACACTGTATTAGTATTTCATTTCGTGATATCTCTACAGTACCAAGTGAACTCTACAATTGGTATATGCACATATGTACAGTACTACTGTATATTAATTTTTTTTTTAGAATTTTTTGCGTTCAGTTGACTCATCATTTTTTATCCAATTCAGAATTTTTAAGTATTTTAATGTACTGTATATTTGAAATTAGGTCTTGGGATATAATAAACAACACAATGAAATGTTGTTGTCATTAATACATTGTAGTGGCACCATGTGAAGTTAGGCTGTTATACAGTATATTATTCCTGTTTTATTTATTTATGTTTTTTAACTGGACCATGTTTCTGAAAGTAGTTACAGGCTAAGAAAGAAAGAGAATGATGTGTACATAGTTTACTGATAGAGGTTCATATGTAAATTTTACATAAATTCATCATTGTAAAAAGCATATAGAAGTAAAGCACTTAGTTTCCTTTGTTAGATACATTCATTATAATATAATTGGATGATTCTTCTCAGATTTAAAACCCTGAGGAAGTTATTGGATGAGATGGAAGAGCCTGAGGTTTATCAGCTCACAAATTGTTAAAGATAATGAATGATAACTTGCTGCCTTCATGAGGGACTCAAGCTGCATGGTGAATTTGTATGAAGATTAGGTCTAATATAATTACAATGTAGAACTGTATGTTTAAACACTCCTGTCTTACTGTGAGAGCTTATCTTGTGTTCCTGATAAATCTCTCCACCAAAGACACAGGTGTTAATTGTAGACTTACTTAGGTATCTTCAGAACACTGACTCAAAGAAATTTACTATAACTGCTAAGAAGAAAAAACTCGGTACCCAATGAGTTGCGAATACTTAAAAAAAAACCACAAATCAATCTGCACACACATTCAATTCTGTTTTTATGAAGTGAAACTGTCAGATACATATAATGAGTACATTACTCTTTTCTTCATTTCATTGTTTATGTACAAGATCTTGTGCATCACGATATTGTATAATATTAATATTATGCAGAACTAATGACTGCCATACATCAAAACATCTCTTGTTATTGAAAGAGGTTATGTAGACAGTAATCTACATAAAACTATCTCTCTATGTCACATACAAATACAGATAGGAAGGAGTCTTTGCACACCTTATACTTGTGGCTTTATTGTATATTGCCAGGAATTATAGATATCAAATGGCCAAGTACATATGGACGTTCCAGTCAAGCTATGTGTTCTCAATCTCAGCCCTATAACTTTGAAGGTGCCCAAGGTATAGCATTTTATGGACTGCTACACCTGGAACATCCTTATGCACGGTGATACATCCTGTTAGAAGCTTCTCCATAGTAATCTACTGAATTTTCTCTGGCCTGTCTGCTTGTGAGTCACAAGTGGGAGAAAATATGTTGGTCTTAAAAGGACAGTAAGTGAAATTACCGATGATGTTGGAAGACAAACAAGTACGGCATGGGCCTGCATGTAATTATAAAGTCACATGGTAACATTATAGTCAACACTAAGACTATCAGGGGAATAATGCTTAGAGGGTGAATGATAACTACAGTTACTAAACAGGGAATCAATATTATATTATGCGATGGGGAGGCTACAAGTCGACAGGTCAAAATCAGTCATACCACCCGCATATGGCATTTTGTCGATCATTCATTAAGGTAGAGGTAATTACATGTATTTGTACCAAAATCATTGTGAAATATATAAATAATTGCATAAATAAAGTGTTTGTTTTCCAGAGTGAGAGTTTCAGTATTTTTCCGTTTTATTACAGAATAACTACATCTACTGGACCATATCCTGTGTTCTGTAAATAGTGTATGGACCTGTATTTAGTTTTTTTATAAAATTCAAGCAGTTACCCTGAATGTAGCAGCAGTAGCTTGGTTATACAGTACATATTTTTAAGTGTACTAAAAAACAAGGATTAAAGTTCAGTAAAAACTTGCATATTGTGAGTGAGGTTGGAGGGGCTATTTGACTAGTTACAATATAACATTGTTCACCTTTAAGACTCAATCTATGATAAATATATGACCATATAGTATGACATTTACTCCAGTGAGTTAACCCATAATAGATTTAACCACCAAAACCTGTTTTCATCTTAGTCTAGGATATTTGTTTGTTTGTTATGAAGACAACATATCCTTTCCTGTGTGGTACTTGCTGATAAAGTCCCCTAACCTTAGGACCAATGATAACACCACCTATCTAGGCTTCATGTGTGGGTTGGTACAGCACTTATCTTTTCTCCTTGGTGCTAAGTGGGAATTATACTTGCCACCATTCTCATCCTCCCTGCATCTAACTGGTTTCAGATACATGCTTAGTTTAAGCATGAGGGTAAGTACACAAAAAAAAGCAGGTTACCCGCTTGCCGGTTTCTAGCACCTACCATCACCAGCAGTCGGCACTGGTAAGCGGACACAGAAGACGCAGGTTTATCTGCGAGTTGTGGTTCAGCTTTTGTACAGTAAAGAAGTCTAACTTCATCTGACGAAGATTTTCTTTTGCTTGATAGTGCTTATGCAAAAATCAGGAGGAAAAGAACTGGAATACTTGAAATCAATCGATTGCAGTAGAGAAAATTATGGTGAATATCACCATCTTTTTAGTGAGTTACAGGAGGACCCCAAGAAAGTTTTTTCAATACTGCAGGTCTCAAACACACAGGCACTCAAAACCTCTACTTCCACCATGACGGTCTGGTCAAGCATGGCGACCACAGCTCGTCTTTTATCTAGGAAAACAGTCTAACTTTAGTGACTAGTAATTCTCTGTTTTCAAGTCACTTAGTGAATGATGTTTGTTTTTCACCTTTCCGGGCCCGTCTTCACTGAAAAAAAAAATATACAGGGTATATATATATATATATATATATTTTTTTTTTTGCCCCAATTATTAATGTGCAAGTGTTGAAATAAGTACCATGGTAAATGTGGCCATCCCTCTCCCTCTTCTCATGTTCGTTCACGAAACTTTTCGGGCTTTCGCCCTGGGTTTTATGATTACTGGGTACTCTCAGCATGCAGGCCAGAGTTAAGTATTTTTCTTCATAACTATATTTTATTCATGCCCTCAGTAGCGGGTTCATCCTTTCCAGGCGAACTTTAGTGAGGCTGCTAGTCTTAGTGATCCTTCCAGACGCTGACTAGCAATCTAGAGTTATATTGGGATGAACTTTGTATTATCAGTATGGGTTAAATGAGAACCATTCAGGTGGTGGAATTCTCAGCCCAATACATCTTGCTAGAGTAATGGTGAACGATGTTAACCAATGGAGCTCTATGGTAGCACCTCAGCACTGTCAACCTTCTGGGTGACTTGATGCTTACTCAGGCATCATCACTCAAGCATGATTAGTTGAAGCGGTGATGTCTGTGTAACCTGCTTGGCAACAAATAGAGAACTGGGTGATCCCTCAAAATATGAGTGCTCTGAAATGAAGTTAGCTTGATTAAGAAAGAGAGTTCAATGTGCTGAGGGACATTTGAGATAAGAGAAGGGAGAGGTGTATGATATAGGGAGTTATTTGTTTACGACTGTCTCACTGGTGACTCATAGAACAATATGAGATATTAAATTAAATAATTTACTAAAATATCACAGTTATGAGTCATACTGATTATGTTTGGGAGAAAATGTAATCTCCCTTGTATTATTATGATGGTACAACGTGACTCATGGTGTTCCTCCTAGTTTAGATGAGTGATATGCAACAGGAGGATGAAAGACAGTTGTCTGGGCTGCTAGATGACGGAGGAAACCATGGAACTGTCCCTGGGGAGCTAGTGTTGAGTGAGGAGCTACAAGGACTGGATATCTTGGCTCATATACTACATACATTAGAGGATGTGAATTCAGTAGTAGTAGTTTTACATATGACCTAAGGGGACCATACTACATCTAATTATCAAGGATGTAGGGCCACTTGGATTAACAAGTTAGATCCTCATTTGGTTTGCATAAATCATCGCAACTGTGTTTCAGACAACCTGTTTTCACCATTGGATTGTGCAGTTTGTTATGATCAAAATTTTAAAGAGCCAAAATTTCTAAATGTAAAACACTGGAAAGATCCCAAGTTGGCAGAAAGTTTAGACTTATGGGTGATAGGTAAGAGACTTAATCCCCAGTTAGACCAACCTTCTTCTGCTAAGAAAAGTAGGTTATTGGACATCCAGGATAATGAGGCAGTAGGAAGGTTGCAAGAACCTCTACCTAGTCAGCCTGATTTTAGTGGATTCCAGGATCAGGATGAGGAAGTGGGCACTAATCATAGTGTTCAGTCACTGGAGCAGGGAGAGTCTTGTCTGAGTGAACTTAATTAACATCTTATTCACTCCCTGTGTTAATAAATATTAAATTAGTAAATTACGAGTATCACCACTCTATTCCTTTCACACATTGGTTCTCAGAAAATAATATTAGTAACTCACGTGCCTAAACTCGCTAACAAGCTACCTAACCATTCCTTGAGATATGTTATATTCTAATAAAAGTCTGGGTGGTGGCAGGCTACAGTTGTAAGTATAATAAGTGTTGTACTATGAATGACATAGTTCCCCAGACTAATCCATGGTTTAGAATATAATAAAACAGAGTATACTTCAGCAAAGTAAGGACATTGAAATTCAGAAAATAGAATATATATGAAAAGAAAAGAACAGTGATTTGGAAAATATAAGCATAGAAATATAAGAGTTACTTCTGTAAGAACATAAGCAAGAATATAATAGTACTGAAGAATAATAACATAAAAGGACTAAGTCTGAAATAATATGAAGTAAGGAAATTGCGCTCTTACAGGAGAAACTGTTCCACCTGGGGCAAAAGTGTTAGTTACTATGAGTGGAACCAGGCTGCTGTCGACTCCCATGCAGCTGATGGAGAACATTGAGTGTGAGGATGATCCAAACAGGCCATGGGTAACATTGGTAAGATATAAGTCTTCTTTGTTTTCAACTGCATCCGAGCCTGTGGATTCTTTTCAAGGTATTTTATGAAAATGTTTCCAAACTTCCTGATCTCCCAGCACTTACAAAGAAAGTGACACCAAATACCGGTCGAGAAGTGATTGGCAGTCCGATTTATTCATGTAGGACCATTATTTGACTTCATTGCGGCTACATTTGGGTAATTAGTCGGACCTTGCTTTGTGGGCTATTGAGCGTAATATGAATCGTCTGATTTTGGTGTTAACTGACGTGTATGACCGTGGCCATTACACCAGGGCTATATTGTAAAGATTTTTACGGATATATTTATCGGTATCAGTTACGGTACACATTGGCTTATGAAAATTAGTACTATGGGTTTACAGTAATTGTTAAGGTTAACCCCTATAATTTAATCAGTTTTTAAACATGAAATGCATCAATTAAATTAGTCACAAATACTCATATTGGCATACTCATTTCTTGTGAAGTCAATATTTAAGTCATCTTGAATGAATTACTCATAGCCATTAAACTTCTTGCCTTTATCCTCTTCACCACTGATCGGTTCGTTAGCCGATTGGGCGATCGGTTACGTCTCTGTTACGCACTGTTGGCAAGTACTGGGCATGCACCGGCTCCTGAATGTACCTGAACCCGTTCCAGTGTTGGTGCCGTCACAACACTCTCTGGTAGATTGTTCCAAGAGTTCACAACTCTCACTCCGAAAAAGTTTGCCCTCGCAGTTTTCTGGACTTGCGGCTTCTTCAATCTTGAGCTGTGACCTCTTGTGGGGCGAGCGTCAGCCATCTCCAAGGAAGGACACTCGACTGAGTAGTGCCCCTTGAGATGCTTATACACCTCAATTAGGTCACTCCTTGCCCGTCTGTAGTATAAGCTTTAATTGTTGCTGCTTCTGGTTGTCATGAGTATGCTTATATTTTTCATGTACAGTTGCCCCAGGATCTATGCTCTTGTGTACAATAATAATTAATGTACAAGAAATAAATTTAAAGGAAATTTTTGAATCAGAAATATATTGTGGGTTTCGCTAAATATTTATTTTATATCATAGTTTACCATTAAAAGATAAAATCATTCTCTTTCTTAGAGAGGTTTGGCCACTAGATGGCGGGCCAATCAGAGCTCTCACAGTAAAGTATGAGAGACGCACTTCCTTACATATATTTTCCTTGGGCCTGTGGGTGTTTCTCATTCTCAGAGAAAGCAGAGTTGCCAACTTAGCGACTATGTAGCTAGAGCTAGAGCTTTTGGTTTTTTTCTAGCGACATTTTAGAGCGATTTGCGACTTGTCGAAAAATCTAGAGATATCCACAGAAATCTAGCGACTTTCTGGATACTTTTGGAGTTTTTGGACTGTCCATGAATACTTAATTTTCCTAATTTCGAGCCATAATATATAGCAACGGGGTTACAGGGACAATAAATAATAAGAAAAGTTTAATACATTTGAGCGGGTCGTGGTACAGGAGGGACACGTCTATTTCCTGATCACTTGATGTCAGCCCGTCCATGGCTAATGTTGCCGTGTCGTCATTTATTTGTCTATTACCTTCGCCTTTGTAGCACCTGGGTAACTTACCTTTTTGTCAGATATGCAATATGAATTTCATTAATACGCTAAATTTTAAAGAATATTAGCAAAACATCTTATAGAATTAATTCTATCAAGTCTGCGTGGTTCCAAACTTCTCATCCGCGTCCACCATGGGTGACCCATAGACTCCATACAGTTGCCCCGCAGGTCGACACTGTTCACCCGCTGTGCCAAAAACCATCATGGAAAGTTTCCGCTTGTTTGCATGCTGTTTATTAATTTGAACCCTTCATAGTCCCAATAGAAAATGGGTAAGCCACAGTATTCGCAGCGATTCAGGAAGGAATGGCTCAGAGATGACAGATACAAAAATTGGCTTCTGGAGGTGCCAGGAGATAATAAAAAAGGATTTTGTAAATTTTGCAAGTGTACTTTGTCTGCTAAGTTGTGCGACATTGAAAAACACAAAAACACTAAAAAAAACACAAGAAAGCAGAATAGCCGTTTAGTGCAGAAAGACAGACAATTTTACCATTCAAGAAACTTGGGAATAAAATAGCTAGCGACTTTCCATGGAAGATTTAGCGACATTTAGCTACTTTTAGGTACCAGCCTAGCGACATTTGAAAATCCGAGTTGGCAACACTGAGAGAAAGTCCTTGTCACTAGTCAGTAGCCAGTAGAGGGACAGTAGTGAGGGCGTACTTCCTGGTCCCTGCTGTTGTCAGACTAAGAAACGCAATTTTGTTTGTGTTATTTTGTTCTGTGCGGAAATATAATTATGGCAAGACGAACAGATTATTCGTACATAAGTCCATGTATAAAATGGACTTTGTTTTTCTTCAATTTTATCTTTTGGGTGAGTAATAGTGATGAAATCAGTCAGGGGCGTGGGAAGGAAATACATGACAGACTAGACCTTGATAAACTAATCCTGTTTTTGCTAATTCATTTTGCTTTTTGTGTGAAATACGTTTATAAATCATATGTTGAAGAGTTTGTTGTTTACGTGACTAAAATGATGGGTAAATTGTATGAAAACCACAAGCAAGATGTGTACAGTATTGTTTTGGGTGCATTTTAACACATTATTTTATCTGTGATGGTGAAAAGTATTTGATCTTTTCACCAAGTTTTCTTTGCTTTATATATCAGAATTGGTCGTAAATGTTAAAAAATGAAACAAAAAACTTGCTGTTTACCATTGTGTACCTGATGAACTTGAGTGAACGTATATTAAGATTTTATTGAATATATTTTCGTAATTGGGGTTAATATTTAAAATTTGCCAACACCTACTAATTACCCAAATGTAGCCGCAATGACGTCAAATAATGGTTCTACATGAATAAATCGGGTTACCAATCACTTCTCGACTAGTATTTGGTGTCACAAAGTAAAAAAAAATTGGAAAACGTAATTTAATTTGAGTTAATAGATCGAGTGCATGTACCTAACCTAACCTCGACTAGTATTTGGTGTCACAAAGTAAAAAAAAAATTGGAAAACGTAATTTAATTTGAGTTAATAGATCAAGTGCATGTACCTAACCTAATCTAACCTAACCTAACCTAACCTAACACAACACAACTCAGATTAAATTAAGTTTACCAATTTTTTGTGACTTTGTGACACCAAATATTAGTCGAGAAGTGATTAGCAGTCCGATTTATTCATGTAGGACCATTATTTGACTTCATTGCGGCTACATTTGGGTAATTAGTCGGACCGTATGGCAGGTGTTATGCTAGATTAGGTAAGGTTAGTTTCTTAAGTTGAACTTTTGAATAAACACTTTTTAACACATTTGCCATCACTACGACAATGTCCATGATAAAACAGTGAAATTGTGGCTTTTTAAATTTCCTTTTGGTAAATTTGCACTTCCACCTCCCCATCTGTTAGAAAGTTAAAAATACCTGTATATTTTTCTAGTGTATTTGTGTGTGTTTACACCGAATATGACCTTCATTTCTGGCGGAAGTTAGCCGGTTTTTTTTTTTTATTTTTTTTTTTTTTGGTTGGACGTTTTCCGAAAAAAATCATGGCAAAATACACCAAAAAACACTAGAAAAACCCAAACCAAACCTGACCTGACCTGACCTAACCTAACCTAACCTAACCTAACCTAACCTAACCTAACCTAACTTAACTGACTCTCACCATATGATGGAATCACCTATTTCTTACCTTATTGGCCTGGTTCTTGTTCGTCTTTGCATTCTGGGATTCTTACACAACGCCACATATGTTGGTCTTTGCGATATTTACATTCAGTCTTGCTCTTAGTACACTTTGCTGAGGTTGGAAGAACACCATGCGATCGAAAAAATGCTATAGTTTCTACGTTTTTTTTTTCCAAAAACTCGCAATCAGCTCCATATACTTTAAGTGACACCCATCGCAGACTTAACATAAGAACATAAGAAAGTGGGATACTGCAGGAGGCCGACTGGCCCATACAGGGCAGATCCCTTTCACACCCATCCCAGCACTTCCATGTGCCTATCCAACTTCGTCTTGAAGCTCCCTAGCGTCCCCGATCCTACTATAGCACAGCCTGTGCTTGCCTATATCCTTTCTGAATCGGAATTTATCTAATTTAAAGCCATTTGTTCTAGTTATTTCGTTATTACTGAGCTTCAGAACATCTTCCATTTTACCCTTGTTAATCCCACTTACCCACTTGTACACCTCTACCATGGTCGGAACTGAACTTGAATTTCAAAATATAAGAGACCCAAAATAAAACTCGAATTTGATTGGGCCAGGAACACGCACTGTGAAAGGTGAAGTCCACGATAAATGGCGCAAGATTATAGAAAAAATCGAGAACATTATTACATTATTGTTGCAAACGTATAATAACGGAGATAGCGCATGCCAGATATTTCACTATTTTCTTCCATTAATCTTCCGCCATTATCACCTTCCTGACCTCCCACTCGGCGTGTTTCATTCATAAATTATCATGTGCATGCTTTCCCGTATACGTTATGCGGCCAATCAAAAGCGTTTTATTTATTTTTTATTTGTATATTTTTTTGCCACCAATTAAAATGAATTGTGGTTTAATTCATGGTATTTTTTGCCCACTCAGATTCGATTGTGATTTTGGGTCTCATATTTTGAAATTCAAATTCATTTCTGGCCATGGAAGTCTGATGGGTGTCACTTCAATTATATGGAGTTGATTGCACATTTTGGGAAAAAAAATGAACAAGCTACAGCATTTTTTGGATCTCATGGTGTTCTCCCGACATCAGTAAAATGTCTTAAGTGTAATAACGAGTGTAAATATCGTCAAGAACAATATACAGTAGTTGGCATTGTACTAACTCGTTCCTTATTCCCAAAACAAAGAAGAGACGTTGGTATTCGTACATAGTCAATGATTACAAAGGAACCAGAACCAGGCCAATAAGGTAAGAAATAAGTAAATCCATCTTATGGTGAGAGTTAGGTCGGCTTAGTTAGGTCATCCCAAAAAAGGTTCGGTTTATTTATTTTTTATTTTTTTTGCGTATTTTGTATTAGCTTGGCCATAATTTTTGTCGGAAAATGACCCACCCAAAACACCCGGTAACTAAAAACAGGCAATTTCCGACGGAAATCAAGGTCAAAACCAATCAAAATACACAAAAATACATTAGAAAATCATAGTTTTGACTTTCTAACAGAGTTGTGTGCACTAATACAAATTTATCAATACAGTGCGTAATTTTTTCTATAACATTTCTGTGGGAAATTTATATTTTTCGAGTATTCTAACCAATAAAATAGCCTACAATATTAGTTGTTCAAAGTGGACTGCGCTTTGAGGGAGAAGTAAATTGTGGGATAATACTAAAAATAACACCAAACTTTTAAAAACCTTAGCTAATATTTCCTAACTTGTAAAAATATTAAGAATTGCTTTTGAGTTTATGGATCACTCCTCAACTGAACGCCAAAAACAACACCATCACATACTAAACATGAATGGTATTACTGTATTTTACTTGTTGCCACTAAACAAATCTCATGAATTTTATTGTTGTAATTGGTAATTTTGACAATTCTAAGACACTTCGGTAATTATTCGTTTTACCACACCTTCAAATTTTTTCATAAGAGGCTTAATTTCTGGTGTATTTTGATGTGTTTTGTTAAGATCTGACCTTCGTTTCTATGGGAAATGCATTGTTAAAAAAAAAAAAAAGATGGAGGTCACCCTTGATCAAAAACAGCAATTTTCCATAAAAAACGAAGGTGAGATCAGAACAAAATACATCAGAAATCAAACCTCTAGACCCCTAACTTTTACTAAATTAACCTAGCTTAACCTAACCCCTTCGGGGGGCCCTAACCCATGCTGATTCACGGCTCCAGACAGCTCACAGTGGGACAATAAATGGCGGGTGGAGATTTAGTGATCTAATTACTTAGGCTTTCCTCATTTATGCAATTTTTCTGAAAGAAACATGTTTCCAAGAGGCTTCAAGGGTTCAGGAATGTATATACGTACAGTAAGTCCTCGCTTAATGTTGTTTTGGTACTACGTCGCTGAACTTTAGAGACCAAAAATTCATTTAACGTCCCGGTGATCTGATACTACTGTACGTCGTTTTGCGTCGTCACGGACTACTTTCTACGGCGCATCACCCACTCTTGTCTGGCTGCACTACGCTCTCTTGGCTCGGTGCGCTGCCCTCACTCGCAGAACGTCACAGCGTCCCCAAGCGACGCCAAGCCAGTCTCTGTTACGACTTCACATTATTCGTGTGTGCGTAAGTGCTTTTGCTCTAAAACTGTACTCTAACCATTCGAAATGGCTTCCAAGTACCCATCAAGTGTTACTGATGCTAGTGCAGTGAAGAGGCAATGTAAGACCATTACCCTTGCTACGAAAATGGATGTATTAACCCAATTTGAAAAAGGGGAACGTGCTGTGGATATTCCCATGTGCTTGGTCTAACCCCCACAACGGTGCGTATTAACCGGACCAACGCTGACAAGATTAAGGTTAGTGCTGGAAGTGGTTCTTCTCTGAGTGTGACAAAGACAACTCGTACTAGAAGCACTGTGATAGAGAAGGTGGAAAAGATGCTGGCAATGTGGGTGGAGGACCAGAATCAACACAATGCCCCTGTGAGCCTTATGGTTATCCAGCATAAGGCCAGATCCTTGTTTGACGACATGAAGGAAACAGGGGGTGAAGGATAGAAGGAAGAGACCTTTACAGCCAGCCGAGGCTGGTTTCAACGATTTAAGCGTTGGTATAACTTCCAAAACATAAAGATGACTAGTGTAGCTGCCAGTTCAGATACGGTTCCTGCCGAGACATTCCCGCCAGAATTCAAACGGATTATCCAGCAAGGAGGCTACTCAGTGAAGCAAGTCTTCAATGTGGATGAGACTGGTCTGTTTTGGAAGAGGATACCTGAGAGGACCTATATCTCAAAGGAGGAGAAAAGAGCTCCAGGTTTTAAAGCGGCAAAAGACCGCTTGATGCTGCTGCTTGGCATGAACGCTGCCTGTGAATGCTGATTTTTCGTGCTGCCAACCCACCGGCCCTGAAAGGTTGCCTTCCTGTCATCTACAAGGCAAATAAGAAGGCATGGATAATCGGCGCCATATTTATCCAGTGGCTGAACATGTATGCCGTCCCTGCACTGAAGGAATACTGTGAAAGGAGAACCTTAACTTCAAAATTCTTCTGATCCTTGACAATGCTCCAGCTCATCCTCCCAATCTCGTCGACTTGCATGACAGTGTAAAAGTTGTATACCTGCCTCCCAACACAACAGCACTGATGCAGCCTATGGACCAAGTCGTCATCGGCGCATTCAAGGCTTATTATTTACACCTTACAATGGCCCAGCTGCTCAAGGCTACAGACGGAGAAAATAAACCAGCAATCCGAGAATGTTGGCGCGGCTTTAACATTCTTCATGCAATTAACAACAGTGACAAGGTATGGGAAGAGGTTTCAGAAAGTTGCCTGAATGGTGTGTGGCGTAAACTGTGGCTCGAATGCATCAACAGTTTTACTGGATTCACAGATTTAGTCCCAGCTGTGAATAGGGATATCCTCAGCTTGGCTAGACAGGCAGGCTTTGATGAGCTGGAATCAGTATATTGAGGACGTCCTGGCATCCCATGCAGAAGAGCTCACCAACGAAGATCTGCAATAGCTAACAGAACACAGTCCCGTTGAAGACGACGGCGACGAAGAACCTCAATGAACGCTAACTTCCAAGATGATGGCAGAATCGTTAAACATGTTCCAGCAAGCAATGCAGATCCTTCTAGATGATGACCCAAACAGAGAACGTAGCTCAAAGATTCAACGCATTATTGAGGACAGTCTTGGTTGTTACACCGATATATATATAAGGAGAAGAAGATGAGTAGCACCGAGCAGTCAACACTGAATTCATTTTTTCGTCGTGGGATGGCAGAAGCAGCTTCTTCACAACAGCCGGCTGCCGAATAGGAGCAAACAACAATGGAGGAGGAGCAAGCAGCGGCGGAGGAGCCCCAGTCAGAGCAGGAGGAGGAGGAGGCAGCCGCAGAGTCTCAGTGACTCGCCACACTCCTCCCCTCCCGCCATCCTCCGCCTTCGCTCAACTACCCACCACACACTCGCTCTACCACCTCCGCCCATCGGTGAGTACCAGTACAAACTTAGTACTGTAGTTCTATACTGTACACTGTATACTATATACTATTTCCTATTTGCTATAGAAATGGCAATGATTTTCTGTATACCGGTATTACAGATGTTTTTGGTTAAGGACCAGAAGTATTTACTTGAGGATGAGTTAGTCAGGACTGCGGTCTTTCTTTTTATAAAATTCCGCTTGGCCCTACAAAGAATAGCCTTTCAGTGTTTAGTATGTGATGGGGTTTTCGGTGTTCAGATGAGGAGCAATCCATAATGTCTAAAGCAATTCTTAACATTTTTAAAAGTTTGGAAAGTTTAGGTGGAAGTTAGCTGTGGGGGCTGGTGGCCATCATCATTGGATGTTTCGTGTTTCTTGCATTCCATTCTTGTGCATATGAAACATACGAAAATATCCCATATCAACATAACCTAAAGTTCCTAATCAAACAATAACATGTCAGTATCCCTTACGTATGGGTTAGAAGCATGTACACTTTCGGCAGACACCAAAAAGAGGAGAGGCCTTTGAAATGTGGTGTTTTAGGATAATGTTGAATATAAGGCACATTGACAGGAATACAAATAAAGAAGTACCTGTACTGAACTAAGATTTACAGAAATTTCAAAAGAAATATGTTTATTTATAAATAAGGAAAATTTTATACTTTGGTCATATAGTTAAGGATGAGAGGACAATGGCAGAAATATTAATTGGGAAAGTTGAGGGTAGGAGTTCCAGAAGAAGGCAGAGACTAGGAAGGATGAATGAAATTAAAACCTGGGTTCCCAGACAAATGCAAACTCTCAGAAGATTGGTAAAAACAGCCTGAAAACGTGGAGGAGTATGGTCGCCATTCCTTAGATATGAGGATGGCACTTTTGATTGATTGATCCCAGTATGCTAAGCCTAGGTTTTTTTTTTTTTTTTTTTTTTAAGGGGATTAGCCCACCTGGGCACAGGTCACTGACCCACATCGGGGCCTGGGGGGCGAAAATTTAATAATAATAATTGTAATTCATAGTAAATAAAATTTATAATAAAAAGTAAAATAAAATAATAATAACAACAAAAATAATAATAACAACACTGTAATAATGATAATAAAGAAAAAATAATAATAATCAATAGTTAGAAACGCTATATGTACGGTATGTTGTCTTGTCAATAGTAAGAGAAACAATTGAGACCCTGCAATTGTATGTAAATGAGGCAGAAAGACAGATCAGCAAACTGGGACTTGGTCACAATATTCATGATGCCATATGGCAGCAGGGTCTACCATTAGACAACACATTATGCTTCCAATATCTTCCCAGTTGGTAGTACCTCCCTGCTCGATAGCTGCCTACATAGTACAGTACTTGTGTACAGTATAAGCCTATCTACTGTATAATCCGACCCTTGATTTTTTTGTAAAAAAGTCTGATTTTTTCATATGCTGTACAGGCATACCCCATTAACTGATGCATATAGTGACCGTGAAAAGTTGTTGGGTAGTGAAGCAATGGTTATCGAAGCAATTAATCCCATAAAAATTTAGCAAATTCAAGGATTAGGGACTGGCTGCTCTCCAAAAACTCGCATCTACCCTTGATATATCTAGTGTACACTGTCAAGTAAGAAAATAAAGTAGACATATAAAGTAACCATAATAAACATTAAAAAAGAAATGTAAAGCATAAATTGAGACTACCTGTATTATTTACCTGTGTTGAGGATGGTAGAGAAAGTCTACCAATCTTTGCTTGTCCATCACCACTCTTATTATGCCTTATTACATCACATCAAGTTGCCCCTATGAGGGGCAACACAAGAGTAAATATCATTGAGGAGTTTAGGCATGATTGCATAACACACGAAGTCTGAAATAACTGAAAAACACAAAGTCAGAGACACATGGTAAGTGTAAACAAGTGTAAAGAGGCAGAAATGAGTCAAGAGGCTGAGTCCAGAGGCTGCACACAGAGCCCTCTTGTGACAATAATTCACATCATGCACCCACCAAATTCAAAACAGTTCTGCTGCTCCTCTCCTGATCATCGGATCTCCGGGGTATCGACTAAACTTGCGGGGTATTTCACACATATATGTGATTGTCGGTTATGTGATTCAGCCGTTATAGGGCGTCGGTTTTCGTGGTATACCTGTACAGTACCTCATGCATAATCCGACCCTTGCTTTTGAGAAATACTAGGTATAATCCTAGACATACAGGGTATATATTTTATTTTTTAGCAAAACACCTGGGCCAGTATACACAAAACTTGTGCTAGCAAACAGTTGTTAAGGCTGACATTTTCCTGTTAAGCACTAATAGTACATACAAAAAACTTTTAAGGGCCTTAATAGTTCTGTGAAGTTAAAAGACCTCGGGAGCACTTTTAAGTCCCGTAATAGTTGTCTGTTAGTTGATACCATGGCGAACCAACTACAACATCAGCGTATATAATATACGTAGTGTGAATATATTGTGTGTATTCCCTCTTTATAGCAGAGATCTTTCTTGACTTGGACATTACTGACAATCAGCGTGTCTCACACTCTGCCACTGGCCTCACCACACCAGGAAATGCAGCATTGACTCTCATGATGATTTCCAGCCATGCCTTCTTTGGTTATTTTTTGTTAACCACCCATCACCTTTTTTCACATGAAAAATAAATTTGTTCGCAAGTTTTCTTGCTGTTTTAGAGGATTTTGACTTTTATCTTTGGGGAAAATCACCTTTTTTAGTTAGGTTAGGAGGTTAGGACGTGGCCTGTTAGGTCAGGTAACCTAACCTAAAAAACGGTGATGGGTGGTTAACAAAATGAGAACGACGCTGTGAGTCACCATAACATCAAATTGGGACTTGGAAAAATTTGTGATTTTTACAAGTAATAAATCGCGAATATCGCATTTATTTAGGAATGGGCCGTTTACTTCAAGTACTGTATATTATTTCGTTACTCGATGAGATCTACTAAATGGTAAGAAAAAATATTGTAAAAAGGTCATGGGTTGATAACGAAAAATAACCCCCTCTTTTTGCCTTTATTGTTCAGGAAAGCCTTCAAGCAGCCATTCAATATTAACTTTTTCTCTTCAATGACATCCACCAATAATAAAGTCTGGTCTGCTTCCTTTTCTTTTGTGGGGTTGAGACTTCCATTTCCTCAACATGTTTGTTTACAAACAGCACGGCAAGGAAAAGCCACCGATCACTATCCTTGGTTAATAAATCCTCCTTCAAACCGCATTGATTAGATTAGATTAGATTATTTTATTTTAATGATCAAAATGTATATAAATGTAAATATTGAAATTAATCTTCATAAATTTATTGAGGTTATTCAGCCATAAGACCATTTTATATGATGAACTCCTGCTATCTTTAGCGCTGTTTAGCGGTACTTAGAAAACAACTACAGTATTTGTGCAGTAGAAGTTTGCTACTCCCACCACATAGTGGCACAGGCAATCCCCAATGGGAGGTTCACGGTGCCATCAGCTCGATGAACAGGCTTTGTGTGAAATATAACATAGTCTTGGATTGCTTTTAGTGCCCTCGTTAACGAACTCAATCCGTTCCAGAAGGTCGTTCGTTAACCGAAACGTTCGTTAACCGAAACCATTGTTTCAATGGGTTTTTGGGTAATTGGTTCCAGCTCACCGAAAATTTCCTAAATTCAACAAAAATGGTAGAAAAGTTCACTTACTTTGAGGTGTGTATGTAGAAGGCTCCTGGATGATGATGATGATGATGGGATTTAGAATGGGGGTGGAGGAGAAGGAAGAAGAGAAGGCATTGGGGTGGAAGAGAAGTCACCCCATGGTGCCATTTCACCCATAAAATTTTAGCTCTCTGGTTTAATTCAAGATTATTTTCTTTAAATCAACGCTGCACTGCATTATATATTGTCAATATATAAAATATATTTCAAAATGACCAATAATTTGCTTGGAAACACAGAAAAAAAGCGTTTAGTTGAAGAGAGTCTCAAGCAAGATGTTACCTCCAGTGAAAACAGAGAGAGACTGACGCCTGTTTGCTGTGTTAAGAGGCTGGATGCCGCGCATTAAACTAGTCACTTTACCTTCAATTTTGTTCAATAATTGTTAAAATGACTAAAAAATTGAATATTAAACTTTTAAAATTATTGAATAGTATAAACTTCTTGATATTTACAAAAATAGTAAGGAATTTAAGCCCTAGAACCGATTAATGTATTGGCGGACTGATACTAAAGCTGGTTGCCCGGTCAGTGCAAGCGAAAACATGTTGAGGTCGGTTCGTAAGAAGTTCGTTAAGCGAATTTTTTTTCGTTAACCGAATTGAAGATCCTTATGGAAGGCAGTTCGTTAATCGAAATTACGTTAACCGAGGTGTTCGTTAAACGAGGGTCACTATATATATATATATATATATATATATATATATATATATATATATAATATGAAACTTACCAAAATCGGCATTTGGCTTACAGCACTAATTGATGGAAAAATCCACCAGCTCTCAAGACCATTTACCAGGACATGTGTAGCTTTAATTAAGGGTGGCCTCCTCCCCATATTTTTTATTTTAAGTACGCAGCGTGTTCTCTGACAAATTGAGGCCTTTCTTCACATTACAGTATTTGTGGTACGAATATAAGTAAATTTGAATAAACTATGGTAAACACGCTGATATAATTTTATTTTATATATACTGTATTGGGTGATAATAAATACAGTACTTGTACAGTATTACAGTATAATGGAGTGCACTACTGACTACAAAATACTGTACAACAGAAAGGCAGACTGGATACGAGGCATACCATGTAAACCAAACACGTACACAAGGATAAAGTCTAGAAATCTTATATCAAATCTCCACATGTTTTTTTTATTCAATTTTTAATTTTTTTTTCAGTTATTTGGGATGCTCCTCATGGCTGTTGGTCTGTATGGTGTCGTGTTCACAGCTCAAGATTTACATGGCCTTAAGTCGGTGGAAATTGCCTACATTGTCATAACAGACCTCTCAGGGGTCATGGTGGCACTTGGCGGTATCATCTTTTTAGTATCATTTGCCGGGTGTGTTGGAGCTCTTCGAGAAAACCTCTGCTTACTAAAACTCGTGAGTATGACAAGTTATTATTTAGAGTTATGGATAGGAAAAAGTTTGTGAAATGAAAGACTGGTGAAAAGAATACAGTATTGCACTAGTACAGGACTGTTCTGTTATTCCTGTACCCTGTGTAACAGGTCTGCAGCCAGAGTTAGTCATTGAATAGTTGTGAAAAAAAAATAGAAGGGAGGGACAGTGGGTGGGTGGAGATTTGGCACCGCTGCATGGAGGTGGTGGTTAAAAGTATTCGATTTTCTTTTCACAACACAAATTGAGTTTTTCAGTTTGATTATGAGGCAGGTACAGCTTACACTACCAATTATGTACAGGCATCCCCCTTTTTACAGAACGGTTTCATTCTTGAAAATCTTTCTGTAATGCGGAATTCTGAATGTGAAACCATTTTCCCATTGATTCCCATTATATAAGTTGAGATACGTTTGTACGGAAATTTTTTGAGGGCCAAAATTGCAACACAAGCACATATACATGTATGTATGAAAATAGACAGTTTAACCATGTACAATCAGTCATTCTGGTGTAACACGATAATAAATGCACAAAAACACTCGGATTTAACTCGGCAGAAATGATTTTGAGTGCTGCAGGAGGTGGTGAGGTGAAGTGCTGTGATCAGAGTTACTGGGAGTTACCTCCTTAAAACATCATGTTTATTGTTCAATACAATTCCTTTATGAAATCTTTTATCAACACTACTTTTACTTGAACATGATTGGTCTTTTCCACTCATCTTGAATAAGGTTTCACAGTAACGCAGATGCATAAACTGAACACAAACTGAGGAAAGAATTCAAACTGACCAGTACCATTGTTGTGGTGGCTGCTATTAGCTGCAGAGGTGAGCCACCCGCCAGCAGTCCTGTAGCTACTACTCTGTCCGAGAGTTTACACAATAAATTTTATAATTTTGGTGAATATTTTTGGTTCTGAAATGCAATTATTTCTTTAGAAAATCTTAAAAAATCAACCATAATTTCTTAAGGGTGAATACAGTCTTGAACACAGATGCATAACTGAACACAACCTGGGAAAGAATTCTAACTGAGCAGTGTCATTGTTGTAGTGGTTGCTGGCAACTGAAGAGGTAAGTAGCCTTCTAACCACCTTGTGGCTACCACAGAGAAGCCATACGAAATAATAAACAAGAAAATTGTTGAAAATTTACCCAAATCCCAAAAGGGCGACTTTTCTTTCTTTATCCCAACTTTTTGGTCATAATTTAAAAATTCCATAAGAGTGAATTTCTCTTGCCTGGGATTTTGTAATGTGGAGATGCTTGTACCGGTGATTAATTCAATTCACCGTAATAACCTTAAAAATGCTATAAAAACTTGAATGCTCGGGAAGACTTTTCGCTGCCACCCTGTTGTGACATGCCAAATCTTCACCTACACCCCTATCCTCACTCCCTGCAAATTTTATGTATTTATTTATTTTTGTCCATAACTGTACAGTGGTTGGGAAATTGGGTTGGGAGGTAGCCAAGTCACTGATTAGAGGAGGAATGTGCATAATGGTCACAGGGTGAAGAGGGATGAAGTAAAGCAAGCAGTCGGATAAAGTTGCCCAGTGTTTTGTCGGGTTAGTGCAGTAGTAAGTTTTGCGTGTAAATGTGCAGTGCTTGTGGTGTGAGGTGAAGTCGGGTAATGTTATCTAGGAGGGTTTTAACCTAATAAGGACACATTCATTAGCTGAAGTCCATATCTGTAGACCAGTGGTTCTTAACCTTTTTAGATCTGCACCCCGTATGTTCAACCTTGAATCCATGGTTCCCCCTTGATACCCCAAAATCTTTTGTGTTGGCTACACACTGACCAACTAAAGGTTGAGTCTTGTCCTATGACTAATTTTTTAGTAAAAATGTCTTAATTTTTAGCATTAACCATTTATAGGAATTAACTGTAATATCACTAACAAAGATGGGATAAGAGGTAATCTTTTAGGTGTTTTCAAACATTTTTTGTTTTTGTCTTATGTGAAACAAAGTATTTTTCTTTTAAGTACTTCTGGAGCCTGACCATCTTCCTCATCGCTGAGCTACTCTTTGCCATTGCCTGCATTATATTCCCATGGAAGTCACGTGAAATTATTGAAAGTGTGTTGTCCAAGCGCTTGATAGAACACTACAGAGAGAGCCAGAACACACAGAACTTTGTGGATTTCCTACAGAGAGAGGTACAGTACTTATGGTGAAAATTGGTAGGTTTTAAAGATAAAGATAAATTATATACTGTATAATGACTATCTTGTATTGTATTCTATGATTTTCTAGGCAACCTTTTCACAGCTTTTTTATGTTCAGTAAGTAAAAAACTGTTTTCTAAAGACAAAAGTACTGTATCTTTTCAGTTTGAGTGCTGTGGAATCACAGCACATGGGTATCTTGACTGGGATTCCAATGAGTATTTTCAGTGCATTGAGAACAGCCCGAGTGTTGAGAAGTGTGGTGTCCCTGCCTCTTGCTGCATCAAGAGGAAGAACATGGTAAGCTCAGCCTTAGTAGTTTGCCACAATTTCAAGAAATGTTCAGATAAGTTAGTTACCGGTAGTCTTTTAACTGCTTTACTAGTTAGTGTTTAGAATATAAAGTGAGTATATAAATCTACACTCCCTCTTTTGTGCAGTAATTATTTTGTGGAAGTAAATGCTTCATGCAAACATACATGTACTGTACATAGCAAGAGAATAATAACATGCTTGTCTGAAGTTATTTAGATGAAAATCTGGATAAATAATCTGGGCTTAATTGGCCCAATTTGTACTTTGGGGGAAAACTTGGAAGGTTTCTAAACATATTCTCATTTTTAGCTTAATAAGTCCAGCGTACTCAGTTCATATTGATGCCACACACCTAAATTGGACTGTTTTATTTGTGTTACATCAGAGAATGATAAAATACTTCTGGTTGAGGGAGTTGAGAAACTGAAAAATGGAGCACTTTATAGAGCCACTTTGTTTACAGTATCATTCTAACTGGGAACAATGAAAGCAAACCAATTGAATTTGGTGTTAAAATTACCCACAATTATTAAAGTAATTAAGATATGAACTTCCAAAAGTAACATAAAAATTATACTTCAACTCAACCTTAATCCCTTATACAGTACCACACCCCCAACCCCCAAGTGACAGAAAATTCCTAAACTCTTTTTAGAGTGTATAGGGTATAGACAATACTGCACTTGGTCAGCAATGCAATTTTGATCATTTTGTAACTGGGAAAGTGAGGATAAAACCTAGCTTCCACACAGGCTATTTTAAAGCATCAAAAATATTTGGAGGAAAAAATCATAGTCTGATGGGCAATACCAGACCACGGTAATTCAGGTTTTGTAGAAATGTCCACATTTGATAATACATAATTAGAGCAACCTCAAAATGTTTATGGTAGGGCTTTACTTTTAACCCAGTCTCTGTTTGAGTCATCTTATTAATTTCTTTTGTCTTCCAGACTCTCATTGATATTATGTGTGGATACAACATGCAGTCAAAAAAGGTTAGTTATATGACCATGTTTCACCCAAAACACTTACGGTAGTAAATTACAATGTTCACATAACTTTATTATTTAGTACAGTACACTGAATTATTGTGTTAAGTTTAACAGCACACACACACACACACACGATATATATATATATATATATATATATATATATATATATATATATATATATATATATATATATATATATATATATATATATATATATATATATATATATATATATATCTTGATAAAATCACACGGGAAAAGGGAAACAACGGAGCACCTTAGCTTTCGTCTTTATTCAAGACATCTTCAGAGGCAACTGGATTACATGGACAGAGAGAGGCTTAAATATACAGGGTGATCTTAAAAACATGAGGTCAGGTCATAATGATGTCATCCACTAATCCCCACACCAACACACACGTAGAGGAGCTTAAGAAAATGGGGGGTGATGTGACTAGTCAGGTCAGGTAAAAAATAAGGGACCCACAAAATAACTATCATACAACTATATCAAAGGTTTTCAAAGCATTTTTAACCTTGGGCCACTGATAAATAAATTTATGTAACATATTATCAGTTTTGAACTGACCATCACTAAGGTTTATTGATTTCAATTCCTTAATCAACTAGCTCCGTTGTTTCCCTTTTTCCCGTGTGATTTTATCAAGATTTATCTTATCCACGTTTTCATTGTGGATCTACATGAAATATATATATATATATATATATATATATATATATATATATATATATATATATATATATATATATATATATATATATATATATATATATATATATATATATATATATATATATATATATATATATATATATATATATATATATATATATATATATATATATATATATATATATATATATATATATATATATATATATATATATATATATATATATATATATATATATATATATATATATATATATACAGTGGGGTATGCTATAACGAATCTAATTGGTTCTAGAACCTTGTTCGTTATAGCATTCGTTCGTTATAGGATTAATCCGTTCCAGGCCCCAAATACAACCACTTAACACTGAAAAATATAATATAAAATTGTAAAAATTGTAAAAAGTGCATAAATATGCATCTAAACCCCTGAAATAAAGAGTATCATTAATACTTGTAATAAAAAAACAATAAATTAGTAAAAAAAAAAAAAAAAAAAAAATAAATTAAATGTTCGGTGTAGGAGTTTCGTTCGTTATAGCATTCTCAATTTTATAGGTAAAACCGTTCGTTATAGGAATATTCGCAGTAGGATCCGTTCGTTATAGCATACCCCACTGTATACACACACACACACACACACACACACACACATATATATACAGTGACCCCTCCGTTAACGAACTCAATCCGTTCCAGAAGGTCGTTCGTTAACCGAAACCATTGTTTCAATGGGTTTTTGGGTAATTGGTTCCAGCTCACCGAAAAGTTCACTTACTTTGAGGTGTGTACGTAGAAGGCTCCTGGATGATGATGATGATGGGATTTAGAATGGGGGTGGAGGAGAAGGAAGAAGAGAAGGCATTGGGGTGGAAGAGAAGTCACCCCATGGCGCCATTTCACCCATAAAATTTTAGCTCTCTGGTGTAATTCAAGATTATTTTCTTTAAATGAATACTGCACTGCATTATATATTGTCAATATGTAAAATATATTTCAAAATGACCAATAATTTGCTTGGAAACACAGAAAAAAAGTGTTTAGTTGAAGAGTCTCAAGCAAGATGTTACCTCCAGTGAAAACAGAGAGAGACTAACTCCTGTTTGCTGTGTTAAGAGGCTGGATGCCGCACATTAAACTAGTCACTTTACCTTCAATTATGTTCAATAATTGTTAAAATGACTAAAAATTTGAATATTAAACTTTTAAAATTATTGAATAGTATAAACTTCTTGATATTTACTAAAATAGTAAGGAATTTAAGCCCTAGAACCGATTAATGTATTGGCGGACTGATACTAAAGCTGGTTGCCCGGTCAGTGCAAGCGAAAACATGTTGAGGTCGGTTCGTAAGAACTTCGTTAACCGAATTTTTTTTCGTTAACCGAATTGAAGATCCTTATGGAAGGCAGTTCGTTAATCGAAATTACGTTAACCGAAGTGTTCGTTAAACGAGGGGTCACTGTATATATATTGTATTATATAATTGTAAATATATTGGGTGTGCACTTTTAGCAAGATTATGATGATGTCACAGAAAATCAAGAATATATGTAGGTGAGGAACTGGGCACGATGGTAGAGAAGTCCTGGGAAGGTTGTCAAAGGCAGGGGTTCTCAAACTTTTTTCAACCAAAGCATTTGTTCATTTTAACCCAAATCCAAAATATCCTGCGAATTGGAATCGCCAAATCTCTCACAAACGTTAAATGCATTATTTCTCAAAAACTTTTTGCGGACCCCTAGGGGTCCGTGGACCCCAGTTTGAGAATCACTGGTCTAAGGAATGGGGGCCCCCAACCATTATTTTGCACAGGACCCCTCAGAGCCTAGAGCTGGCCCTGAGGGCTACATCAAGTGTGGGAGAGGCAGTGGCAGCATCTTTCTGGCACTGACTTTTGTCCACCTCTGTATGCATGTATGTGTGTTTGTGTGTCCATATTTCTCCATATATGACTACTTACCAGTAACAGTCATGGCAGCATACTGTATCCTGGTGTTTTTTTTACTGTAACTTTCAAGTGGGTTTTCAGTCCATTATTGTTTAGTGACACATGGTCTGCTTTTGTAAACTTTTATCATACAGTCAGAAGTAATCTTGTTACTTTCATCTTTTCTCTTTTCGTCTGTGGCTTACCGTATTTCCTGATGTGACTTATATACCTCATGTAAGTTTAAAATTATTTCAGCCGCACGAAGCATCAGACACAATACACGTTGGAGGTTGTGTAACTTCCATCATCCAGTTCCTAGAATCCAACCTCTACTGGGCTGCAGGAGTCATATTTGGCATCACACTATTTCAGGTATGGTGTCAGCCAGAGTTTTTATTAAAGAGCTTTACATAAAGTACTTTTTTCTACCATTGTATGAGTTTTTATATACTGTACAGTACAACAAATTCTGTAAAATTTTCAAAATGAATAAAAATTCAGGGGCAGATACAGGAGGGTCCTGGGGTCCAAACACCCCCTTTTTTCTTCAGGAAATTCTAATAGTTTTCTTTATTGCAGTATTTTAGTCAGGCATTTTTGTATAGTACAAAGTAATTACTATTGACGTTAGAATATCTCCTAATATCAAGTGCACATAGTTTCAAAATGTCCCCCTCCCCAAAACCCCCCAGCTGGGTGGGCTCGCTGTCCTTGCCATGTTACCCCACCCACAGCTTCTTGGACCCCTTACCTTTTGATATTCCTTGATTTGCCCTTGAAGTTCTACCTCAGGAAGTTAGGCAATATTAACACAAAATAAACTTTGAAATCAAAATTTATGTTTAGGTATACTGTAGATATTGAAATCTAGGACCTTTGGGACCACCGCCGAACCAGTTTTGAGGATTTTCCAGTTTCCTGGGTCCTTGGTCAGCCATGTTACCCTAGGGTCCTATGCCTTCCAGTGTACTAGTCATTTTGCTTCCACACATGAACTCTCACAAACTCAGTTGAATGTATGATTTATTTCTATACAAAATAAAGATAACACATCAGTGTATGCTTGCTTTAATCAAGAAAAAATCATTAAGTGCATTATATTTACAAGTTTAAAGTTGACCAGATAGGTCAACATCACACTATCTCTTGGGTTTGCTTAAGTCTGACTCCCAACAACTTTTCCTGTGTGGAGACATTTCCAAGAAGTAAAGGAATTCATAAATAATTATTGTATGATTGAATATATAGCCTTATACCTTGATTGCCTATATATTTTTGTGAATAGAATATTAATACAGTATTGTGTTCACTTAGCCTTGAAATTTACATTGGTCATGTTAAACCAGAGAATCAAGGTAACTTATGCCAGATGCTGCATCTCACAGGATCGTGCAGTATGATACAATCATGGTAGTGTTGGTTGATGGGCCTGACAGGATTTTGAAGGTTTATTGGTTTCTTGTTCGTAATATTAGTTCACGTACATTTCTCTGCTATTTTCTTGAGAAAAACTGTGTTTGAGGTACAGTAGTAGATATTTATGAAATAGTTTGTAAAACAGTACAGGTACAGTGCATTATTGTTTATTCTTTATGTACTTTTGTACTTTTATTCTCTACAGTGTATGATTTTAGATTTTATTTGTTTTGCTACTTATTTCACAAAACATCTGCTACCACATATACTATTCTTTTCAAGGAAGTAACAGAGAAGACTACTAAAATCTGTGACAAGGAACCATTATGCCTTCAAAATCCTTCATCAGGACCATCAACCAGTATCATCAGTATGATTTCATGTGACAACAAGCAGCCTTTACAAGTCACTACACATTTCCTCTCTTAAAACATACTGTAGATGAATTGCTAGGGGTCAAAACTCATTCTTTATAAAGTTAAAGGTGTTAATTTTAGCTGTAATTTCATTTGCTCTATTTCTAATTGTCAGATGTATGTGACGCATCAAGCTCGCTCCCTGATGGATCAGATCTCCCTGCAGCGCTCTAGATGGTATTAACAGTTCTCAGCTAAGGAACTTGGCTTTTACATGTATTCTGAGAGCTTATAGGGCACAAATTACCCCTTAATGGCTTGTGTATCACTGCCAGTCTTTCTTGTATTTTACATGGCCCAAATTATTTTATTTACCTACTGCTCTACAATAGCGATAAACTTTGTTGGAATACTTTTATGAAACAAAAGTTGGTATAAGTTTGCTAATGAGGGTAATGAAAAATCTAAGATTATTTGCTATGATATAATACTAAAGGAGGTGCAAGTACTGTACAGTGCTGGATATACAAAACCACAGTACAGTAACTGAACTTTTACCAAGGATAAACCTCTTAGTTCCTTGTATACATTATAACTGGCCTTCACTGCATATTATTGTAGTGTTCAGGTGTACAATATTTTATAGTTTTTAAGGTGAGGATTCTTTCTTGAAGTTTGTCTTGGAATCACAAAACACTTCCGTACCACAAACAAAAAATTCACACAGTAACTCAATGTGAATATTTATTTGGGCCATGTGTGATGTGAACTGGATATTCCATGGCTCTGTACTATGCACCCTTGTAATATTTGTGTTGCATAGTAAACATTTGTGTTCAAACTAATGGTGAAAAATGTGGATGTTGATATTGTTTGTTAATGTGCAAAGAATGTAGAATATGTACTTCCTCTGACTTAAAAGCTTTAATTCTGGTAAATGTTTTTGTTATTTTACAGAAGATTCTTAGAGGAAACAACACCCTAAAGCATTTTTATTTTAAGTACAATAGTGTAATTTAAACACAAAAGGACATAACAGTGTTTTCACTGCATGTCAAAGGAAGTACCAACTTGGGTATGTTGAATCACTGGGGACCATAATTTATGTAATTGTTGAGTAACATGTATGGCATAATATATTTGATTAATGTTGAAGCTTGGGGCTATTTAAATGTATATGATCAAATACTGTGGCTTAACGAAACATATTTTCATAATTATTAAGTGTCTTCTTATAGTGTCTTTTCTAAATTTGCAATAGTTGTAATTTTTATTGTGGTATTAATGCTTTTAATGATTCAAAGAAACTGTATAATATCATCCATAATGATATCTTGGTGCAGCATTTATTTACATGATCTAGGTTCTAGTGGTTTTAGCTTACAGAGTACTGTACATGTTTTGCTACAGCAAGTCCAAGATATTCTTGCCACTAGTCTAGTATGGCAGTGAATAATGAAAGTCATTAATTATATTGATGCTCTTATGTTTGTAATAATGAATAATTTATATTATGCATACAGTCTGTAGATGTGGTAGAATAATATTTTGCCTGTACCCTGTATATGAAAATGCAGCTGAGGCACAGTACAGTGATATCTCCGTTAGCCAAAACAACTGGTGCAGAGCACTTCCGGGGATGAGAGATTTCCGGCTCACTAAACGACTTTCTTAAACCTGGAAAAAGTCCCTATCCCTGGAATCTTTTCCGGTTACTGGGAAAGGTTTGCGAGTGTCTAAACTAGACATCTTGCACAGACAGACACTAGCCCACTTTTCCCGAATGTTTCTGGGTGCTGGGGATATTTTCCTTGAGTCTAAACTACCGGAGTCCGTAAATGCAGTTCTAATTAAGTTAGAAACTCCATTTCTTTCCTATAATAATCCAGAATAGTTTATCTAAAAGTTTGGTTAAATAAATTTATTGAAAAATTAAAAATCTTTAGGATATGGGAGTGAATGAAACTGTGTTACAGCAAAGACTTATTTTTTCACTCCCATGGAGTTGTGGGGGATTACCGGGTATAGTGTAACTGACCTGATGTAATGTCAGGTGGAGGTAGGGTGGGGGATTATTGGTCTCCCATTACATACTGACCTTCTGATGGAATGTCAGGTCACCCTTTCTTGGGTGGGGGATTAGAGGATCTCATGACCTGAAGATGTCTCGAGTAAACATTAAACGTAAAGTATTTTTAGGGAGATTGTGATAAGTATAAGTATAAATGGGCAAAGTTATATCCTTTCAACGTTTCAGTGCAGTTGCCCAAAAAAGTCCTGTCACCTCTCATCCTAAACCACGAACCCCGAGATTCAGACTCGTGAACCCGAAGCAGTAGAAACTGATACATTAGTCTGTCCATAAATGCTTCGGATTCAAGAGTCTGAATCTCAGGGTTCATGGTTCAGGATGAGAGGCGACATGCCTTTTTTGGTGACTGTACATAACATTTTAAAATATCGAGTGAGAAAGCAGAGGTGTCAGTAATTAGAGAGATGGAGTGGAAATCAGTGTTGCCAAGCACTCAACAAATGATATTCAACTGGCTACCACGTAGTCACACACACACACAAATTTGTCATACAATAAGACCCTCATTCGGGTCATTCCTCTTGCTTTCTGTCTTAATTCCCTTGTTGGGGGTGTGTGGGTGGTGATGGTGTGGGTTATGTGGGGTAAGGAAGGATGGTGTTGGAGGGTGTAGGGTTGTGTGGGTGGTTGTTGGAGGGGGTGTTTGTGTGTGTGTGTGTGATGTAGGGGTGTAATGTTGGTAAATGTAGCACAATGTGGGTAATTGGGCTGAGAGTGGGGAAGTTGAACCTTTTTGGCTAATTGTGATAGGGAGATGAATTTGATACCATAATGATCCTTTATAAATTCTCTCCAAGACATTTCCAATAAGATCCTTAAACAAAATATTTTGATATAATATAATGATGGGAATTCCATTCTTTTATAAAAAATAAAAAAAAATGTAAGAAGTGTTGATACCGTGTCAATAAAATAAGTTCTAATTTTGTTAGACACCATTTTTTTTTTTTTTTTTTAAATAATCCTAAATGCAATGTCAGGTCACCCACTGTTGGGTGAGGGATTAACGGGTCTTATGACCTGAAGATGTCTTGAATGACATTATTTTTTTACCATTGAGGTACTATATATACATAGTACTGTACTTGTATACTGTATTGTATATGAAGGGTACAGATATTAATAAGCACAGATTTTTATGGTAACGTATCTACAAATTTATCAAAAACAAATGAACAATATTGTATCATGAATGAAGCATTTTGCTGACAATGAATCAGTGAGTCACATTCCAATGGACTCTCCCTGTCCCCCTCCTTCCCCCCCTCCCTACCTCACAGTATTCATTATAAACCTCTATTTGTGTTAGAGAGATAAATTTGATACCATAATGATCCTGAATAAAATCTCTACGAGAAGTTTCCAATATGATATTGTTGTGTTAACGTTATGACTCGCTCTCAGGATGGGTTGGAGAAAGGAAACTCTTTATGGCGGTTTTCTTATATAAATATATTGTATGTACAGTGCAGTCTGGTGCTGGGAATTTGCTGCGTGGTAGAGGAATTGCTGTGCAGGAGCTTCTTTAGAGGAGGCGTTACGTGTTGCGGGGCTCTAGGTAGAAGGGATTTCAAGGCGAGGCTGGGAGCTTATATGGGAGGTCCGCCAGAAGTAAACGTCACTGATAGCCGACCCCGCTCTGTCAGACCACGAGGCTTTGACTGGGAAACTCGAAAAGGGATCGGCTGGTCAGCGACAAACGGCATTGGCAGTTGTAGGGGAGAGTATCCACTTCAATATCCTTAAATGACAAGCCGAATAATAAGATAAAAATAAGTACAGTATTTTTCTGTATATGAAGGGTACTCGTATTAATAAGCTCAAATTATTACAGTTTCTATCTCTAAGTCTCTATGTATAGAAGGAAACAAAGAATTTATTCGAAATCCTCTTAAGATTCAATACCATTATATCCTAACCACTGGGGCTAGTTATACAGACTTTTCCATTTGAAAAAGGCATAATTTTGAGCAGCATATTACTGTACTCATTTTGTACTCAAATGTATTATGCAAAAGGACTAAAAATTTTATCGCTTGAGGAAACTGTACGAGTTGTTTATACTCAAATTATTCACTTTCTTGCAAGGATTCCAGCAATGCAAGTTTTATTCTGCTAAGTCAATTCTGAAATTTTAAAGCAAACTTTAAACCCTAAAACAACCTTCACACACCCCATCTGCCTCTCAGGCAGACTGGTAGCAGGGGGAGGTGGGTTGTTGACAGCCAGGAGGGAAGATTAATACGTACTACGTAGTTGTCAGGGACTCAAGGATTATGAAAGGCAGGGGGTTTAATTTTTTTGCTTATAAAATGGCACTAACTTGACTTAGGAGAATATAACTTGCATTGCTGGAATTCTTGCAAAATAGCAATTAATTTGAGTATAAATATCCCTTAGTTTGCACTAGATATAATAATTTTAGTAATTAACTTAGCATATTTGAGTACAGGTTGTGATAATTTATGCAGTTGCTCTGCAGTTGTGAAGCTTTGTGACATCACTAATGTATACGGCATCTCCATATGCCCTGGTTTATTCACTGATCAGTAGTCCAAATGCAAAAATAGTCAAATCCAGCCATCATGTATCAATTAATTTTAAAATAAAGTAAAATATTACATGACAATGGTTTAGTAGTGTTGTTAATGTGTGTGATGTGTAGGTGTCTTGGTATGTCACTGTCCTTTGCCGCGTTAGCTCGGCTCAGAATTACAATGATTTATTACTGTATTATTTTTCTTTTTTAGTATTGTATATACATTTGAAGAAGTGTTTATATTTATACAGTTATTATAAATACAGGCATCCCCCACGTTACGGAACTCCGGACTGCGGAATTTTGCTCTCATGGAATTTGTAAATTATGACCAATAATTTTGTGATACGGCCCATAAATCCGCCCTTACGGAAATTGGGTTAAATTAAAAAAAAAAATCTGTATATAAAATTTAAAAAAAATTTAAATTATATTTTGTTTGGTGTGGATTTCTTGGTATTTGCTACCATCAAGCGTGGCGTCGCTACTCGGAGTCACTCCATTGTTTACATCCAGTGTGCGCACATGTTTCTCGCCCCAGCAGTTGGGTTTAACTTTTACAAACATACAGTAAGTACAGTACAGTGCATTACCCTTATTCAAGATGACTGGAAAGAGGCCATCAAGTGGAAGTGACCGCAGTAGTGCAAAAAGAAGCCGCAAAGGCATTACATTGGATATTAAACTTGATGTTTTAAGAAGGTACTGTATATCATAAATTATTTAATGTACTGTTTTGTATGTGTTATAAATGTTTATTTTCATTAATAAAAGTGCTTGAATTACTTTTTTGGGGCCGAAAAAAGTTCCTTAGGAACGCATCTCCAGTTTTATAATGGAAGTCAATGGGAAAATAGGTTTCGCGTTTCGGAATTTTCGCGATACGGTCAATTTTCCAGGGACGCAACCCTTCCGTAACGCGTGGGATGCCTGTAGACTATGAGCAGAAAAAATCCAGCGTTACCCAAGCGGTTGGTCTTCCCACCCAGGCACCAACCGTGTGAGGATGCGGCTAAACATGATGCAGTCTTTCATAACGCTAGGAACCCTTGTCCCCAGGACCTGAGCAGAAAGGTTTGGAGCAGCGGCGGCTCCAGAATTTCTATATAGGAGGGGCTAGGGGTGGCAATCTGATTGGAAGAGGGGGCTATGGGACTCTTCTCGAAGCTGCGTTTGCAAAGCTGCTTCAGTTACGTAAGTACAGGTAAATAGAAATTATCCGCAGAAATCATACCGTGATAGCTGTGGATTTTATTTGTGCAGAAATTAATATGGTAACTTGTATACGGCATACTGTAGAGCTGCCCAGACGTTGAATAATTTCCTAGACGACAATTTTTATTCAATAACGTTATACTGCCAGCCACAGCCTCATGATTTATGTTTGTGCTTGCTGCTAGTGGTGGAAGAATTCTGTTCTGTGGTGGAATCGCAAGGTATGATAAAGTTTTTTGAAAGGCTATTCCGAAAAAGCGCCTTATTATTTTTTGGGGGGGCTGATGGAGATTAGGGGAGGCTGCAGCCATCCCTTGGCACCGCCACTGGTTTGGAGCAATTTTCCTAGATTATCTGGTAATTGCGCATTATTGCATATTCGATATTTGCTCCTTGACCCAGAAATAAAAATTTGGACAGATTTTCCCTTTTTTCCAGAAAATACTCCTGATATTTAACCTTGGAATTTGTTCTCAGGCCTGGAATTTTGGGAATTTTCTGGAACAATTCCAAACAAATTTCAATTCCGGCTATTGGAGAGTTCCAGGTTTAAGGTTTCCGGCTAACGGAGATATTACTGTATTTAGACATAAGGTTAATTATTTCTTTTAGTTAACTCGGAGACTATTGATGAGTTTAAGAAAAGTTCTTAGCCCAATAATAAGGGTAAGTGATGAAAGAAAAGCAGTGGTAAGTACTGTAAGTTACAAAACTGTGGTCCTTGAACAAAGTACAGAAGGATGATGAAATGTGTTTTCGTTAGCTCTGAAGAATCTCGGTCAGATTTTTATGATAAAATCTATTTTTATATGTGAATATTGACTTTTTAACTCTTGTACTTTTTCAAAAACCCCAATTTGGTAGAAATTATCATTATCTGTTTTTAGAGAAGTGAATTAAACTTTAAGTGCATGTTTGTCTGTGGTTACATGTGTTGTGTGAATGATTTATTATATGACCTTCATATGTGATAATTACAGGATTCCTCTCAGGTTTGCTTTAAGTAAAAGTTACCGATTCTCCTCCATAATGTCAAGCTATTTGACTATGATTTCCTGTAATGAAATGAATATTGTAGTGCATGACAACAACTTTAGATGATTATTTATAGTTTTACTGTACTGTATAAGGAAACAATTAACCAGGATGAGTATGTGAACCTTAAGTAAACTTCCAAATATTTTGTTACCTCTTCCACAGACACACAAGACTAGGGTGTAGAGACCATGGCATATAACTTATTTATTACTTATAATTCTTGTTGCACAAGTTATGGTCACTGGTAGTTGCATATCCGTGTAATGCCTTTGCTACTTACACTACTGTACTTTTTTATTGTACGTACAGAAAACCGGTGCCAGTGAACGCTCTCTCTCTCTCTCTCTCTCTCTCTCTCTCTCTCTCTCTCTCTCTCTCTCTCTCTCTCTCTCTCTCTCTCTCTCTCTCTCACACACACACACACACACACACAGTTTACCACCTTGAAGGAAACTATATAGATATAGATAGTTAGTTAGTTAATTAGTAGTTTGGGTGCTTGTTACATATATACTTCTTTTGCAATTCCATAATATTGTTTTACTCAAGTTGTAATGTTGACTTATACAGTATATAATCTACACTGACGTTGGAGGCAGTGTTGAGAATAAATGTATGATAAATAATATTTTATGTGTTTTCCACTTCACATCTAATAAAACACTCTTTCATAAAGTAATGATTGTTTTATGACTGTTGTATGGTTTCTAGAAACCAATAAATTTTAAAGAGTAAACCTAACTAAGGCATTATGCTATTATATCCAGTTTCTAGCACCACTGTGTTTTACCAGATTATTTGTGAGGGTTCTACATTGTTAAACTTTGTTTAGTTTTTAGCTGGTATATACAGTATACTTGTAGTTGTTTAGGAAGAATTCGTTGTGCTAGACTTAAGTAAATATCTAATCTGTGTGTAAAAAAGCAATGTGCTTCAGTTTTGGGAGAGGAAGAAACAACAGCTTTGATAAGATAGTGCCAGAAAAGTGCAGAGTAAATCAAAAGGTGAAATGAATCTTTGTACAGTATAGTCTGCATTTACACAGTCAATTGAACCCGTGGAGGTCCGCGTGAAACGAGAAACGTGTAAATGAAATAACAGAACATATGGGATTAATTGAAATAGAGACTGGGCCGAACCCCAAACTCCACTTTTTCCGACACAATATGTACCTTGTAAAAATAACATCTTAATTTTATGATGGTATGCACACACAATAATTAAGAGAAATATCAATAATATTAGGTTTTTTAACACTTACGTTAGTAGAAAAGCTGGGTCGGCACACGTGGATGGCTGCTGGTTCCGAGGCAGAGGGCAGATTAGTTGCCCTCCGGTGAATCACTATCACTTTCACTACTCGCAGAGGTTTGCAGGGCCTCCCAGACAAACCTCTCAAAAGTCCATATCCTCACTTTCAATATCACTATCACTGACTTGAGCTGGCTGTGGTTGTGGTGGGTTGCGGGCGAGGAAGTCCTCAATACTGCGTTGACGACTAGCATTGATGTTGTCGAGATAGATCTGGATATACGGCCCCATAAATTTCGTCAGATGGTTATTAGACACTTCATACCGATGCTTGTCTGGGTCGTTGTCTAGGATGAGCTTAAGTTTCTCCCCCAACTCGATGATTTCCTTCACATTATCATGGCTTTGGTCCAGGTAATTCAATGTTTTTCTCTGGTGGTGGGGGTCCCACGGAAGCCATTGTGAGTTGTGAGGGGAATAGCGAGCACCAGAGAGAACTGTACATGCGGACTGAGAACAATGAGACAGGCCCTGCTAGGTCAGCGACTTCTACCCTCTGGTGGCAGGGCACGTCATGTTACATTAGACCAATCACAGCTAGCGGCGGAGGGAATGCGTGGGTGGCAAGGATGCGTGGCCCAATCACAGTCCGATACGTAATATGACGTCAGTGATAACGTGAGAGCGGCCTAATGCGCACCACTCACAGCGCCGCTTCCCGCGTATGGTCAAGAATGGACTGCTTGGGTAAAAAATGGCGTGGCGGTCTGGACCTCTCCAGCCGCTCGCCGTGTAAATGACCAAATTTACCGCATAATTAAAGCATTTTCATTCTGGCAAGGCACCGTGTAAATGACCAAACGAGTACCGGTAAACAAAAAACGTGTAAATACAGACTATACTGTATACTTAATGAACTACCTAGAGTCAATTTGGCAAACAAGAGTATTGATAGGGGCATGTATGAGGGACCTGTGGTGAAAAGTGGAATATGGCCATGTGCTGTCTGTAAAAACGGTGTTGACAGCAACTCGGTAATTTGTATTGAGTTTGGAAGGTGAGTACACAAGAAGTGCAGTGGAGTTGATGGCAAATTGCAGGATGTTGCTGAGTTTTAAGATTCCTGTATGTGCAGATAATTATATGGCGTTAGTAAGGCTGGAGAGTAGTTCGAGAGCTAGGTGAGCACGTTCATGAGCTAGCTCCCCACGCATGACTAGGTTTCTTCAATGTGTTTCTGAGGCCTGTATATGACTGGTGTGGGAGGCCCCTCAAAAATGTGTTGAAGAAACCCATTCATGTGTGGGGAGCTAGCTCCAGAACGATTAAGAAAACAGCAATATGTCTATGACATCTGTTACTTGGGTGACATGATCAGTGCTGGAGGTGGTGCTGAAACTGCAAGTTGCAAGTATTGAAAGTGGCTAGAGGAAATTTTGGGAGTTACAACCTGAAATTGATGGTAAGAGGACCTTCCCATCACATGAAAGGAAAGACGTATGCAACTGACAAGAGAAGTGTGATAGTGTATGGTAGTAAAACATGGGTTGATAAAGAAGGTAAGGTATGCAGGCTTGAGCAAACTGAAATGAAAATGATAAAGGTGGATGTGCACTGACACTGAAGGATAGGAAACCCCTGCTCAGAGCTAAGAGTGTGGCTCATGAAGTTTTGCAGAGGTAGGCTTAGATAATTTGAGCATGTGGAGAGAATGGAAGAGGTTAAATGGGGTCAAGATAGGCATGAGTCTTAGGGGGAGGAGGGGAGCCATGGTTGGACCATGAATGACATGCTCTTGCACATTTAAATTTATCTATTCTTTGTTTCAATCCAGTGTAGCAGCCAATCATTTCTCTGGTAACCTATAGAGTTATTAGATAGTAATATACTTAGTAACATTTTCAAGGAGGCCGATGAAGCTGTAAAATTAGAGTTTGTGTCATCTTGCATATGGGGTAGGTGGCCCCAATGTGTTACCAACTAGTGCATCAGTAATACCTGGTGTTCTGTTTATTAAAGTAAGAGAATGGAAAGGAACTGATTTCAGAATGAGCTGGTTCAGAATCAAGACCTGAAAGTAAGTTTAGTGCGTTTATGAAATACAGTAATAAAATTTGACAAATAGACAGAGGTGGAAAACATCATACATCATGGCAGTCTCACTCTTGATTTGTGCAAGTGAAAATGCAGTGGAATTTTGTTTGTTTGTAACTGTTAAACATGTATTTTTATGTCTTACTGAAAGAAATTTTAAAACAAAAAATTTACCTTGCTGCATCTAGGACTAGTGAATTCAATTCATTAGCTGCAGGTGTACTGGTTAAGGAAGGCACCTAAAGTGGGGAAAGCACAATGTGGCCACATGAGGGGGACTGCCTGACCATTTTGCAATGTTGTTTTGTTTCTTGTGTTGATAATGTATTATCATATGTATGTTACATTCTGAAGAAAAAAAATCAATTGATAGAGGAATTGCACTGTATTTAATTTTAGAAAAAGACAAATTGGTCACATTATACCAAAAACTACAGTATACAGTTAACCCTCACTTTACGCGGTCCCACATTCCGCGTTTCCACGTTTACGCGGTGCCCTGCCGGAACCCAGGATGCTCACATTCCGCGGTGCGTGTACCCCTTTACGCGGAGAGCGGCTGGCGAGCCGCGCCATTTTTGGATCCAAACCTCCCGCCATCCGCCATGTTGTGTAAGCTGCGCGAACATGGTGCGCACAAGGTCGCCCAGTCATCAAAACATTACCAGTTCTTCACCCGCCACCCACCACAGCCGGCCCAAGTCAGTGATAGTGATAATTATGGTGAGGATATGGACTTATATGGACTTTGGGGAGTTTGACAAAGAGGCCCTGCAAGCCTCTGTGGTGGATAGTGATACAATTGATACAAGTGACACAGGTGAGGGCCAATAATCTGCCCTCTGCCTCGGAACCAACCGCCCATCCCCGTGTGCCCAGCCATTTTTTCTACTAATGTAAGTGTTAAAAAACCTAATATTATTGATATTTCTCTTAATTATTAATTGTGTGTGCATACCATCATAAAGTTAAGATAATATTTTTACTACAACATAGTTGTGTGTCGTCAAAAAGTGGAGTTTGGGGATCGGCCCGGACTCCATTTCAATTAATCCCATATGTTATGTTATTCACTTTACGCGTTTCTCACTTTACGCGGGACCCTCCGGGTTACATTAACCGCGTAAAGTGAGGGTTAACTGTACTGTATATACCATTATACTCACTCCAAATGTTTCATAAATTTTAGTTCCATGTCAGTAAGGTGTGTTAAAGACATATGTGTATGACAAATACTGTACAGGTATGTATACAGGGAAGGTACTGTACACTATAAAGCCTTTTCATACCCAGTAATTACCAATTTAGGGGTACTGTAACAGAGATCTGACTGACCACCTAACTGGCAGATAAGCTGACTAATGGTGAAGAGGGTAAAGTTTGCTTCTTTTTGGTGGGGGGGGGGGTGACCATCTACTGTGTGATGGTTTACTTTTCCTTGTTTTGGAAATATTGTTCCATTGAATGATTCAAATGGCTATATTTCACTGCATTTAATGTTATAAAATTTCTGTAGTGCCATGAAGTAATAAGGATAAATACTGCAGTGTCACATTTTCAAGCAAAATATAGTAGCAGACTACTTGAGTGTAACAAAATTGTATACTGTAATTTCAAACAAAATCATTATACTGTACTGTACTGTAATAAAAGAAAGGTTCAAAATAGAGTCTGTAACTGCAACTGTATGGCCATCCTCAGGATGAGGAGTAGACTAAAGGGAACTTTTTATATAGGGTGGATTGCCTTTAAGGTGAGTTTTCATGGATTGAATCAACTACAGTAGTTGGGTGGATTTAAGTACGTATTACATGACCGTATTGTATCTAGACAGGAAGTTTGCACAAATATTAAAAAAGGGAAAAAATAAGATATGTTGCCATTCATGTTAATAATATTTTTCTTTTCGTTACCATAGAATCATAGTGTTACTGACACAGTTGCAGTGTTTAATTTTGTTTTTTGTTGGTGCTTACAGTATGTTTGGATAATGATAGCTCATAATTAAAAAAATTAAAAAATCATACTTTACAGGATACTTTGAATATTTTTGTTTGTAAACAGTACAGCAGAGATTCAGTATGTTGCAGCTTTGGTTGAATCAGTCACTCCATTTAGCTCCATACACCGGCAGACTGTTTGCAGTACAATACTGTATATTGTATGTAACAATTCTGTCCATGACAGTAAGCCAAGGTGTTCAATAGTTTTCTCTTTAGCCCACACGAATTTGATTGGGTAAAAATAACTACTAACTGTACAGTCTGTCTCCATTTACAGTATTCACCCTTAAAGATTTTACTAGTCAGAGTATCAATACATCTTTATACATTTTGTTCTACAGGTACAGTACCAATATGTGCAGGTAAGTGAAAATATTTTCTATTTATTAGTACTGTACTGTACTGTAACTTTGAAACAAAACACAGTCAAGGCTGTAGAATCAATATATTGTATTAAGTACAGACATTTACAGCATAACACTGTACTTATCTGTAGTTCCCTTCGTTTAAATCAATACCAAATTAATAATGAACATTTAGTGTCACATAAATCTTATTTCATATTTTGCATTTTTCATGGTTTAGGGCATTTTATACAGAACTGTACAGTAATTCCTCAAAATATGCGAGTTCAGCATATGTGAAGACCCTTTTCCTACCAGGAATTCAATTAATGCAAGCCAAATTCAGCCTTATGTGAGATGTCATGCTCCCTGATATGGATTCCAACCCTGATGACTCTGCAGATGTCACTCCAACACCATCACCCACTATGTAAAACCTTTACCACCACCTCCATCATCTCGTCTACCCAAGTTGATGTATCTGCTTTTATTTTTAAGTACACTGTACTGTAAACTTGCTTATCTACTATTTTAAAAATAATATTGTATTAATTTGCTTTATGGTTTATTTGTCTTGAAAATGGGTTTGGAACATTTTCATTTTGGGTTATGGAATGCATCCCTCACATATATTGAGGACTTACTGTACTGTATATTGTGCTGTATTGTACCTAATGCTGAATACAGTATATCTTTTGAAACTATAAGACTAATATTAATTATGGTACAGTACTGATTTACGGTACTGTATACTGTACTTTGTTGTTCACAGTAATACTGTGGTACATTAGCTTGGTTCGACTTTTTACGCTTCAGGTTGGGTATTTACTATAGTATTTGTCTCATTTTTTTCCCATATTGGACATCTTTACTGAACTGTCCACTTCTCAGAGAGTTTTTGATCCTGTACAGTCCTATTTTTGCTTTAATTGGGAGTTTATACAGTATTTTCTGATCAATTGGTTCTGGACTTCATTAGATTTTTACAGGTTGGGTAACATTTTATATACCATACCGTATTACCCCATTTTTTCAGTGTGTCAAATGTTTGGAATCTGTTCATGGTATGATGGAATTGCAAAATTTCAGACTTGTATATAAGTTTACAGTATTTGTAAGTTATGATCTGATAAGATTATATGTATTTATATTTAATTTTTATTTTTTAATATTTCTTAGGAATACAACTACAGTATCCTCTATGAAAGAGATGCACTCCGCAAAAAACTTTGTGGATACAGAAATTTCATAAATCAAGAAGGCTTTTTCTTTCAATTTAAAGAGACATATTACGGATACAGTACTTTCTGGACAATCTTCTCACAACTTCTAACCTAAAAACACATACATTCCTACTATGAGAAAATACAGTAATAATAAAGGTAAAAAGATGTAAGTACAGTTAACCCTCACTTTACGCGGTCCCGCATTCCGCGTTTCCACGTTTACGCGGTGCCTTGCCAGAACCTAACGTGCTCACATTACGCGGTACGTGAACCCCATTACGCGGAGAGTGTCCGGCGCGACGCTATTTTTAGATTCACCCCACCCGCCACCCGCCCGCCTGCCTGCCTGTGCTCCTCGCCTCTCCCTCCTCCTCCCTCCGCTTGGGCAAGCCGCGCGGTAAGGTTGCGCAGTGTGTGTCTTTGTTGCGTTATCACTGACGTCATATGACGTATCGGACTGTGATTGGCCATGCATCCCTACCCCCCTCTGCTGCTAGCTGTAATTGGCTTAAAGTATTATGACGTGTCCACCCGGGGGAGGGAGGGAGGGAGGAAAGACGACGCTTGACCTAGCCGCGGCAGTTTCATCCCTCAAGGCCACACCGTGTAAACGTGCATCCATTGTTCCGTAAAATGGCTTCCGCCGGACCACCACCCCCAGAGAGAAACCTTTCCTTACCTGGACCCAGCGGCACTAAGCCAAAGAAGATACGACGTTCCTTAAGCTACGAGGTGAAGTATACCATCATCCAAGAGTTGGAGAAAGGAACAAGGCAGGTTGATTTGGCTCGCCAGCATGGTGTGAATGAATCTACGATTCGAACAATAAAGAAGGATGCAGCCAAGATAAAGGAGCACATGAAGATCACAAAGTCTACAGGTGCTTCTATGATCAAGTATTTTCACAACCAGGTGCTTCTATGATCAAGTATTTTCACAACCAGGTGCTTCTATGATCAAGTATTTTCACAACCAGGTGCTTCTCAAGACAGAACAATTACTTGTGAGGTACTTGGTGCGTCAGGCGGTCGACACACGCTCTGTTAAGGACTGCGCACGTGAACTGTACATGGCAGTGGTACGAAAGATGGGAATTACAGAGCCCAAACCCTTTAATGCTTCCTCTGGGTGGTTACAGAGGTTTAAGATCCGGAACAAGATCACCAATATAAACATTGGTGGTGAAGAAGCGAGTGCTGACTGTGCTGCGGCTTGGGAATTTCCTCCGTTTTTACGTGAGATTATGGAGGAAGGACAGTACAGTGACGACCAGGTGTTTAACATGGTCTTTTCTGGAAAAAGCTACCTTCCAAGTCCTTCGTTGTAAAGAATGCCAGCAGGATTCGGGGCCAGAAGATGCAGAAGGAACGCATCACCGTCCTGTTTACCACCAATGCCTCTGGTACCTATAAGCTCAAGTTATCGGTGATCCACACAGCACGCAAGCCGCACGCCTACAAAACCATGGACATGACCAAGCTAAATGTCCACTGGCTGACCGCACGTAAGGCGTGGATGTTCTCTACACTGTCCCTCTCCTGGTCTGATGACTGTTTTGTTCCCGATGTAAAGAAATTCTGTGAGCGACAGAATGTGCCATTCAATATTTTGTTGCTGCTGGACAACGCACCAGGACACTCGCCCCTACTGTTAGATCGTCACCCCAACGTAAAAGTGGTCTTCCTTCCTCCCAACACTACGTCTATATTACAGCCCATGGACCAAGAGTTAATCTGTAATGTAAAAGCTGCATTCTCAACAAAAAAATTCAAACTCCTGAACGACTACACCAACACCAGGGAAGAGTTGCGTAACCTGAGTGACACCACCACCGATAGCAAGAGCGAAGAAGATGAGGATCAACAGTTGGCACAGCAAAACATACTGTTCAAACAATTCTGGAGAGTATTTAACATCAAGAAAGCTGTGGACTTCTTGGTGGAGTCATGGGATCAGCTGTCTATTGCTACAATTCGTCACGCATGGAGACATGTGTTGCATGGAATACCAGGTGAGAGGAGGAGTCAATCTGTGACTGGTGAGGTTCAGAATGTTGCAGTAGCAGTGGACCTTGCCAGAGAAGCTGCGCAGACTGTTACAGTTCCAGGCTTCTCCGAGACCACCAACGACGACATCCTGGAGGTGATCAGAGATCCTGAAGTGACTGCCGACGAGATGTTGGAAGAAGAACACGTCAGTGAAGAGGAGGAAGAAGGTGCGTCATTCTCCGAAGAACACAGTTTAAGTCATAGTGATATTAAGGGTGCCATGGAGTGTGCAGAGAAAATGAAGTCCTTCCTTTCCCGCGACAATGACGATGACCGCTATGAAGTCTTCCATACCCGGCTGGTGCAGGCTATGGAGCCGTACATCACGGTGTATCACGACAACATAAACACCAGCCGTCAAAAAAGCATAACCGAGTTCTTCGCCCGCAACCCACCACAGCCAGCCCAAGCCAGTGATAGTGACAGTGAAGATGACTGAGGGATTTGTCAGGGAAGCCCTGACAACTGTAAGTGACAGTGATGGTGCTTCACCTAGTAATGGTGATTCACCTGAGGGCCAGTAATCTGCCCTCTGCCTCGGAACCAGCCTCCATCCCCGTATGCCGACCCATCTCTTCTACTACCGTAAGTGTTCCACCTAAGTTTTAGTTTTTCTAACCTAACCTTTATTTTTCCTATGTTAACCTTTATCTTTCCTAACCTAACCTCTTCTATATTACTTGTTTTTTCATACCATCATAAAGTTAAGATAAAATATTTACTACAACATAGTTGTGTGTCGTCAAAAAGTGGAGTTTGGGGGTCGGCCCGGACTCCATTTCAATTAATCCCATATGTTATGTTATTCACTTTACGCGTTTCTCACTTTACGCGGGACCCTCCGGGTTACATTAACCGCATAAAGTGAGGGTTAACTGTACATAAATACTGTAATAGAGTATTAAAACAATAATTCGGTAAAAAAAACTAATACAGTATACTGTATGTTGGAGAGTAAGGTTGTACTGTAGTATGTGGAGTACCGTATACGATACTGTACTGTACCTTACATAATCTCCTGTGCAGCTGTATGCTAATACAATGCAGTATGCACTGTATATCTAAGATAAACTAAACTCTATGGTTACCAATGATGTGGAGATTTTTATTTGAATGTTTTAATATCATTTTCCTACATTTTACACATTGATACTATTTGAGTTGTATACAAGAAATGTATTCTTAGTCATTCTCCGATCATTAATAGTAAATAACCAGCCAATTAAAGCATATCTGTTAATTTTTCCCCAAATAGTGTTATAAGATCACCTGCCTCATACAGGTGAGTTGGCCAGAATTTCTACTGTTGACTGTGTATGAGGGCGGATTTATTTAATTAATATTTTCTTTTATAGGGGAATTTCACTTCTCTAGTTTGCTTTAATTTCTATTCTGTCTAAGTTTCTAAACTCTTCAACCTTGTTTTCTCTCAATTTCTTACTTCATTCATTTTCTAAACTAGTTCTATCTTAGTTATTTTATTTCATATAGTTACTTCATAACCTTTGAACTGTTGTAGCGTTGGCTCGAGGGTTAGGACACGTGGTTTACTGTAATTATGGTACCAAGTTGTGGGAAAGCATGAAGGCAAATACTGCAGGAAAATGATACCCCTAACACAATAAAAATGGTTTATTAAAATGAAGCTAAATTTCTGAATAATTTCAGTAACACTCAACTACAAGGATCAACTCTCTGGCTTTATTCATGTTGTACTTTCACTTCGGTACACCTTACACTTACACCATTACTGGGTGTACATTTACAAGATCACATATTATACTCTTACATATAGCACCCTTGAGCACCATCAATACAAGTGGTAATGATGCAGTTTACAGCAGCAACACTAATCCTTTAACAGCACCATGATTACAGTAGTAACTTCTCATCACTAATGGTTACATTCACTAAGAAATTATTGGCGACTTCATACTCTTGCTGTCTCCAAACACTCATGCAACTAAGAAGGTTACATGCATGTATACTCGGAGGAATTACACAGCCAAAGTATAGCCCTACTGAGTGATGGACTCATCCAAAACAATGATGGGAGCTGGCTGCATTTGTTCGGCCTGTGAGATCATCAGACTGGACAGTGCACTTGTCTGGTGAGCGTATGAGCAGTTGACCGAGATCCTCGAGCAGGTAACTTAACTCACTACGCCTGTGTTCACGAAGTTACCCGAGTTTACTGGCTTTCATCCATCTCCCAATTAGTGGGGATGTCATCCCAGTCTACAAGGCCCTGGGCCTACAGGAATCTGTGGACGGGAGTGGATTCAGACGCTATACTGATTTGTTGACATGAATGTCAACGTTTTAAATGCTGAGGGCGCAAGAACACTTAACCTAAAACACATCAAAGTTAAGTTACTGGATCACTGGCATTTTCAAACAACTAAGTCAAAATAACTTAATGTGGCAAGGTAGAACACGGAATACTGGACATTACCTGTGGACGTAGTGGATTCAGAAGCTAGACTGAGGTAGGTGAGACAGCACCAGCCCTCACTAGCCAGCGTCTCAAATGATTCTACGTACACAGATACTATCTACAAACTCCGCTACTCTACACTTTGACGTGTAAAAATCAGACTATGAACTTATTTTAATTTCCTAAGATCAACTTTTTAAACTGAGCCCTAACTGAGTTTTCACAGACAAGAATTAAACTAATACAAAGTACCCTGGATGGCAATACATTGTGGACGGGGCATAGGACAAGGAATATTGGGTTACACCCGTTAGATCTCAAAGATAAGTGGCGTGACAGTTCCCTTCAGGATAATTAATTACTTTCATAATTAACATCCTTAAAACAATTTCACTATGAACATCAGATTCACTGATGTTCATAGATGAAAAAGAGGTGACTTCAGCATCAGTTAGCAATTCCTGGCATCTTAGGGACGACATCAATGATACCTCATTCTTACAGTAGGCTTTACCCTGACAGATATTGACAAATTCACTAACAGTAAATACAATTGAAGCTTTCAACATCACTCACAAGGGATCTTGAATGCTTCATCTGTAATCAGATCTATCTAATTTGACAAAACAATGATGTTCTCTCACAATTTTAAATTTCATAAACACCCTCTGAGGTATTTAGAAATACCCGAGTCACATACAGAAAATGAAGGAACTAAAACGTCCTGAAATGGTTTAAGAACGAACGTTTCAACTGGGGGACTCAAAAGGTTCACAAGTTTTGTGAGCGTGGAGTATAATATGAGTTACTGTATTAGGTGTTAAACAGACTAACTATGACAACTGCACGTTACTTTAGCACTAAATTCTTTATTCTATCCAACAGTGGTAAACAGTTGAATCTGATTTTAGGTCCTCTTTTTGTTTTTATTTTTTGAGGTAAGGTAGTACAGTAAATGCTCTTCATTTCAGGTATAAAATGCAGGATGGACAACGTGGGGCCCATCAATGTCTCTTACCCAAAGACTCGGTGTTTTACAGTTGAAGAGTCATGGAAATAAACACTTATGTATTTCAGTTAAAAAATGTGAAATAAAATTAACATTTTGCAATTTTAGTTTTAAGAAGAAGAATGTAAGATGTAGTACTGGAGACAATAAACTCCTGCGGCATCCTTATAAAATATGTACCGGTATGATCTGGAAATCACTATCCTCTTCCAGGTACAGCAGTTTATTTTTAGGCTTTTAAAGTCTTTTTTTGTAATTTTAAAAGGAAGGGGAATCCCTTCATTATTTTATTCAAAATCTATGTAGAAGTGGATATGAAATTTTCCATGACAATTCTTAACAGTACAGTACTGTGTGTGCAGTTATATGTTTGACAAAAATAATAAATGGATGTCAAGTTCATATGATGGAACATCAAAGTTTAAATAAAGTTTGATTATTTTAAAACATTTGTTTCTTTGGTATTATGAGGTAGTCATTTTCTAGAATTCTATGAAACTGACTTTGTATGATGGTGGTGAATATGATGTACGTATGTAAAATTAAATTAATGTGTTGTTTTAATTGTGCTGAATGTATGTTGATTCCTGTTGCTCAATGCAGTTGCAAGTATACAGGGTAGTAATACTCTTTTAATATAAATTTGCATTTATAAATGAGGAAGTTGCTTACTAAATCTTGTTTAAATCAAATTTATATTTTTCACCTCATTTGTTACCATCAGATTTCCATAAGAAATGCATAAGGTACTTAACACGGAAATCTGCACAATGCCTTAGCTGTCTAACATGCTGTCTGGGAGAAGTGAAAATAAAGACAGCATGCCCAGAAGATGAGGTTAACTTGATGGATTAGAAAAATAATAAATGGAGTACTGTAGTTAACAATGCAAAACAGCACAAGTGCATAAAAATTTTAAAGTTAGCACATTACTGTACTGTATCCAAAATTAGAAAATATGAGATACCTGTACAGTACTGTACCTGTTTTTACAATATTGTTTTTATTTATATACAACCTATGATTGTCTAAGTGTGAAGAATGATGTACAGCATATGGTTTTGATTTTCCTGTGTAGTACATTTAAAGGAACCAGTGTCTCTCTTAGCGGTATATTGTTACTCGAACTCACCAGCAATAATAATTCACCCATAGAATATATGACAGATGGACATTTAGTTTGTATAAACAGGGTTCCAAGTGCACTAGATCGGTGTTTACTCTTTTTACTTTTACTTTTATCCTCTTCACCACTGATCAGCTCGTTAGCCACTTGGGCGATCGGTCACATTTCTGTCACGCACTGTTGACAAGTACTAGTCATGTACTGGCTCTCTGTTACGCACTGTTGGCAGGTACTGTGCATGCACCGGCTCCTGAATGTACCTGAACCTGCTCCAGCGTTGGTCAAGTCTAGTCTTGAAAGAACTCACACTCGGTGCCGTCACAACACTTTCTGGCAGATTGTTCCAAGAGTTCACTACTCTCACTTTGAAAAAGTTTGCCCTCACAGTTTTCTGGACTTGCGGCTTCTTCAATCTTGAGCTGTGACCCCTTGTGGGACGAGCATCCGCCAGCTCCAAGAAAGGATACTCGACTGAGTAGTGCCCCTTGAGATGCTTATACACCTCAATTAGGTCACCCCTTGCCTGTCTGTAGTATAAGCTAGGCAAGTTCAGGCACTCCAATCACTCAGGGTAGTTGAGGTGCCGAAGTGCAGGCACCAGTCTGGTGGCCCTTCTTTGAACATTTTCAACCAGCTGACAGTCCCTAGCACATCTCGGGGACCAGACGGGGTGATAGTACTCCAGATGAGGAAGCACTTCACTCTTGAAAATCGTTACAAGGGACGGACTGTCTAGATATCTGAACGACCTTCTTATAAGACTGAATAATTTATTTGCTTGATTTACCTTCTTCTCGCAATGGCCCGAAAACTTCACCTCATTGTCACCTAGGTCCTTCTCACATTCAGTCTCAAATAGTGCAGTTTCTTCACCCCGTTGGGATTATTTAGGATACAGTACGGTATATGATCTGCAATCTTACTTTTTTTTAAATTTTATCCTCTTCACCACTCATCGGCTTGTTAGCCGCTTGGGCGATCGTTCACGTCTCTGTTACACACTGTTGGCAACTACTGGGCATGCACCGGCTCCTGAATATACCTGAACCTGCTCCAGTGTTGGTCAAGTCTAGTCTTGAAAGAGGTCACACTTGGTGCCGTTGTAGCGTACTGTATGTGACCAGTTGTCAAACTTCTCTGTCTGTCTATTTTCTCTTTGTTAGGCTCACATACATACGTGCATGTAGGAGATCTCGCACTAAAGATGGAGGTAAGAAAGGAAACTCACAATGGCATTTTCTGTATACAACTATATATATATTGTATGTACAGTGCAGTGCTAGGGAGTAGCTGTGTGGTGAGGAGCTTGTTGAGAGTTCTTGTTGGTTTGAGAGCATTGAGTAGAATGATGTTCACGGGTAGGCTGGGGAGTATTTATTCAATTCTGCAGGATCAGCCTGAGATGTGCAAAGTGAGCGGCGCTGCTGATTGGCTGAGGTGAAGGCGGTAACGGGCCAATCACCGCGCAGTCCGAGAGTGAGGCCTAGATTGTGAAACTCGCTGCTGATTGGCTGGTAAGTGAACGGCAAGTGATCAGTCAGCAGTTGTAGGGGAGAGTATCCACAATACCGTCACAACACTTTCTGGTAGATTGTTCCAAGAGTTCACAATTCTCACTCCGAAAAAGTTTGCCCTCACAGTTTTCTGGACTTGCGGCTTCTTCAATCTTGAGCTGTGACCTCTTGTGGGGTGAGCGTCCGCCAGCTCAAAGTAAGGACACTCGACTGAGTAGTGCCCCTTGAGATGCTTATACACCTCAATTAGGTCGCCCCTTGCCCGTCTGTAGTATTGTAGTGGACGTCTCCCCTACAAACTGCGTAGCTACACACCACCTGCTACCGCCTCCCTAGCAACCAAGCGTATCCGCATTCCAATGCCCGCCGTATCCTAGCAACCGAGCCAAAAGACCGGCGACTTCTCGGGTTTTCCCAACATGAACAAGCAACACCTCCTCCTCTGCCGCTGCCTGGCAGCCCTTCGCTTCTCCTCGCCTGCCTGGCGGTCCTCGCTCCCGCCAGCGAGCATGGCGACCCACCAGCTGTCCTCTGAGCTTCCTCACCAACCAACTCTCATTCTGCCCATTTTCCTGAACAAGCAACACCTCCTCCAGCAAGCTCCTAGCTGTTAACATTTATTCAACCAGGAGGCCAGCAACAGGCAACATCTTCTCTAACGAAGCTCCTGCACATCCACCTCCTTCAACACGCTACTCACCGAACATCTTCTACTGAGCAGCTCCCCACCACACAGCATCTCCAGCACCAGACTGTCTTCATATAACTTATATATTATACAAGAAAACCACATTAGAGTTTCCTTCCATCCTGAGTGCTAGACAACATTAATATCTCGATACCCCTACAGTATAAACTAGGCAAGTTCAGACGCTCCAATGTCTCAGGGTAGTTGAGGTGCCGAAGTGCAGGGACCAGTCTTTAGATTATACTAAGTAATATCTCCATTAACTAGAATCCCTCAAACCTGGAACTCTCCAATAGCCAGAATTGAAATTTTCTCAGAAAATCGTTCCCAAAGCCAGAAAATGGGAAAAATTTTCCGAAGGACATTCTCCGGAAAATTCTGGGATGGGGAGTTTTTTCCGGGTTTAAGAGATGATGTAATGGGCAATTTCTAGAACTACCAAGAATATTTTTCCTTTATCCAGAAAATTCCGGGGATGAAGGAATTTTTTCCGTCTTGTTACCCGGAAATCTCTCATTCCCAGAAGTGCTCTGCACCGATTGTTCAGGCTAACAGAGATATCACTGTAAGTGATAAAAATGGAATGGGAACTTTTTATTTGAATTATAAGTACAGTATTTATTATTATTTTCTTTATTTCTCTATCCATGATCATAAATCACCTGTAGTGGGCAGTGTATGAAGGATGAAGAATATTGCAAGGTATAACAGTGAAAAACTGACCATATGACATTAAAATGATGTTTATAGGTGCTTTGTATATGAAAAAATTAATTATATTCCAAAAATATTCAACCGAAACCCTGCTGTCCACATGTGTTGTCATCTGCTCTTTGATTATGTTTGGACTGAGAGCAGGTCGCTTGGTCTGCTCAGGTCCACAAAATTACACCATACCGCTTCAAGAAAGTTGCTTTTATTGGTACCAAATATCAAAGTAAGTCCTTTGATTAATATGGTGGGAGGTCCATCCTCTGGCTAGGAAGTTAGGTAAGGTTAGGTAGTTTTCTTTGGTTGTGTAGGTCAGGTTCTATTAGGTTCTCTGTATTAAAGTATAATTTTTATTACTTCCTATCACCCAAAAAACTTATGGAGAAAATGAACGAAAGGAAGCGTGTTCTGGTGTTAGCCATCTGCTCCAGGATTACTGTAGACATCCAAGAATGAGTAAGACAAGTCAACCAGTAAGTGTTTTGGTCCATTGGCTGTCCTCAGGCCCCCGTCTTGTTGCCTTCTTTACCAGAGGTTGTACTCCTCACTTAGTTATCTCCTCCTTGTAACTCAGGTTAGCTTAGGTAGGTTAGTTCCTTTGGTATGAGAATAAGTTTTCTTTTGTGTTTTACTCAAATCTGACCTCCATTTTTGTGCAAATTAGTTGTGGGATTTTTAAGGTCTTGTCTAGCATAATATAACTACAGCTGGTTTTAAATACAGGCCATTTTTTTATTTTAGTTCTCTCTATAAATCTATCTTAAAAATAATGTACTTGGGTAAGTTTTAAGAATCCACGCAGTACAACACTAGTACTGTTTATTATACCAAATTGTAACTGAATTTTGTCCGAAATTTATGGTATAATAATTGTGTTAAATCAAAATACATTAAGTTAATATAAAGTATTGTGTTTTGGTGGTTGAGAACATTATAAACTTTCACTATGGGAGTTACAGTTAGATCATACACCTTCAAATAAATTATTACACAGAAACCTAAAATTTCAAGGAAAATTCCACCCTAATATCATTGAAACAACATTTATGTATAATAATATTTATTATAAATTAGTCGGGTTTAAAATTATATTATTGAAGATGAAAATATATCATAGACGTCAATTGTAAGGTGTCCATGTGTTTGTGTCCACCACATTGTTGGAACCTTAGAGTATTTGTCCCTTTCCGCCACCACGCGAGGCCCGCACCAAGATGGCCAAGAAAAACAAACCTAAGACCTTGGATAACGAGGATGACGGGGGCGCTGAAGAGGAGGAGCCAGATTTTAGTGATCCTGAAGATTTCGTTGAGGAAATCACCGAGGAAGGTTAGTGTTAGGCTTATTGGATAACTATGGAAGAATGGGGGGAACGTACCGGCACCACCAGTCCTTGACAGCTGGAGTGAATTTTTCATGTTTGATTTTACTTCGCTGTACATTAGAGTACGTATTCATGAATTGTGGTAATCCCTGGCAATCAGAATATTAGCGTAAGCGTTTATATCTTATTCTGATCATTGGTACAATTTACCAGATTTGGTTGGTGGATGAAAGATGAGTGGCTATGTTAAACAAAAGATTATATGAATGAAACTGCTGTTTGGGGTAATTTATGAGAACACCGCTACCATAAGAACATAAGAATGGAGGAAACTGCAACGGGCCTATTGGCCCATACTGGGTAGTCCCATTTACACCCAACCCCTATTGCTCATAGAACATAAGGAATCTGCAATAGGCCGGTTGGCCTGTGCATGGCAGCTCCTGTCGAGAGTTACTACCACTCTGTCATCCATGAATCTTTCTAGCCTCCGTTTAAAACTCTCCAGCGTTCCAGCACTCGTTACAAAGTTGCTAAGCTTGTTCCACTCGTTCACCGCCCTATTTGTGAACCAGTTCCTTCCTATCTCCCTTCTAAACCTAAACTTATCCAACTTAAATCCGTTACTACGAGTCCTATCCTGCTCGGATATTATAAGAACTTTATCTATATCGCCTTTATTGATTCCTTTCGCCCACTTAAATACTTCTATCATATCTTCCCGCACTCTTTGTCTTTTTAGGGAATGCAAGTTTAGTTTCTTTAACCTATCCTGATATGGAAGGTTTCTAAGTCCCGGAATCATTTTTGTCATTCTTCGCTGCACCGACTCCATCCAACCTATGTTTGAAGCTATCCAGTGTATTCGAGTTAGTGATGATATTTGGAAGCTTGTTCCATTCATCTACTAATCTATTTCCTAACCAATGTTTACCTATTTCGCGCCTAAATCTAAATTTGTCTAATTCAAAACCATTGTTGCGAGTTCGCTCCTTGTTGGATAGTTGTTCAATTTTGTTAATTGATTAATATTCAGGTATCTATTGGGTAAAGTTGTCACTAAACAAATCTCGGAAATTTTACAGTTGCAATCGGTAGTTTTGACAATTCGGTAATATTGCAGTAGACAGCAACCATAGAATTCCGGAAATTCACTACACGCAATCTTTAGAACTAGTTTTTCTATGATAATTTTCTTATATTACACTTCTGTTCTAAATTGATAATAAGGAAGTTAGGTAAGGTTAAGTTTGGTTATATTGTATAAATTAGCAAGCACAGATTTGTTGGTTGTTGTAATTGCAATTTTACTACCTGCAGCCGGTTTTTTGGTTAATATATAGGAACTAACTCATGAGCTAGTTATTTTTATTACTGTATGGTAAAGGTGTAGAAGAGGGTGACCACCAGAAGGATTAGTTTGACGTCAGTAGTGGGGAAATTTCTTGAATCAATTGTAGCAAATAGCATCCTATCGCATTTAGAGAAAAGCAAATTAATCTACGACTCTCAACATGGGTTTACAAATGGAAAATCTTGTCTAACAAATATGCTGATTTTTTTAGGAAAGTCTTCGAGGTAGTAGATAATGACGAAAATTATGATGTTATTTACTTAGACTTTAGTAAACCGTTTGACAGAGTACCGCATCAGAGGCTTCTGAGAAAAGTTAAGGCTCATGGTATCGAGGGGAAAGTTTTAAATTGGATAAAATCATGGCTCACCGATAGAACGCAGAGGATCAGTGTAGATGGTGTTAAATCTGAGTGGGGCTGTGTAACCAGTGGGGTTCCCCAGGGGTCAGTACTGGGCCCACCCTTGTTCATAATCTATGTAACGATCTAGATACAGGTTGTACCTCTCTAATCCGGCACCCTCGGGACCTGACCGGTGCCAGACCATGGAAATTCACCCTTTTCCTGGATAGATAGTGACTTGTGCTTACCCTGGTATGCTTGGAAGCACTAGCACCACTTTCTCTGCATCATGGTCTCTTTGAAGACATATTGAAGGGTTAAATGTCGTATAGTAGCTTCTCAAATTTCGCTTTGTGCCCTTCCTATAGCTCCTTGAAGGTGCAGATGCCATATCAGTGATGTTTGATGAGGCAGAGAACAAAGTGTGGAGAGACAGACAGTGCACATCTGACCACAACAATAACAAGCACCAGACTGACCCAAACGTGGAGAGCTGTGCGGCATCACGATGTCATTATTACCCACGCGGCCAAATGCATCAAGATAATTTTATATAAATTGCTATTTCCTGAGTTATTTTGTAATAATAACTGAGATTATATCCTTGCCGAAATATATGAAATTCCAAGATATCGAATGCCATGTTATCAAGGGTTTGCTGTACCTACAGTACAGAGATGTACTGTACAGTACACTGTATCCACCATTTACGTCATAACGCTATTCATCGCTAATTGTGCTCTGGTAGAGTTATGTACTACAGTACAGTACTGCACTACACCAATTGTAAACAGCAGCTAGTAAGGGAACAACCTTATACAATGGCAGCAGAATACAAACTAAACATGTAAGCCAACGACCTAAGTTACCCAATCAGCTAGCCTACACATGTGCCTGGAACATGGGGAAATGTGAGGATGCATCAGAGCATGAGGCAATCTCTCAGAACTCAAGGAAAATTTGTTCCCATGCCGACAATGGGCAGATTTTCACAGGATTTCTAAAAAAAAAATGCACATGATTTCATCCTCGGAAACTCGCTCCCATGCATGGAAAGGGGAGAGAGTTTTCCCAGAATTTCCCAGAAGGTTCAAAATTCATTCCAGCTATTGGAGAGTGCCAGGAAACTTGATGAAATTACAAATGACTCCATGTGTAAATAAATTATTCAAAATTAAGATAGACTGCAATCACTGGCTACTACACTTGAAAAATTCAGTCCAGATGATTTGAATTATGATTTCCTGGAAGAAAACAAAAACAAAATACATGTAGTTCTTGTTTATATAAAGAGTTCTATTTCTGATAACCCTTGTGATGCACAAAATGGCAGTATGATAAACTAGTTTTCCTCTTGCGCGCTCTCTCTTGTAACAATGTCAGGAGTTTCCCGCCAATTTCGAGCCAATAGTGTGAAGGCCTTAGGCCTGTTTTCGACCAATGAGAAAGCCTATGAGGCGTGACGTCATGAAAGTTTTGGCGTCCTTTGTAGGTTGACACCGTTTGAATAGAGGAGTCTGTGTTGGAATTTTGTGTAGGGAGGTGTGTGACGTCTGGTGGTGACATGGTAAAGGTTTCATCCAAAAGTAATAAATGAGGCCGAGCTGAACTGAATATGTATAACCACTGCTTATGTGGCTCACCCAACCCAAGGTAATGTAACTTGATTCAATATAATCTTTGAATGAAGTGCAAATACCAGTACAGCACTGTACAGAACCTTTTGTACCCTTTGAACTTCTTTTTAACCTCTTGATTTAGTAAACTGCTTTTCATTATTGCATAAACTTGAAACCTACACTATTTTACTGGGGTTCAGTATATACCAGTTTATTTATTGTGTTTTACGTGCATTACAGTACAGTACTTTTGATTTACAGTTGGGAGCTTAATTCCATGTGCCAGTTTTAACTGGGGGTTTCATAATTTATGGGAAAACTTAATTTTTGGTATACAATATTTTGTAGTACACTGTATACAATACAGGTACAGTATAATACTGTATACCATTTATAGAAAGAATATATATAGTTTTAAACCTACTGCTTTCATCCGACATATTTTTCATTGTACAAAAGTAATTGAAATTTAACCCATAAATTACTTGCAGAACTTCTCGGAGATTTGTTACGCCAAAAGCCGAAGGAAACTGATGGTGTAGAGTCTGTTATCATAGTTGATGGAGTGCCGTCAGTTGGCGCTGAGAGGCTGGAGAAACTGAAAAATGTTGTTCGTAAAATCTTCAAAGAATATGGCACCCTCCTCAATGAATTCTACCCTATGAATGAGGAGGGCAAGACAAAAGGGTGAGTTTTCCAAGTCTTTTTTCTATTGAAATAAAGTATCTTATACTGAGGCTTTTTCTCTCATCATGTGTTAATATGCAAATATATATATATATATATATACTGTATATATAAAAAAATTTAATATAGAGCAGCCAATTTCCAATATCTTACACTGTCTTTGAATAAATTGTAAAAAAGTAAATTCCACTTGAGTATAGGGTACAGTATTGCCTTTATCACTACATGTAATTTGGTAGTTGTAGTTAGGTTGGTCTACTCCAGCTGTTTTCAGATGAAAATCTTTTTATGTACAGATACATCTTCCTTGAGTTCAAGGATCGTGCAGCTGCTGAAGAAGCTGTGAGACAACGTAACAACTACAAACTGGACAAACAGCATACTTTCCTCTGTAATCTTTTCACTGATTTCGACAAGTATGAAAACATTCCTGATGAATTTGTTGCACCAACACCTCAGCCATACAAAGTATGTGTAGTAATACTTATTTTTACCTTGATTTGCATTATACAATTATATTATCATGTACAGTACTGCATTTCTTAGTGGCATTCAGCGTTACAAGTGATGGATTGGTCCTGGAAATCCCATATTATAACCAAGTTTAGACTAAGTAACTTAACATAGTGTCACCATCAAGTCTGTGGGTTTAAAAGCAAGGAATCTTTGACATTGATAAGTTATACCTTCCACTTGCAACAAAATTTCTTTAAGGAGATACTGTATCTGAAAGAAAAATATGCCTCTGAAGGTTAATGAGTGCATGTGGTAATTGCCTCTTGTTACTTGCCATCTTGGAATCTTCAGGATTGATCAGGCAGACTACAAACATATCCCCTTTAAGGCTTGCTAGGAGAATATAGGAAAGTGCACAATAACCTCTAGTATTGAATATTATGTGAGGACCCACACCCTGTAAGAATAATTCAGGTCAGCCCTCCCCTTCTGACATTTGAAATAAAACTCCTGACATTCTGTCTCAGCCTCATACCAATTCTTTGGCTGAGTGCAAATAGGGTCAACGTGAAAAAATACCAATTTAGAATTTGGCCCATGTAACCCAGGTTTCATGGGTCAATGTCTAAATTGGCATTTTTTGACATTGGCCCTTTGTGCACTCAGCCAGAGAATTATTCCCATCTTGTGAGCCTGGTGGACAATATTTTTATCAAAAGATAGGTCAAGGTATGTGTACTGTAAAACCAGTTGCCGTTGTATTGGCCCACAACTTACTCATAGAACTGTCAAATTGGATTATTGCCAAAAATAAACTGCTCATGCATTTTAAATTAAATCAAGGCAGCACTCGCCTAATTATGATCATGGCATAGTATATGTGTCTCAAACCTTAAATTTTCCCAAGTGTGAGAAATGTGAAGCAGAAGCATTATCTCTTTGTATGGAAACGGAGTTAACAGGACAATGTCACTAATAGACCAGGAAGAATGTTAGGCTGAGTTTAGTCAGGTTTTAGAGATTTCTTTATAGCATTTGACAATGGTCTGTTTAAAGTTCACACTTCAATTTTCATGTCAAAACTTTTTCTTCAAGATATATCTCTTAATAAATATGGATGCAATGACAGTGTTGATATGATCATTAGATTAGTCATAGCTATCAATGGTGAGAATTTGCCTGGTTTTAAATTCAGGCTTGAGGGTGGCACTCCATGTCAAACCCTTAAGCTAGGAAGAAAAGGGGAGCAGGGGGAAATAATTTGGACAAGGGGCAGTGAGGTTCCTGTAGTTGATAAATGCACACGCCATAGGCACATACACATGAGCATTTTTCGTGCATCTTGGGGCATTCAAAAGTGGTTATTAATTGGATATTTGTTCTAAGAAATCTTACAAGTGGATGCATGTGATCACTCGAGTGGACTACCTATGATGCTATTTAGTACAAAAGAGGTGAAGCTTCAGAGGGCAAGGGTGATTATTTTGAGGGGTAAGACAGGCCAGGCTCTCCCTCAAGTTTCTATAGACAAGAGTTCTATATGTATCATTTAGGATTTATGTTCCCCTTAAAGGGACATTTAGATTTTTAAGCAACAATTTATCATGTAAAGTTTAGTTTATGGCTTAAAGATGGTTGTAGACACATTTGCCCTATTTTTCAGGATCTGGGAAATATGAGCTTTTATCTACTTGATGAAAACTGCTTTGACCAGTTTTCAATTATCTGTGATGGCGGTACAACCACTGCTATCTACCTTAATTCTGTTCCGGAAGCTGTAGAAATTGCTAAGAGAGAGGTAAATTGCATGGGTTTATTGCATTTCTTCTGTATTAAAAATTTCCTCAATGTTTTAAAAAATTATCATATACTGTATGTATGAAACTAATCTTTCCATTGCCTATTGTAATTTTACTTCATCAATTTATTCTTTTTATTTAATTTTCATCTCCAGAGATGGACAGAAACTTATGTTCGGTGGTCTCCGAGAGGAACTTACCTGGCCACTTTCCATGGCAAAGGTATTGCTCTTTGGGGTGGGGAAGAATTTCACCAAGTTCAAAAGTACAGCCATCTAGGTGTCCAGTTTATAGATTTCTCTCCATGTGAAAAGTGAGTTTAATGTGTGAATGCCTAACTTTTGAGTAATTAATGATGACAAAACTATATCCCGAAAGTACATGTTGGATCACAAGGCTTAATCTTTTCTGAAAAACAGATATTTATTTTTAATGAAATAATGTAATTAAACAGGAACTAATTGTTATTTCTTTTTAAGGTACATTGTGACCTTCTCCCAACATGTTGACCAAAGGTCTGAAGAGCCCCAATCCATAATCATTTGGGATGTCCGCTCCGGCCAAAAGAAACGTGCCTTCAATGCAGAGAAGCCTCCAGTTTGGCCAGTATTCAAGTGGTCTAATGATGACAAATACTTTGCAAGAATTGGTGAAGATATGCTTAGTGTTTATGAAACTCCAGTAAGTTTAGTTTTGGTGATGTTTTCCTTGATATAAATTTGCTTTATGGTGGTATATTGGTAAGTTTCAGTCGCCCATGGAAACATAGGCCAACCCTTAGAATTTTCTCACAGAACTCTAAAATAATACAGTAGGTGCAGAAGCAATCCATGACCAAAATGTTTATGGCAGTTGCACTTCATATACTGTAATACTCCCTTCAAGAGGAGTTCATGGAGGGATTGAGCATAGCCTTTGTTAAATTATTAGTAGAAGGTGCATAGAGGAATTTACGAGGTTGTATATCAAGGAGAGTCTGATACTGTAAATCTAATACACAAACAGGACAAACTGTCCTCTGTGTTGAAATTAATTTAGATTTATACAGGGATCAAGTGAGGTTGACTAACATTATTTTATCTACTTTGATAAATGAATATTTCATGAGGAACAATTTGAAATGACTAGGTTATTAGTTTAATTAGCTAGCAGTGTATTTGATTTAAAAAATTATTACAGGTATATTGGGTTTTCTTCATAGCTGCAGATGTAAGAAAGTGCCTAAATGGCTGACATAAAATAGAACAAAAATAATGTCTGAAATGACACTACAGTTTTTCTATGACTGTACCTTAATGATAAGTTTTCTTAAAACCAGCTAGGGGATAAAATTAACACCAGACACATTGAGAGATTGGGCTCCCTATTACTTCATAATAAATTATCAAGAAAGTAAGAAGAAAAAAGTTTCAAGTTTTGATTGTAGATTTTCGTCAATAGTAAAATGACAGTAAATTACATGAAAAATAAATGTACGTACTGATGAATTGTAACTAATTGTAATGGTAAGTAAAAGAGATGTCAACCATTCACCAACTTTCTCACCACCATGAATGCAACTAAACAGCACATTGAACATTCCCCATATCACCACTGACCAGTCAAATAGTTGCTATTCCATCCTTAGGCTGTTGTCTCACTACTTGCTACTCCATCCTTAGGCTGTTGTCTCACTACTTGCTACTCCATCCTTAGGCTGTTGTCTCACTACTTGCTACTCCATCCTTAGGCTGTTGTCTCACTACTTGCTACTCCATCCTTAGGCTGTTGTCTCACTACTTGCTACTCCATCCTCAGGCTGTTGTCTCACTACTTGCTACTCCATCCTTAGGCTGTTGTCTCACTACTTGCTACTCCATCCTCAGGCTGTTGTCTCACTACTTGCTATAACTCCTAAACCTGACATACTGCAGTAAACCCTCAATGTCCACAATTTCTAAATTCATAATTACAGGAATATTGATGACATGAGTTTTTTCTTTTCTTACAGTCATTTGGTCTACTAGACAAGAAGAGTATCAAGGTCATGGGAATCAAAGATTTCAGCTGGTCTCCGACAGACAATATTTTGGCTTATTGGATTGCTGAGGATAAGGATGTACCTGCAAAGGTGTCACTTGTCTCCATACCAAGTCGAGAAGAAGTAAGTACAGAAATCCATTTGTCTTTGTACCATCTACTCGATTGTGAGTAGGAAATCAGAAAGCTGGAAAAGGATACATTTCCGTTAAATGTTTGTTTTTAATATTGTTAATGGTTTTAATACTACAGTACCTGTATATTAATATCAGTGACTGGATGCCTTATTTTGTGAATGCAGTAACTTAAGTAAATAACACTGGATTTTAGCCAAACTTAGTTTCTTGATCCTGTATGTTCCTGCAATATCTCAACAGCATTTTCAATCAGTATTTGCTAGAGATAAGGCCACTTGAACTTCGCTGTTGTTTCCCAATTTCTGTTCAAACATTTTTTACCAAGATTTCCTCTAATTTTGTACAGTATATCACAAAGCAGAATGAATTTTATGTTCACCAGTGTCAAGGCTATGTGTGCCGCCAGTTGAGACAAAAACACTTTACAAATTTATTTTAAAGTTACCACAGATAAGCAAGAAGTAGAAACACTAGAAAAACAAGGGATAATTAATGGTCCACACTGTCTAAGATCTTGATTTGGCATGAAAAAGAGATGGCACCATTGCTGATGATATGCTCAACTGGAAAAATAAAGTGGGTAGCATGTGCTTGACTTGCACAGCTGCTGCTTCTTAGAGGGAAAATTGGTTGTTGCACTTGGCGCGTAAGTCAGCGGTGAATGGATTCATGTTAGTGAATGGAGTAAAATTGTTAACTAGATATGGGACATCTAGCGTAGCACAGATGAATTCGCCACCCCCTCGGAAATCCATTTTATATTGTGTTAAAATTCCCCAAGATTTATCTTTCGATCTGGCCATTGAAATACTGTATAGGGTAGTGTAACAAAGTCAGACTCGTCACCTCACCTGTGTCTGAGCAACCAATGGAAACACTGGCTGATCCATACATTTCCCTGTACATTATATTTTGTACATAGATATGCATTTAGAGGTGCTTTTTTTTGTTTATTTGTTTTTTTTTGGAACAGAATTTTGTGACTGGAAAATGAGCTCTTAGACATTGAAGTGTTGCCTGGTCCCTCAGGGCTATCGTGGAAGTATACAAAGTACTGTATAGGGAAAAGCCTCACTTATGCTTTTAAGTACATACTGTACCAATATTATTATATTTTTTGGGTTTCCCATAGTATAACATTTAAGTTTATACATATGTATACTTGTCTGTGTAAAAACTTTTTCATGTGTTATAATATACAAGTACAGATATTTTTTATTCAATATTTGTAATATGTATTAGTCAATCGGGTTTATCATTGCATCGTGCACACAATCTACACCAAAATAACTGAACCAATTCTATTAATATTTGATGACATTGTGGGATTTTATAGTTGTAAAATTTTGATGCTCATTTACTCAAAACTATGTTTTGGTTAGTTCATCTGTGCTTCTCCAGACGCCTCATATAATGTCGTAACTTATTCTCACAGCAGTGTAATTAGTTAGTGTGTGTGTCATACTACTGGCAGCCAATAGTTTTCATTGAGGTTATTGAAGGTGGATACAAAAAAGGGAAACACCGGATCATAAATGAAAGGATTGATAAAGTTACAACTGAAGTTTTTGTGGTTGATAAGACCAACTTCATGGTGACATGATTCAAGTCACCAAACTAACAAATTTGCCAAGAATTACGTTTTCAACAGAATTGTTTCAAATTTTAATGCGTCGTAGTAGCAAGTGAGTTCTATTAAATAAATTAATTAGCAACTCTCGAGCCCTATAGGAAGGGAAGACCGGAACGATAAATGTGCAACATTGTCGCAGCAGTCAGACTGTGAGCCACGTTCATTTAAATTTCCATAACTCCGTGCGGGCCGCCTCACCTCCTGGATTACAGTGCTTACCATACTACCTGAAATAATTCCTTTTTAGTGTTAGAGAAGTGAAGTGATAGTTGTGTAATGTAATATTTTTTTCATATATACAGGGAAAGTGTTTAAGTTTTCAAAAGCCATTACTGTATCAGACTATGCAACCTCGTTATAGTGACGATGTCTTGAAAAAAATCTCTGAAAGAGGATGATTTTCTAGACTTACATGAATTTTTTCAGTACTATTCTCTTTGTTATAGTGTTGGCTACAAGATGCAATATAATTTATATCGATATAAAACAGGCACAAAAATAATTGGGAAAAAAATTTACCATTTGAGAATTAGTTTTTTGCTATTTTATCAAAATTTTTTATCATATCTGAAATCTGATTACGGCTTTGGAAAGTTCATAAAATTCTGCAGTGTAAAGTAGTTAAAAAGATGGCTCAGACAATTTTGAGCTAGGAGGTTGTGAATGCATTGGTGTGTATTTTTTTTCTCGTGTTTATTAGAAGTGATAAAAACAGCTATATACAGTACAGTTGGTCCTCATATTACGCGGTCCCGCATTCCGCGTTTCACCGTTAACGCGGTGCCTTGCCAGAACCTAACATTTTCACATTCCGCGGTCGTGAACCCCATTACGCGGAGAGCGGCTGGCAAGCCGCGCCATTTTTGGATCCAAACCTCCTGCCATCCGCCATGTTGTGTAAGAGGCGCGAAAATGGTGCGCACAAGGTCGCCCAGTCATCAAAACATGACCAGTTCTTCACCCGCCACCCACTACAGCCGGCCCAAGTCAGTGATAGTGATAATTATAGTGAGGATATGGACTTATATGAACTTTGGGGGGTTTGACAAAGAGGCCCTGCAAGCCTCTGTGGTGGATAGTGATACAATTGATACAAGTGATACAGGTGAGGGCCAATAATCTGCCCTCTGCCTCGGAACCAACCGCCCATCCCCGTGTGCCCAGCCATCTTTTCTACTAATGTAAGTGTTAAAAAACCTAATATTATTGATATTTCTCTTAATTATTAATTGTGTGTGCATGCCATCATAAAGTTAAGATAATATTTTTACTACAACATAGTTGTGTGTCGTCAAAAAGTGGAGTTTGGGGATCGGCCCGGACTCCATTTCAATTAATCCCATATGTTATGTTATTCACTTTACGCGTTTCTCACTTTCCGCGGTACCCTCCGGGTTACATTAACCGCGTAATATGAGGACCAACTGTACTTGTATTATTATTATTTATTTATTTTTTATTTATTTTTTTATTTATTTTATGTTGCAGAGCACTCAGTTATGAAGTCAAAGATATATGCTTTATGCCAATAAAGACAAATTTTTTGGGGGGGGCGGAATTGATAAAAAAAATATTCACCGTGGGCTGTCTCGCCTGACCTGGGGGGCCTCAGAGATGTAATTTTTGAACTGGAAAACTTAAAGCTTATCTCATGCACGAGAGGGTTAAAGAATGAAGTGTTTGAGGGAAATAAATTGATAATAGGAGAAATGAAGATGTGGGAATTTATCTTGTCACAGTAAACTTTATGCAGAGGTGGTGGTTTGTGAAGGAAGGAACCTATAAACCATGTCTGTTAAGTGGTAGAAGGTGAATGAGCAAGTTATAGATAAAGTAATTGTTTTCTGTAACTCTTGTGCTTTCCAGATCAGAACTAAGAATTTGTTCAATGTAGCTGACTGCAAAATGCACTGGCAAAAATGTGGTGATTACCTCTGTGTAAAAGTTGCCAGGTATGCCAAGGCCAAGCGTGAAAAGAATGAGGTTAAGTACTCTGGTATTTACTACAATTTCGAAATCTTCCACATGAGAGAGAAAGGCATTCCAGTTGACAGTTTGGAAATCAAGGAAAGCATTCAGGTATGTTGTCTAGATTTTTTTTAAATATAAATCAGTACCTTTAAACTGTGACATTTGTACATGTATGTTGATGCTTTATACTTTGGGTATAAATGATATAATTATCATATCAGAACCAATTTGAAAAAGAAAAAAAAATCATATACATGTAATGTCAGTAGAGAGTTCAAGTTAACTGGTTATTGCAGGCCTTTGCTTGGGAGCCAGTGAACAACAAGTTCGGCATCATCAGTGGTGAACCCCCAAGTGTTAATGTAACATTCTTCCAAGTCAACAAAGGTCAGGCTCCCTCAGAACTCAAGAAACTAGAAAAACGTCCATGCAACAACCTCTTCTGGTCACCTCAGGGTCAGTTTGTAGTGCTGGCTGGTCTACGCAACATGAGCGGTGCTCTGGAATTTATTGATACTAAAGATTTCCAGGTAAGGATTATATTGTACCCTTTAAAGGAGAAAATTTTGAAATTCAGTTTTATTTTATGAGATAAATACAATGCAAATTCTCATGTGTAAGCAGTTCTCATAATTTTTTACCCCGCTGTTCATTGTTTCATTAATGCGTCATTTGAATATTAAATTGTACATTTTTTCTACCCATTTTGGGTTAGTTTATACATTTATATTACTGCTATGACAATTCTGTTATCCAGCATTGTGTGCAGGGTCAGATATGGGGGCAGCTGCTTAGGGCTTAGAGGGGGCCCATAACTTATAAATACAACAGTATATTATTCCTGTATTGTATACTGAATACAGTATATTGGCATACAATATGCCCTTAGAAGCTTTAAAATATTCCCTCAAAACTAATATAAAGTATAAAATGTGAACCTTTAAAACATATGTTGTAGCTACCATATATCCTGGTTTATGAGGTGCACCACCATGGAAGACACACTCATAACTAAGCCATGAATTTCTTGAAAAAAAAATTTTAGTCATGGCTTCCTTGATAGTGCTATTGTTTCTTACTGTGCCTTAAATCTTAAGTCAATTAATAGTAATAGTTCCCAATGGGTGTTTTTGTCCAATTTGGCAGGGTCCCTATGATCTCCACACAGCTTCATAGTGGAAGCCCATTGATACTTAGAACTGTACCTGATGATAATTATTTATTTTTACACATTCTGTGTGTATGTATCTCCTAAAAATTATGAGTTAAATATACTTGTACTTTATACCTTATGATAGTTCCTGGTATTTATTTAATTTTTATCACTTTCTGTACAGTAAGATTGAGTGTGTATGTAACTAAATTAAAACAAAACGAAGATTACATATACTACCTGAAATTACAAATTAAGAAATAACCATAATATAAAGTTCATAGGTGGGGTATGGTTGTAAATATCCCCACTCGGCCTTAGAATTACTTGGCTCTCATTTTAAATATGACTAATATGTGAGTATCTGTTAAGTCTGAAATCTATAGCCCGGGGAGTGTTTGGTATATTTATCATTCAATCATTCAGAGTAAGGTTCCTCATATCTGAGGGTTGGTGACCACGGTGCTCCACTATAAATGTTCTAAGGCTATTTTTATCAATCCTCCAAGGTTTTATATCTCTGGGGATCCAGTTTTTAATTTAATTTATCCATCCCAGTCTCTGCCTTTCCCTGGCCCTCCTACCCTCAATTTTACCTATTAATATTTCTATTATTATCCCCTTATCCCCAATTGTTTGATCAGAGTATCTCATTTTTTTTTCTGTACATTTCAAGTACAGGTTGTACCTCTCTAGACCGGCATTCTGTGGTCCGGAAACTCCCGTGGTCCGGAACGATTTTAGTTTGTCCAATAGGTAGATAGGCAGCTTTTTTTTTTTTTTTTTTTTTTTTTTTTTTTTTTTTTTTTTTTTTTTTTTTTTTAATAACTTATCTGAATTATTATTATTACTGACCCAATGTGGGTCAGTGACCTATGCCCGGGTGGGCTAATCCCCATAAAAAAGAACAACAAAGCCGCGGGAAATTAAGGTTTGTATACATCCGGCAGTTCGGCTGCTCTCTCTCTCTCTCTCTGCTTCAATATATATGAGCAGTAAATAAATGTTGCTTTCACATTCTTATGTAGAGTAATGACAATATGTTTTCACATGTGTGCACTTACATATGCGCAGTCTCACTTTTTTTTTACCATTAATGGTTAGCTACTTATATTGTTCCATTTATTAACATTACATAACATTACAGGTACTTCAAACAACCATATTAATTTTTTTACATTAATTTTACTACAGCTACAATCAGGGTCTTATTTTCTTCAGTTTTATATGTAGAACCAATCAGTCACTGGTTTTGTAAGCTTTAACATAAACAATGCCGGCAGCCGTCTCGTCTCATCGTGTGTTTTAATATTCCACGTATTATTAATAAATTGTATTGCTAATTTTGCACACACAAACATTAATTCAATAAAAACAAATTCAGAAACATTAATTAAAATATATATGAACAGTAAATAAGTGTTGCTTTTATATTCTTATGTAAAGTAATGACGATATGTTTTCATGTGTGCGCACTTACATACGCGATCTCTCTTTTTTCTTTACCATTATCGTTAGATACTTCTATTGTTCCATTTATTAACATTAAATTACATTACTTAAAACAACCATATTAATTTTACTACAGCTACAACCAAGGTCTTATTTTCTTCAGTTTTATATGTTGAACCAGTCAGTCACTGGTTTTGTAATCAACGAAAACAATGCTGTGTCATTTCCTCGCGTGTTTTCATATTCTACGTATTATTAATGAATTGTATTGCTCATTTTGCACACATAAACATTAATTCAATAAAAAAGACATTCAGTAATAAACAATAATGAATCTTTTGTACATAAGAGAAATGACGCTGTTTACACGATTATGCACGTCGTCTGCATGTTGGCGGGCCGTTCAAACCCGTCGAAATTCAATTTTCCGCCGTCAAAATTTTTATTTATTTATTTATTTTTTGAGTGTGTTCCAATAAAATGCGTTGAATTAAAAACTCACGAAATTTGAGAAGCTACTATACGACATTTAACCCTTCAATATGTCTTCAAAGAGACCATGATGCAGAGAAAGTGGTGCTAGTGCTTCCAAGCATAAGCACAAGTCACTATCTATCCAGGAAAAGAGTGAATTTCCATGGTCCGGCACCGGTCAGGTCCCGAGGTTGCCGGACTAGAGAGGTACAACCTGAACTGTATTTCTGTGGAAGGTTTTGCTTTTCTTGGCACTTCTTCATTTGTTTTCCTGTCTGTGTAGCTTATTCTTATCATTCACCTTATCATTCTATAAATTAAAATATAAGGAACGTAAACTAGAGATAAATAGGTTTCATTGCGTCACTACAATTTTTCATTCGTAAATGTAATTTAGATAGCTAATATTTTTATATCATACTTACTTCCTGTTCTAGAGGAATAATGTCTCCAGAGTAATGAAGTAAAAGTAATTTTTGTATAAAAAAAATTATAACTTAAAATTTTATGTAACACTAGTAGGGCTTTAAATGTTAGCCATCTAAAATGATAGATATTGTGTAAAATAAGATTGGATTATTAGAAAATATATGAAAAATTCTGGTTTTATTATCTGGATAATCTAATGAAATTTTACCTCCCCCCAAAGGTGATGATGAGCACAGAGCACTTCATGGCCACTGACATTGAGTGGGACCCCACTGGGCGTTACGTTGCTTCTTGTGTCTCTTGGTGGGGACATAAGGTATTTATATATTGGAAATTTATATATATTTTACCTGAAATATGCTTACTCATAATGCCATGGTCTTCATAAAATATGGCTAATTTATTCTTATCTAAATTACATATTTTAGTGGAGTTCCTAAGTGTCTGTCCTAGATAGTTTCTGAATTTTTTGTCTTATCATTAATTTATTCCAAAAAACAGGTGGACAATGCTTACTGGCTGTGGTCTTTCCAAGGGAAAATTCTGAAGCGCCAAAATGTAGAGAAGTTGTGCCAGTTGTTGTGGCGGCCACGACCTCCAGCCCTAATTACATCACAAGACATTAAGGTACGAACTTATCTGAATCCATTTATCCATTAAGCTATCTGTTGTTTTCTAATTGGGTAATATGTAGATAGTCTGTGAAAATGTCAAAATATTGGGTACATTCTTTGTGATGCTCGCTAGCCACACCACACAGCTTTTTCATCCACATATTTCATCACACTTAAAACTTATCAATACCTGTTTCACCAACATAATCCATCACACCATTTATCACTCTCTTGGTCTTACCTTTGATATTCATAATAGCAGAGACAGGTCCTGGTGGGTGTGTTGAGAATGGAATGGCATTCAAGCTGGTTAACATATGAAAAGGGAAAACATTTGGGTAATTATTGTTTTGTTTAATGTTTGGTCTATCACCTTGTTCTTACTAAGTGCATGTACAAAGTGGAATACAATATTTAGGTATATAATTATTTGAAGAGAACAAAAAGCTGTAAAAAAATACTTTAATTTAAGTGTGTGCATTAACATATTAATAAGCAGTGTGGGCTCAGAAAAAAGGGCATGTGTGTGTGGATAAGAGTTTATGCATTAAAGAACACAATGAAAAAGTTTTAATGGGGGAAAAGAATTTGTGGCATTTACAGATTTAGAAAAGCTTAGGATAGTATATATAGAAATGTTTAGGATAGAATAAAAAAATTTTTGTTAAATGTGGTTACTATGGCAGTCACCACGATTCTCATCTTCTACCGGCCAAAAAAGTGGATTATGTCTTTAAAGGTTAATATTTAGACAATCACAGATGTTTTCATCTATAAGGTAAAGTAAAAAAATACACATACACAAAGAAGATTTTCATGTACTGTTTTGTTTTGTAATATTCACTATTTTGTGTTACAGTTTGTGAATAAGAATGTTGTGCTTTGATTTCATGACTTGTTACATCATAGACCACAGATTAAAAGAAATGGGAAATAGTTTTCTATTTGTCCTACTTTAATACAGTATTTGTAAAGAATCTCTGGCTGTCATTTATATCATGAGGGGTGTGGGAATGTTACATCATGGCTCATAGGTTTCCTTAGCAGATTGCTTATCATGTTTATACAAGTGTAGGATAATAAATTTTAACTTTAGATTTGTATTGAAAATTTGATGTAATATGGTGGAGTTTCTGGGGTCAAGAAAAACGCCCATATTTTTACCATAATTTTAAACTTTGGTTAAGAGAACTGTGTCTTCTTTTGAGGTGCATTGTGCATGTATACTGTATGTATAGTACATGACAGGTAGATCCTGTTCAACATGAGTTCATACTGCATAAAATTCACATTAGCTGCTTAACACAGGAAACTATTAGGGAAATTTTAATAAATGTGAAAATATTCACATTTTAAAAAATGAATTTCAAATGAAGATCATTCATCAGTTTGTGATGGCAGCATAGGTAGGTGCGTCATCTGCCAGCACAGCTCAGCACTTATGTAGTCACTTTGAGTGAGCAACTGCAGTCCTGGAAGCAATTGTTCAAGACTCGAGATAAGATGTAATTTAAAGGGAAGTTTTTTAAATATAGTAATGGCATGAATAAGAGAAAAGGTGATGTCTTAAAGAATTTGATGGTACAGGTATGTGTTTTGGGTTTCAGTCCAAACCCTGTTATTGCGGGCTCTCTTTCTCTCCAACACTTTAGGCGGTTTTAATATCCTTTTTATTAATTTAGCACAAATTCACACAGGATGTGACTTTTAAGAAGGTATCTTCCTTAGCAGCCATATTAAGTCTCATCATTTTATTTTACAGGATATCAAGAAGAACATGAAGAAATATGCTGCCAACTTTGAAGTACAAGATAAAATGAGATACAGCAAGGCAAGTCGAGAGATCATAGAAAAGCGTCAGAAACAGATGAGTACCTTCACTGAATACAGAAAGAAGATGAACGACATGTTTGAAGAAGATAAGGAGAATCGGCTTCGTCTCCGTGATGGTGAGTTATTTTTAAATGGGCTAAAGTCGTCGTAATACTGTATGAGCTGATTCCACAATTGATATTATCAATAGATAGAAATGAATACAGTAAACCCTCGAAAGTCCAGACTCTTTGAGGTGGGAAATGCAGGTCCGGACTTACCGATTGTCCAGACTTTTACTTCTGGGGGGGGTGGGTCTGAAAGCCTTTGTGCACTAAGCACCCACTCATTATTCCCTTCCCCTGATAACCCTTTAATTTGTATTTTAATGTGCAGTAAATGATGTGAGTGTTTCCTTTTAATTTTTTCCTTTATTATCAAGTCAAATTACAAAATATATATCATATTTTTTTTTGTTTTTATCATTTAGTACTGTCATATTATTTATGATGAAACATGCACCATAAGAGGCTAATCCTATGAGAATATAATAATGAATAAATAAAAACGATCCAGCGAACTGGGTAAGGCCAGTCCTTTTCCCCCCCGCACCTCCAGCATGTTTACACATCAAGTTAGCTCTCGTTACTTCTCACTCATGGGTCCGAGAGGAGGAAAGAAGCCAAGGGATTGCTGGCTGGCGAGAATTTCAAATGCCTGCGTGTGGTGGGAATTTTAAATGACTGCATGCGGCATGTATTTCAAACAACACGTTTAAGGGTTTGGATAAATGTTTCTTGCCCGGAAACGGTCTGGACTATCTGAAATCTGGACTTACAGGGTCCGGACTTTCTAGGGTTTACTATTTGTATAATTATATGTATGTGTGTGCTCATGGTATTAAATATATTATTGATTTTCACAGGGCAGGACACTGACACTCTCACTTCAAATGAAAATGACTTTGAGGAAGAAACTGTAGAGTTCTTAGTGAAGAAAGACACGGTAATAGTGGACGAGTAATCACTTGGAGTCTTACCGTCCCTTGGCTATCTCTGGTGTGGCCTCGACAGTTGGTGGTGGTGGTAACGAAAGATCCAGAACGTTGTCACGAAATCTGTCTTGATAAACTTGCAACACTTAGGTGCGTAACTAAGGGAAAAGACTCGGTGGGATTTAAGTGGCCTACTAAGAATTATTCTAGTAATCAAATTTGAATTTCTGATACTTCAGTTTTTAGTGAGAAGTGTTGTGTTGCTATTCATGAGGTACATGATATTGTGACATTACATAATATACTATAGACTTAACTTGTGAATAAGATATTTAAGCCATGTCATTTTGGGCTGATTGGTGTGTTATTTTAACTGCTATACTCTATTACAGTGGCTTATATCATATTCCATTTAGGAAAAATATCAGTTTGGTTATTAAATTATATATGAACACCTTGTCTCATTTTTACCCTCCTTATACAGTCTATGTATTTACTGTATAAATTTAGTCTGGATGCAAGAGGCAGGAACAGTTTAGAAGAGAGAGAAATGATACACCATGGAACCTTTCCAAACTGCCAACCCTATGACCTGAACAGAGCTGGATTAGAATTTTTTAGCTCATGGGAGTTAACATAATAACTGTAGGGTAAAAAATTACTTAGTGAATCACTGTACAGTAAAACTAACATAATTCATATTAATATGTGATCTTGTGAAACAACAAAAAGAAATTTCCTTTTGAGATGCATGTAATATATGGATGATTACAGGTGAGGATGAAGAGAGAAAGTACAGGGTGTCCATAAATGATTACCCTAAAAACAGTGGGAGACCATGCTTTAATCAGGGTAATCATTTATGGACACCCTGTACATTATATTAAATTCTATATAGAAAACATGAAAACAAATCAGACATAGCTTTATTCTGTACCGGTATCAAATGGAAACATTGTTTTATTGTATTTAGTGTTCAATCCTTGTGCTCAACCGCTTTTCCACTGATTCCACAAAGAGTGAGAAAGCCTGATTTTTTTTCAACTAATCGAGTAACACATGTACGGGGTATAACTTTTAATTTCCATTAGCACAAATTGTTCTGCATGTTGCTTCATTAATGCCAAGTATGCCCGATGGCCCTCAGATGGTCACCCTTTTCAAATCTTTCAATAACATTCATTTTCACTTCCAACAAATAGATTTTCTTTTGGGTGTAGAGCAAAGGTAGCAGTATAGTTTATCATAGGATGATATGGAAATCTTTTGACCCTAAGTATGGGTTGAAAATTACGGTACAATATTTTTTCCCAGTTTGGTATGGTACTGTACGTATTTTTTTCACATCTTTTTCGTACCTTTTCTATACTAACGTACAGTACAGTATTTAGAGAAAAACTAATAATTATGGACATGTATGTGAGGTCATGTTGGCTTTGCTTGTCACATGTCAACTCGGGTCATCACCAAAAAGACTAACGAGGTTTAGTTGACATCCCTCTGTGAAGTGACAATGAGGTCAGAGTCAACCTGTTCCCAGTCACAAGGGTTGATTACACAATAATGAAATTGATGTCATGGCCATGGATCAGCCTTTCATGTTGTATATAATGGGTAGCCCCAGGAAGTTGCTTTAGTTTTGAGAGAGACATCACACTGTAGTGGGAATTTGTGGATTTACTTCATTGGAGGATTTAAATCATAAGGTAAGAAACAACTTTAATCTATAGCCCTCTCATTTCATGCATCAAACATGTACAGTGCTTGCCCTTACAATTCGCGGATTTTTAATTTGCGGACTTAAATTATTTGTGGATGACACCCTGGATGTACCCAAGAATGTCTGCAGGTAGTTTTAAAGTTGGCAGCATTTTTACTGCCAGGACAGGGAGCCCGCGAGCTCTATGGTGTCCCGCAAGGTGTGTCTCTTGTCCCAGGTGGCTGGGTTCATATGCTCTCACTCCGCCTCGGTGACAGTCCGGGTTAAACACTTGTCCGTTTCGCATGTGTGCTACTCTGCTCTCTTAACTACTGTGCTATTTGTGTTTGTGATGGCTCCCAAATGCCCTTAACCACCTTCATCCAGATGCCCAAACAAGTGAAGAGAGAAAAGAAGGTCACATATTTCTCCCATACTTACACCTGGCAATGGGAGTGAGTTAGCGCATCGTTTGCAGTTGTAACTCTCACTCCCTGCCATATTTCGTTGGATTTACTGTTATTATTAGTGTTTACTGATAGAATAGTGTTTAATAGTGATTAATCATGGCATTGTAGCTAGGTTAGCTCATCATTGTAACCACAAGGCTACAGGGCCAAGCTGTGGTGTTATGGTTTTTTCAACTCGTATTTTCGGGTAGATATACGTATCTTTCTTCATTTATTTTTACTCAGTTACATGCACACACCATCCTAAATACATATTGTGAGAAAAGGTAAAAGAAATAATTGTCCAAAGGGCAAACACGTAACGGGAGGAGAGTGCAGAGTGTAGTTGGTGGGGAGCATTGTTAGGGAATCTGCGTCCCAGCCAATCATCGTTATATGGTGGAACAGGTAGTGTGTGCAAATGGTGACTGTGATAAACTTTCATTTGGCTTTTATTTACTGGTTTGGCAATAGTAATTTTTTTTGTAACTTATTTATTGTTTTTTGTTTTTTCATCACATTTTCTAGTACTGTACTGTACATATTATTTTAGGAAAACTATAAGGCGTTATGGCTGTCTTTCAACTCGTATTTTCGGGTAGCTATACGTAACGGTCTTCATATATTTTTACTCAGTTACTTGTACACACTATCCTACATACATATTGTGAAAAAGTACAGTATTACACCACAATTACCGACATCATTTGTGTTGGGTTGGCTAGATGGCTACCAAAGAAATTTTTTAAGTTTGATCTATGTATCAACCCAGCTGGCGCTCAGATACCATTCGATCTAGAGACAGTAATTTTTAGGGGGAAAAAATTGTCGTATGGCAACCCAACTTTAATAACAAAGCATGGACTTGACTTGAGGGTAGACTCGTATTTTTTTTTTCTACATTTTGATACATTTTGCGTCTTGGTTCTGATTATTTATGAGAGGATTTACCCATAATTATTTATTTGTATGTGTTTTGTGTGTGTGACACACATACAGTACAGGTAAAGGAAATAATTGTTCTAAGGGCAAACATATAAAGGAAGTATACATTTAATTTCCTTGCACATACGAGTAAAACTGTAACCCCAACCCCCTCAGTTAGCAAATGATATTCGTGGCCATTTTGAGACCCAAACCCCGCAAATTTTAAGAGCATAATGTAAAAAGATAATGCTCCATTTCAGGTATACTATTAAAACTGTTTTTTGTAAGGTAAGTAGATAATTTTGTTACCATATAGTACTGTATATCTCAATTTTGCCTTTACAGTATTCAAGATATCTGAAGATGTTTTGAATAAAGGCAAAAACTCGGGTACTTATGTCTCCATTGCCTGTGAATTTCAATCAGTGTACGAGGTGTGACCCAAAAGTTTCCGGATTGGGTTCATAAAGTCTTTAATTTTCAGGATATTACAGTGAAACTTTAATCACCCTCAAAATATTCTACAGAGGTCTCAGTGCAGTGCTGAATCTGTTCTTCCCACTTCTGGAAGCAGTTCTGGAAGTCTTTGTTGGTGAGACATTCTGTTCATGAACTTCTTCCCCTTGAGGTTAACTTGAACTTCGGAAACACCCAGACGTCACGGGGGCCTGATCCGGAGAGCACAGCAGGTAAGGAACCACTGGTCAATGCCGTGCTTCTCCAGAAAATCATTCACAAAGAGGGCAGTGTGCACAGGTGTGTTGTCCTGGTAAGCAGCCAATTACTTGTCGTTAGTCAGAATTCGGTTAACATTTTCTTATGAGAGATCCAATCGCTCGGCAATCTCTCGGAAGGTCACCCTACGAATCTCATGAATAAGCTGGTAATTTTTCTGGACATTTTCATCATTTCTCTCGGTGGAAGGCCGCCCAGATTGATGCTCATTTTCAAAGAAGGTGAACCCTTCTTTGAAGTGCTTGTGCCACCAGAGAACTTGAGCCCTGAACATTGCTCCGTCTTTGTAGGCTTCCGTGAACATAAAATGGGTTTCTACACCAATTTTTCCTAGTCTGAATTAAAATCTGATGGCGCAGCATTGCTCGATACTTCCCTCCATGGTTGAATAATTGCTAGTGATTTGTTTCTATATATGCTAAGAGAAAGGTTTTATGAAGCTAGTCCGGGAAATTTTCGATCTCGCCTCGTATACTGTACTATATTATGGTTTTGCTTGGCTACAGCATGGAATTTATTGTTTGATAGTTTGATAAGTTAACTATTTTATCAGCTTATCTGTACTGTACTAATGTGATTACAGTAATGGCCTCTGCCTACTGTCCTGCTGTTGAAGAAATGTATATCATGGTTGCCACAAGTAAAGAGGATAACAAACTGCGAAGCACATAATCATGTAAATTTTAAATATAAATAAATTTTTTTCTTAACCTTTTCTCAGATTTTTCTTTTTTGAGGTATGAAATTATGGTGCAAAATTTTATTGTACTGTACAGTAATGGTACTATATGAAATTTTTGTAAGGCATGATACAAAATTATGGCACCATATACGTACTGTATTTCGTTTTAGTAGAAAATAAAAAACTAAAATAAAACTTACTGTACCATGTTGCCACCCTTGGTGTAGAGGCACTTTTCTCGCTAGCTTTTGCATTCCTCATGATTTTGTGGGATGACAGATTTCTCAGGATAAACACGAGAGATCACTCATATATAAATAAGATTTCATACATGGGAAAAATACAAAAATGGTAACAAAAATAAAGATTTATCATTTATATACTGTATTGAATCAAGAGACAAACTTTGTTTTATTGTAAATAAGGGCCTACCTGTAAGCTGGATTAGCGAGGTCCAACCTGTACTTAAAATATGGGGAGAATAGAATGTAGAGAATAAGTAAATAGAAAGTAAATGTGGAAGTGAAAGAAAGATAGCCAGTGAGCATATGAGGATGTGCTCAGATGCAGACATACAGAGGGAACTGGAAATACTGTACAGTACTGTATGTACTGTATAATTCAGGGGAAGATAGTAGGAGAGGCCAGAAAACCAAGAAGATGAAAAGATAGGCTGGACATCCAGAAGGCATCAGTGTTTGGGAATGAGCAGAGAGCATGGTGTCAAATAATTCTTGAGAAAAGATAGTGTTTATAAGACATTCAGTGGGAGTGGAGGGCTTCATTCCCTCTTTATGTACTTGACCATAAAATGAGTTCAATATTCGGTATGCTCTCCTGCACTAAAATATCCCTTTGGTGGACTAGCATCCTATGAAAGGGGTGGGATAACACACTAGCTAAGTATCAGCACCTGTCTGGTCACTCTGAATCATGGCAGGAGTGAGCTTGTATGGATGAAAGAAAAATCTATCATTAAAAGAGTCTGGTACAAAGATTTAATGGCAATGTAAGGAAAGGGATAAACTGTTTAATGTGTTAGGCAGCTGAAGAAAATACACATGGAACTGATGATAACTTTGATAAGTAATTGTCTATGAAATAAGAATTAAATGTGTGATATGATTAGATTGTGCCTTTGTGAACCACCAACTACCATATCCAGTAGACACTTGCACATTTCTCAGTTACCTTTAGTTGGTCTTTACCTTAATTACAAATTAATAATTTCATCTTGTACAGAATTCTTAAAGAAACCCTTCATCTATTTTTCTGTTGAGTTAATTGCTTCATCAGCTATGTATATAAGATTTAATGTTTTAGCCAAGTAACTCCACTCTAGAAATAAACTTAAGTAAGCCAGCTTATATGAAAGAAAAAATAAACTTGAGTTTATAGCTTATTCCTAGGTCTGATCTATGAGAACTGTATCTAAAGAAAAGAGGCAGACTTTTCAATATCTTTCAATTATAACGCACTGAACACAAAGCTTTTTTGATGACCATTACACAGTACAGTATAATAACTCAGAAACCTTTCAAACTGTGAGAGGTAAACATGAAGATAAATAACAAAACTTTAAGTACAGTACTGTAGAGCTATCATCAACAGCCTTCAGAAGTCCAGACTGGAGAGTTAGTTTCAGCCACATGAGGAAAACACAGTTTATTGTATTGTCTGATTTTAATCAGAAGTCAACAGGTCAAATTTTAATTTCCACCTTTGGTTTATGATGATGGTCCAGCATTGCGTACTCAACTTGTAATGTTTCGTGATATAATTTTGAGGACAACTCACAGAGCAGACAAAAGCAGCAGCATTACAAACTCTGGGTTCCATAACATTAACTTGCGTCTTTGCATAAAGTCTATTGAATATGTGATAATTACTTATCATATTATTCTGTGCAGTACTGTTCTGTAAGTTTCACTTTTCCCTTCCAAATCAATACAGTAAGCATCAAATTGCCAGAACTGTATGTTCATAGTACAGTACTGTATTAATGTTATCAAATGAAATGAAATAAGACTACTTTTATCCACAGTTGATTTGTATGAAATACACCATTATACTCATTTGGGATATAAGGAGAAGGCTTACAAGTACCGTATATACCCGTGTATAGCACGAGTTCTTAAGACCAAATTTTTGGGCAAAAAGTTGGGGGTCGACCTCTAAACGGGTAATAGTTTCGTTAGGTTGAAAAATATTTACTAGTAACTACCAGTAAACAATGGAAACGACGCACCAACCCACCACCAGCTGTGAGTGTCGGTACAGTTGCCAGGGCAGATCTCTTGCGTCATCATAGCAAGCCCAAAGTATCCAAATGCATGGTATGGTATGCACAGGAGTATGTAGAACATAAAGTATTCATTTTTAAAAGTTTATTTATAGATACATAAATTTTTGTTAATTAAATTTGAAACATCAATATGATGTGAGTCAGGTCATCTACACACAGTTGCCAGTTTCAAAATTTTCCTTTTAAAATTTTAAGTTACCGAGTATTTCTTTTCCCAATTCGTTTTACAATCAAAGTACTGTATGTTAAAATTAATTTTCTATTGTTGGTTTGTAGGTACTGTACAGTATTTCTTGGACAGTCCATTTCTCTTGTGTGGAAAGGTACAAACAAACTTGACTACAAGGCGGTATATTGGAAGTGAGAAAGAAATACTGCATCGTTCTTATGGCATTTCTCTTTGGTGACATTTTAAATTGCTCTGTGAAAAAATTATGAACATGAAGTGAAATGGAGTAAAAAGTGTGTGCGCGTGACCCAATTGTGAGGCAGAAGACGCTCTGGTGAGTCACTCTGCCACTGCCACCCAGCCACACTCTTGTCACCATGCTCACTAGGGTAAGTCAAACTCATATTGTTGGCAACAAGATAAAGTTCTAAGATGTAAGACATTTCATATGTATTGTGCTCTTCTCAGTGTGTACACACACACACACAAAAGTTTATCATCATCATCAGTTTTCTTTAATTTTGTTGATTGTTGATAGGCAGAGCTAAAAGAAATCTTTGAGGTGTGTCTGTGTATTCTGGAAATTTCATATACTCCGTGAACTCATAAACATAAAGTGTAAGGATGCAAGAAATCTCATTACAGTACTGTACTATTAAAACAGCATTAAGAGTTCTCTATGACTAACTAGATGAATTCTCACATCCCTTCTTATGAGAGGGAAAAAGTTCTATGAAATTAATGAGAAATTAGACCCTGAAACAAAATGCTTTCAGGCACATGGAGTGATAGTAGCAGTAGCTACTGTAGTCTTGATGGTGGTGATAGTGCCACAGCCTGCTGCTCCTCTTGGTGTCATCTGGCCCCAGACTACCATAGGGATACCAAAGCAGGAGGAAGTGGATGTGGTGCATTTCCTGAGCGAGTTGGCTGGGGGGCGTCTCGCTGTCTGCCACACAATTATTCTCACAAATGTTGCTGCTTCTCTTCATTTGCACAACATTCTTCTTGGTGTAAGATATAGACATCATAAGTATTTTGACTGCAATAATCATTTAGTTTTTATCTGTAATGTTTAGGCATCAAGAGTATTTTTTATGTCTCAAGCATCATGATTTCTGGCATGCCTCTACCAAACAGCTTTTGTTACTACACAAGCCCATTGTAGGCCTTAGCCATTTTATTACTTGATCCCTGGGGACTGATCTCATATTATATCCTTCCCCATAATTGCCAGCTGGAGGCAGGTCTAAATAGAATCAAGCTACCTAGTCAGTATCTTGTGTCTGCTCAGGTCTGTTGTGTTGGATTTGAAGGCTAATCTGAAATCTTGCTCAATGTTAAGAACCTATGGGAAGAGGGAGGGCATGCTGCTGCATTATGGCCACACCCCTACAGCTGCATCACGTATAGGGCCGTAACTACATATGAATGAAGTCACCGAGGTTCGGAACATGGTAATTTTTTCGTCCTTCTTTTTTCACACATTTTTTTTTATTTTAAGGAATAAAAACATTAAAAACTAAAGGAAATCATGTTGTGAAATATACTTTTCCTCCTCTCTCTTCCATTAATTAACATCTATGAGGACTTGTTACAGGACATTGTTGACACATTCATAACTTTGATCCCACCCACAATCTCGCCCCATTGCCTGCTTTCACTGCTGCATAAAATTAAATATATTTTAACAAACTTTCTCTAAGGATTCTAATGCTGTATTAGAATCCTTGCATTCTCAGACCCCAAAGTTAGAACCCATGCCAAATACACCTCCAGCTTCAGCTTTGTCCTGGTCAGAATCTGCGTAACTACCATCCTCAAGCCTCAGGTCTGATACTCCTACTTGCGTTTTCAATTTCGACTTTGCATAGCGGTAAAACGTCTTTGGGTTTGACTTGACCTCACTTGCAACCAGCCTCTGGAACTCCTTTTCAGCCCTTCTACACTCTATCTTTGCTTGGTTTCTGGCTCTTGCATACATCCTCCTGTCTTGCTCATCGTTTGACCCAACCCACGTCTTGAATTTCTGGGTTTTCTTCTTAATACTGTCGACCTTCCGCATGGTTCATGTGTAAGGATCCCCTCGTGTTCCTAGAAGCACTGGATTTGGTCTTGGGTATATATTTATCGATCAAATGGGTCACTTTACTAGTTATGATATTCAGCGTAGTGTCTGCGTTCTTGTACCTTAATGAGTCAGGCCAGTTGATACCACTCATCTCTTCCCTCATCCCATTGTAATTTCCCTTGTAATATTTGCACCTTGGCCTGGCCTTATCCTGAACTAGGTAACAGTTAAATCTGAATGACAACACTATATGGTGACTGGTGCCAACTGGGGCAAGGTGTTCCAGTTTGGCCACCATACCCTCCTCATTTGTTATGATGAGGTCAAGTGGCTTGGGTGTTTGCTCCCCTATGTAATGTGTTGGGTCTCTAACATGTTGGAACAGAAAATTATCTCTCAGAGTTTCTACAAAAAGAGTAGCAGGGTTATTCAAGTCATTTGGGGTGGACTCGTTTCTCCAGTCGATGTTGCCATAGTTAAAGTCCCCCATGATAAGGAGGTGGCTAGGGTTGAGCATTGCCACGTTGTCTATTAAGGCTCTTAAGTTCCTTTGATTTAGTGAGCCACAGTTTGGGGATCTGTAGGTACACCCGACGATAAGTAAGTCCCCTCCCTTTAATTTAATTTTACACCACTTGGACTCTTCAAAAACATCCTCTCCCTGTACCCTCGCCTGGCTGGCTCTAAGGTCTTGCCTAGCATAGATAATCACACCCCTCTTGCAAGTTTCTTGAGAAAGGTTCGTAAATGAGTCATATCAAACAATACTGAACTCGCATTCCTCTGGGTTGATTCTCCTGTTCTTGTACAACAGTTCTACAACTCCTACAATATCTGGTTGGTGTACTTTCAGTAGTGTTTCAAACTCCCCTCTCTTATCAAGAAACGTGTCAGTACAGGTATTAGTGTACATGACATTCAAGCCAGAATTTATTCTCGGTAATATCTCTGCTCTTAGTAGTAACTTCCCATTTCTCAGAAGCTGCAGCATTTGCTAAGTACACTGTATTTTGCAGGGTGTGGTTAGAAATAGGTAGCAGGTCGGCAGGCCTACAATGGTATATATATGCCCTAATACATTCCTGTAAATAGATTTATTTATTACACAGAGAAAATCCATAGGGTGCATCAACATATACTTTATTTCTAGTATACTTGCCATTCTGGGGTCACTAATTCTAAGGGGATAACTTATCTCTACTCTTAATTTTAAGGTCGCTGCCACCAGACCCCCTGGACAGTATGTAACTCGTTAGGTAGCGGGCAGAGCAAGCTAGGCATTGGGTTGGGTTTTTCATTGCCCAAATTGAGAATGGGAAGAAGGGTGAAACATCATTCATGACTTAACTAATTTAATCCTTGTAAAAATGTATTGCATCCAGTCACAATACAAAAAGAGTTGGCCTTCATCAGAAGAACCACTTCACTTCACATCAGTATACATCCTTCATCAAATAACTACTATTATCATCTTCATTCTTCATAACAACCAATGACCTCTTTACCTTGGTCATTCCTTCTTACCATAACACCCAACACATCAGACTGCACCACATGTTATATTATAGCACCTCATCTCAGGTCTACTCCACACCTACAAGTATGGAACTCCTCGGTATTCTTAGGTACACATACCAGGTACCTCGTTCACACTCTACTCTTGCTAAGTAGATGAGATACTTCCCAGGTAATCATACCAGTACTGGTTCCACGCCTGGTATTCTTAGGTCGCTTCACGTGGCGACCGCGAAACTTCTCAAACTCACAATTATGTTCTCCTATCCTGGGTGGTGATATGTAGGGTATCCACAGATTCACAGTGGAGGTGCATAATGGCCATAAGCAGACACACCACACCCGGTGAGTTCCTCACAGTGGTGGTTGGTGGTGGCTTGGCCAACGCTCTGGGCGCGTGCGTACCTGTTTTGGTGACAAGTCGGGCATCACTGAGAGTAATGCCTGGTGGGCTTTTATCACCATGCATTAATGCAACTATTACTTCACTTTATCATATTAGGCAAGGTTTTAAGATGTAAAAACAATGCTAGATACCGGTAAGTCTTTTTAGGGCTGAATGGAGCCTGATGGCATTCACTGACCTGTTTTGGTGAAGAGCCGGGCATCACTAAGGCAATGCCTCGCGTCTTTCACTGAACTAGGCCTACAGTTTCCAATCTTTAATTTTCACTTTGATATTATTTTGGTTCTCACATATACACTTTCCTTATTGTGACCTTATGCTTTATAATTATATATCTTAATCCTAAATTACATACTAAAGTATGGGTCTGGTTTGCTAGTTCCTGGAGAAATTCATTGGGTTATAACAACACTTGGCACCGTAGCCTGGGGCGGCCTAGATGCAAACCCGAACAAAGGCGTGTTTTCTTGGCGTGGGTATATAAGATATTCTCTTTGAAGCATAGTTTCTGGATCACTTCCAACACTTCACATAGGTCTGATACATTTATCCTTTTTCCAGATCATTGTTCTCATGTATTTTCATCTGATATCTGCGGTAGCTATGTTCACTGATCATTCATAGACGTAAATAGTATGACCTTCAGACACGATCTACACTTATACCTTATAGTATACTAGTCCGTATCAATTGGACCTTCCCAATCATCCTATAGATACCATGAGTTCTCCTTAATGCTATAAGTACATACACTTAATATTATATGACCATACCTTGCTACAATTCGTCTAAAACAACATACAGTAGGTGAGTTATCCCTTACCAAAGATTCCCGTTTTCTACCAATTTCTGTGACTACAAGCGCGGTGGATTTGAATGTTATGTAGCGTAATATGAATAAAAGAGATATTAAGGATGACAATGATGTGCGCAGTACACTAGGGCTGGGAACTAGAAAGTAGGAAGGTCATGTCAGAAAATCCATTTTTATAAGGGTAGGGGTGAACTCTAAATCAACTATTTTTTTTCATTGCTATAAGGGCCAGTGTCATCAGTTCATTTAGGTGTGTCACCATAAGACAAGATCCAAGCCAAATTCAGTCCACAAATAAAAGATGTGTACAAGAAAGGAAAGGCTAATGTCAACATTGGCCCCGAACCCTCCAGCTGGATGGGCACGCTTTGCTCCCCTCCCCCCCGTCCTCCCCTTCCCACTTGTGATTTTGAAAATCGGTAAAAAAAATCTACCCTGGTTATGGCCAGGGTGATGTGTGTACTGAATGTTGACCACACCCCTACTTGCGTGTGATGTGTGTACAGTATAGTCTGCATTTACACGGTCAATTGAACCCGTGGAGGTCCGCGTAAAACGAGAAACGAGTATACGAAATAACAGAACATATGGGATTAATTGAAATAGAGACTGGGCCGACCCTCAAACTCCACTTTTTCCGACACCACACATACATTGTAGTAAAAATAACATCTTACTTTTATGATGGTATGCACACAATTAATATTTAAGAGAAATATCAATAATATTACAGTAGGTTTTTTAACACTTACGTTAGTGGCTGGGCACACGGGGATGGGGGGTTGGTTCCGAGGCAGAGGGCAGATTATTGGCCCTCACTTGTATCAATTGTATCACTATCCACCACAGAGGCTTGCAGGGCCTCTTTGTCAAACTCCTCAAAGTCCATATCCTCACTATCACTATCACTGACTTGGGCCGGCTGTGGTGGGTGGCGGGTGAAGAACTCGGTAATGTTTTGATGACTGGGCGACCTTGTGCGCACCCTGCCCGCGCCGCTTCCCGCGTAAATGATGAAATTTACTGCGTAGTTAAAACATTTTATTCTGGCAAGGTGCCCCGTAAATGACCAAATGCGTAAACAAAAACCCTGTAAATCCAGACAATACTGTACTGTATGATGGCCACACTCCCAACAGCTATGTGATGGATGTGCTGCATGGTAACCACACCCCCACAGCTGTGTGATGGGTGTGCTGCTTAATGGCCACACCCCTACAGCTGTGTGATGGGTGTGCTGCATGGTACCCTCATCCCACACTATCTACCATAGTTAAAGCAGCTGCTTTTTATGGTCTGAACTAAAAAAAAGTAGGATTTCAGGGTTCAGCCTTCTTCAGTGTTCTGGCTATCTGTATTACTAGTTAGGGAAAGCTGTAATTTAAATTTTACTTGTCACTGCTCTACAGAATAACTTGAAAAGTACAGTACAATAATTTTGTTAAATGTTCTGTGTGATTTATATGAATAAATTTCCAATTGTAGTTTTGTTAAATTAAGTTAGCTTGATAATTTACCTGCATTAATAATATTTTAAATATACTGTACAGTACATATATTTTTTTTAAATTACAGGAGTTCTTTGCTCTTAATATGTGTGTGTTTTCTTTTATTAATTTTTAATTACCCCGTTATCGTTTTTCCTTCGTACAGTATTTGTTTTTCTTTTTTACAATACAGTATGGATGAACATAATTTCCAAGAAAAATAACAACATTTTCCTAAAACACTGATGAAATGCACTACATAACAGTTGCAGCAAACCATGACCAACACCTTCTTCATCTATGATGTGGAGACCTACCTCAGGAGTTCTCTCCCCAGTGTGCCCCTCCTGCGGCATCGCCCCCCAAAGTCTGATGGCACCTACTGCGTCGCCTACTACATCTTCTCCTCCCTTTCCCTCCTTGCCACTGCCTTATCTGCCATTCCTAAGACAGGTAAGTTATGTTACTCATTGATCATAGAAGAAATTTCACTGAACCTAACCTGTCCTGTCTAACCATAGCTTAGCCTAGCCTTACTTAACATAATGATTTCACTTAGATATAACCTAACTTCCGTAACTAAGCATTATCTGCCTCAAATCTAACTCAACGTAAACCGAACCCAAATCATAAACTAAACCACTAAAACTTAACCTATGATCCATCATGCCATTGTTGTGAGAGACTAGTTTCTCACATTCCTCCTGCCTCCTTATAAGAAGATGGGAATGTCAACACTCCTGCCCCTATTGTGAGTTAATTGATATCCTCTTGATATCTGTTCTTGTGAAAAGAAAATTCCTCACTTCTCACTACCCTCTCATGTACTAACTGCTTTTCTGTATTCCTCTTTCTCCTCTGATATGATCAGACTGGTTCCGTGGTGCTACAAGGTACTTTGTCTACTACACCAACAGCGATGGCAAGAACCTAGACATCAGAACCCTAGAGGAAGAACCCTCCCTCTTGTTTTCCTACAACACTATCTACATCACCCACAACCCTCAACACAATCCCAAGGACCCCAGGTCATGGCCACTCAACCTACTCTGTACGTGGTCTGCCATAGCTGCTACCAACATAGAGAATTGATTTTTTCTTCACGCTGAGTGAAGACTATTGTTATATTGTTTTATCCAGATCTGTGTTCTAGTTTAATTAGTAATGCCCTAAGTTAGCTTATTTATCAAGACCTTACATCATGTAACCAATAAATCATTAAATTTTTTTTCACCAAACTGTAACTGATGCACCAATACATTCTGAAACATTATCATGTACAGGTATGTCCCAAATAGCACTGGTATTTATGTCCATGAATTCTATTGAATTGAATTGAAACAGTTTATTTAGCCAGAAAAACACAGATACAGAGTGGATCATAATAACAATATTAACATGGCTATTAGTCTGTTTCTCAATCTTTCTAACTACTGTACGTATTTAAAAATTAACTACAAACCATTCCTAACTTAATTTGGTGGAAGAGGTAAATCATCCAATGCCAGCCGTTTCATACACAGGAGTCTTCGTTGTTTTGTACACAAGTTATGGGTCGTTTCATAAAATAAGATGAAAATTTAGACTTTTATGTGATGTTTCTTGTAATTATTTAGATTTAGTTAGGTTAGACTGAGTCAGGCTGAATTAGGTTAATTTATTGTTATTATGCAATTTCCAATTTCCCTGATTAGTTGTATGAAACAACATATGGTCTGTACAGTATACAAAATGACCAAATGTGAATGAAACTACCCTTGCAAACTGCATCAAACAGGTGCAAACCTGTGGAGCTCAGAAGCCCTTCCAAACTTGAAACATCTGCATCTGTACTGCTTGGTAGTCCTTTCAAACTCAACAGGTCCATGCCTGTACTGATCGCAGGCTGTTCCAAACTCAACAGTTCCACGCTTTTACCAATTGCAGGCTGTTTTAAACTTGACCAGTTTGGGCCTGTACTGCTTGGAGGCCCTTCAAAACTGAACAGTTCTTTACTTTTACCAAATGCAGGCTGTTTTAAACTCAACCAGTGTGTGTCACTCAAGAGATTCTAACGATCTCAACCGGTCTATGCCTATAGTGCTTTTAGGTCTTTTCATACTTGATGCTTGAAGGACCTTTGAAACTCAGCAGGTCCATGCTTATGGTGCTCGGAGGCTCTTCCAAACTTGACAGGTCTGTGCCTGTGGCTCGGAGGCCCTTTAAATCTCAGAGAAAGAGATTGAACTAAATAATGCAACAGGTACACTACTGTACATACTGTATTTAAATGGTAATACTGTACTGTGTTTGTCAACAAAAAGACAAATGAAATTACCTGTATCTTGTAATTTGTTTTGTGCACCACATTTTGCTTTTGGGATATTTCAAAACTTCTAATTATATTATAATATGCTGTTTAGCCAATTGTCCATTCTGCCGTTCTGGAGAGCCAGAAGTCATCCTGCGGACCCGATGGAGCCCTTCCCGTGGTTTCCAGACGGAATCTGACATCTTTCCTGATCTCTTCCATGACTGTAATGGTCATATATTTAGGTGGGTACTGAGGTGGGATTGACCTGTGGTAGCCTGACCTAGAGGTTGCTTCCTGTCTAACAACATAATCCTGCTATTAAAATATATATATATATATATATATATATATATATATATATATATATATATATATATATATATATATATATATATATATATATATATATATATATATATATATATATATATATATATATATATATATATATATATATATATATATATATATATATATATATATATATATATATATATATATATATATATATATATATATATATATATATATATATATATATACAGTATATATATATATATATACGTATACCTATACGTACAGTGATATCTCCGTTAGCCAGAACAATTGGTGCAGAGCATTCCTGGAAATGAGAGATTTCCGGGTAACAAGACGACTCTCTTGAAGCCAGAAAAAAATCCTTCATCCCCGAAATTTTATGGAATTTTCCAGGTAACGGAAAAATGTTCTCAGAAGTTCTAGAAATTGCCCATTACATCGTCTCTCAAACCTGGAAAAATATCCCCTATTCCTAAAATTTTCCGGGTAATTGAAAAATGTTCTCAGAAGTTCCAGAAATTGCCCATTATACACCATCTCTCGAACCCGGAAAATATTACCCCCATCCCTGGAAATTTCCAGGTACGTACCGAAATTTTTTGTTGTAATTTCCGGAAAATGCGCCTGATTTTCATCTCTCAAACCTGGGAAAAAAAATCCCCGGAATTTTCTGGGTATCAGGAAAAAATTCTCAGAATTTTCTGGCAAATGTGCTCCTTGGAAAATTGTTCCCAAAGCCGGAATTTTCCTGAAAATTCCGGCTTTGGGAATGACTTTCTGAGAAAAATTCAATTCCAGTTACTGGAGAGTTCCGGGTTTAAGGGATTCTGGCTAACGGAGATATTACTTATAGTGTACAATATATATGTATATGACCAATATATGGATATTGGTAATTTTGCAAAATAACTTACAAACAGACAACCTATAACTAACTTATCCCTATGGTTAGGACAGCACAAAGTGCAAAGCTTAAAAAAAAAAATAGGACCACTTAACTGTGCATCAAGCTACACGAGCCATCCTAACCTAACCTTATTCAACCATAAGGTTAGGTTAGTTTACGTTGTCTGTTTGTAAGTTACTTACTAACTTACTTACTTACTTACTTACTTACTTACTTACTTACTTACTTACTTACTTACTTTTCATCATCCTGGAAATGTGAAACTTTTCCTTTTTTCTTTCATATGTGTGACATTTAAATCATCAAGCTAGACTTCCAGTAAATGTACTAAGCAAATATAATTGGACCTAAGTGATGCAGAAATGAAGCGATTTAAAAAGTGTATGATCATCAAAATAGGTGTCGAGAAAATTTGTCTTGTCACAGTACAGTACTATTGTAATGTGTGGATGGGTAATGGTGTCTACTAAACTGTTTAGTTCTGGAGTATAAAACTAGTGGTGACGATATCAGACTTGTTGATTACGGTGTATTTTCACAAAAAAAGCAGGCGAGTAGTGGTAATGAGTCTGTGTTACCTCTCACAGGGCTGTTACGATGAATTTCCCACCCTTCATTCTCTACTCCTCTGGTAACTCAACACACCCACTGAAGATGGAGGACTGTCTTGATAAGAGGATCATAGACATCATTGCACAAGTTCACAACTTCACCTATGAGGTTGGTGATCTTACCTCATTTTCTCAAGAAAATATTAGTTAGTAAGGATACAAATTCAAGTACTGTACATATGCTGTACAGACTAAGGAGAAGTACAAAACAAGGTGAATATATACAGAGGGGGGTGAGATCAGGTCCACAATGGTCAGGTATTAGGTAATGACCCTACTAATCTTTAAATAGCACTGCAACGGTCGGTAGTCAGGTCAGAAGGTAAGGTGACCCAACCTTCTCACCTGGTTACAAATCTTCTTAATTACAAAATTGTCCAGTTTGTACATGCCATTACTCAAATTCATGTTGAATGCTTCGGTATGTTTAATAAGACTAGATTCTATGATGTTCCTACTGTCAATTGAATTACAAGGTAATATTGAGGAGGCATTATCCCAGTCAATGCAATGCTTGTTATCCCTCAAATGAACAAACAGAGCATTGGATTCCTGGCCTGTCCTAACCCTATATTTATGTTGTTTAAGTCTAGTTACAAGATCTTTACCTGTCTGGCCTAAGTAAAACATATTACATTCCTTGCAAGGAACTTTATAAATGCAACCAATTGTGTTGTTGGGGGAGTTCTTGATTAACATTTGTTTAACAGTGCATGAGTTTTTAAATGCCACATTGATGTTCCAGGTTTTTAGTTGTAAAGGAATTTGAGAGAAATTTTTGTGAAATGGTAATATTAAGATATTCTTATGGTCATGGGTAGGCTTGGGATAAGTTCTATAAAAAGATTTCTTAGTAATATTCAGGCATTCGTCTATGAAAGATCTAGGGTATTTAAGGTTTGAGCCAATATTATAGATATACAGGTATTTATATTCCTCATCAGTGAATTCCGGGCTGCAAATTCTCAAGGCACGTAAAAACATTGTTGAAAATACTGACTGTTTGACTCTATTATGGTGGGCAGAATAATAATGAATGTATGAACACACATTAAGTAATATTTTACCACCTTCAGCAGTCTGGTTTAGATATGTTGATGATGTATTATGTCTCTGGCCAAGTAATGAGGACCTAAAAGCTTTCTTGCCACAACTTAATAACTTAGCCCCCTCGATCAAATTCACTGTGGAATTAGAGCATGACTGTAAATTGCCATTCCTAGACTGTCTGATACACAGAATAGGTAACACTTTTAAGTTCAGTATTTATAGAAAACCTACTAATGTGTGTTCATACATTCATTATTATATATATATATATATATATATATATATATATATATATATATATATATATATATATATATATATATATATATATATATATATATATATATATATATATATATATATATATATATTCCCCGACTTATGACAGGGTTAGGGACCCAAATCCAGGTCGTAAGTTGAAAATGCTTAAATACATAGAAAATCTAAAATGGGTGTCTCTTTTTCTTCTCAGCGCCACAAAACTCTCACTTTAAGCTTGCCAGCAATTTTAAAGTGAATTACAAACGAATATTTTGTCAGTACACAGCGCATTCACTGACGTTGGGACTCGAAAATACGTAATTTGACAAAATTTTTGTACGACTGAGGCGGTTGTATGTCCGGGTGGTCGTAAGTCGAGTAGGTCGTAAGTCGGGGAGGAGCTGTATATATATCGCAAAACCATTTTTCCTTTTGACTTCCATTATATAAGTTGAGATCCTTTCTCATGAAATTTTTTTGCTGCCCAAAACAAAACACAAGCAGATATATGAATGAAAATAGACAGTTTTAAACACATAAAATGAGTCATTCATGATGTAACATTATATTAAATGTACAAAACATTCAAATTTTACTTACTAGAAATGATGATGAGTGCTGAGTTAGATGAGCTGGTGAGGTGAGGTGGTGCAACTGGAGTTACTTTGTGGGAGACGGAGGGTCACTGCTGACTCTTGCCTATCCCTGTGGATTGTCATCATCATCATCTTCATTTGCTGCTGGTTGTGGTCTTGGGGCAAATAACTTGCCTGAAGTCGTCTGTCATTGACAGCACAATTTTTTATTGAAGAGCTCCGTTCACGATATGGATTGTTAGCCTCAAAGATTTCCACTAGTTATTCCATTAGACTAATCCCTTTAGCCAAAACCTTTATTGTCAGTTCATGGGCTGTGGCTGGAACCTCTGTATCCTCTTCCTCACCAGCAGCTCGCTCCTGTTCCATCAACATCAGATCTCTGTGTGATTGCTTCAGCTCAACCACACCATCTTCATCCACGTCCTCGAACCCTGCACCAATTGCCAGAGTTAAAATTTCTTGTTACACCTCATTGAATGCTTGAACCTGGGGAAAACCTTTTAAGTTGTAAATGCATTCTGGCCAGATGGTCTTCCACACAACATTCATTTTTGTAGTTTTCACCTCATCCCAGGACTCAGCGACTCAGCAATGTTTCCTTCAGCATTTATTATGTTAAACTTCTTCTAAAATTCTTCTACTGATGTTGGTCTTCCATATCAGTTGTTGCTAAATTTGTTTGAATGTTGGCTATCACACCTTGATCCATTGGCTGTAGCAAGGCAGTTGTGTTCTTGGGCATGTATTCAGCTCTAGCATTATTAGAAAGATCATTCAGGTTAATTGGGTGGCTGGGAGCACCATCTAACAGTAGCAAGGCCTTGTTGGAAATATTTCTGGTGTTACTGTACCTTTCCACTGCTGGACAAAAGTAGTTTGTGAATTGGTCTTGGAAGAGGCTGGCAGTTATCCACGCTTTATTATTAGAACGCCATATCACTGGTAACCTGGGTTTGGCATAGCCATTGAAAGCCTTTGATTTTCAGATTGGTACACAAGCAAAGGCTTTAACTTCCTATCTCCAGCAGCATTACCTCCCAACAGAAGCATTAGACGATCCTTTGAAGCCTTGAAACCTGGAGCAGTCTTCTCTTTGGTTGAAATAAATGTGTTGACAGACATGCCCTTCCAAAACACGCCTGTTTCATCAATATTGTTCACATGCGTTCCTGGGAAAAGTAGTTTTGTGCTTGTATGTATTCTTGGAAATGTACTGTATATATCTTTTTTACGTATTGTAGTGTACTGTACTGTACTAATAGATGTGATTCTTTGTTAGTGTTGTTTCAGGAATGTTTATTACATCTAGAATTCTTTAAAGTCAGTTTAGTATGAAGCAGCTGATGGGTTCTGGGGGTGCCTTCTCTTCATTGGCTGAGTGTTGTTGCTGATGACAGGTGTACGAGCCCGTTGACAGGCGATGGGGGTACCGGCTGGACAATGGCACTTTCTTGGGAGTGTTGGGCGAAGTACAGAACTACCTCAAGGACTTCACACTTGATGTCTCCATGACTCCTGAACGGGCAGAGGTGATCGACTACACTGTTGGCTACCACTTAGAACCTCTGACCTTTGTCACCAGTAAGCCTCAAGTGAGTGTGGGGTTACTCATAAATACCACCTTTAACATCATCCTGTGTCAGTACTATGGCAGAATGAAGGTCTTCTTTGTGTGTTTCACTGTCATTAACATTGTTAATACATCAATCCACCATTTCCATAGTCTTCTGCCATGAGCCTTTCCTGAGCAAGTAGCACCTCCAAACTTTTTCTGTTATGTCATTTGCTCAGTGGAAAAAGGTTAGATATTTATATTATAATTTTAGTACCAACATACTATTAATATATTGTATAAAGGTTTGAAGTCCTGTGGCTTTGCTTACATGGGGTGCATACTGTAGCCATCCCACTGAGTCACTGACACTACTCACCCTCTCTCATGCATCACTGGCAATATCCACACCTCCAAACTTTCCTTCACTTCCAAATTCTACACTTTATTTTACACATCTAACACCTATATTGTACAGTCCCCTTCACTTGTGCAATTATAGAGGTTCATCAGACTTTGTGCAGTGTGGCAGCCTGTGTTTGTTCACATTTAACAGAAGGAAACTGGCAATAGTAAATATACATCTGTACTATGGAATCAAAGTAAAACAATATTAAAACAAATATCTCAATGATAATGATTTGTGGAATTTTTATGTGACAAGCCCCTGTAAACTCACTAGTGAAGGGAACTGTACATAAAAAGCATATGAAATTTTAATGCAGTACAGCTGTATTTTATTTGGCTAATGCCAGATGATTTTGGCGATCCCAGACACAAGGGGGTTAAATCAAAGGCATGGCACATTTTTTTAACTTCTTTTTACTTCAAATCTAAGCTTTATAAGTACAGTATTGACATTTTTAAGAAAAACAAAATTTAAGATTTTTTTTTAATGGTAAGGGATTGTTTTTGTTTTTTTTGTAAAAACACTTTTTTGCATGGAATTGAAACTAGCATGTTTAACAAATTCAACAGTTGTAGAATTACAGAAGATATGAAAGATCACTATACATATGAGCTAAGATTAATAAATTATGGAAAGTGGGTAAAATTTCTTTAGCATAACTAATTGTCTTGATTTCAACTTTTGGAGCACAATGCCTTAACCTGAATGTTTCGAAGTACAGTACTGTAATGTATAGCACTGTGCAGTACCTCTACTGTATTTTGAAAATGGGTGTTATTATCATATACAGTACTATTACAGGTACACCACCAATTATCCGGCAACTGATGGTCCGGCACCTCCTTTAGTCCCGACAAAATTATGAAAGGGCACTTAACTTCCCTACCTCCCTCCTAGCCTGGGTGAAGGTAGTCTAAAAGTTTTTATATTATAAAATGTAGCTGACTAGACTTAGCAGAATATAAATTGCATTGTTGGAATCCGTGTAAGATAGTGATTAGTTTGAGTATAAACATCACATAGTTTGCACAAGAGATAGAAATTTTAGTCTAGTACAGTACATTTGTGTACAAGTTTTTTAGCTCATTTTTGGGAAGATATATGTAACTTCCTTCAATTATTTTTACTCATTTACATGCGCACACCATCCTAAATATATATTGTGAAAAAGTAAAAGAAATAATTGTCCTAACGGTAAACCTGTAATAAGTTAATTATTAAAAAATTTATGTCTCGTGCAAACTATGTGATGTTTTTACTCAAAATAATCACTATCTTACAAGAATTACAGCAATGCAAATTATATACTGCCAGAGACTGAATGTGAGAAGGACCTAGGTGTGTATGTTGACAATGAGCTGAAGTTCTCGGGCCATTGCGAGAAGAAGGTAAATCAGGCAAATAAATTATTGGGTCTTATAAGAAGGTCATTCAGATATCTAGACTGTCCGTCCCTCGTAACAAACTTCAAGAGTGAAGTGCTTCCCCATCTGGAGTACTGTCACCCCGTCTGGTCCCCGAGATATGCTAGGGACTGCCAGTTGGTTGAAAATGTTCAAAGGAGGGCCACCAGACTGGTGCCTGCACTTTGGCACCTCAGCTACCCTTAGAGATTGGAGCGCCTGAACTTGCCTAGCTTATACTACAGACGGGCAAGGGGTGACCTAATTGAGGTGTATAAGCATCTCAAGGGGCACTACTCAGTCGAGTGTCCTTACTTGGAGCTGGCGGACGCTCGCCCCACAAGGGGTCACAGCTCAAGATTGAAGAAGCCGCAAGTCCAGAAAACTGTGAGGGCAAACTTTTTCGGAGTGAGGGTTATAAACTCTTGGAACAATCTACCAGAAAGTGTTGTGACGGCACCGAGTGTGAGCTCTTTCAAGACAAGACTTGACCAACACTGGAGCAGGTTCAGGTACACTCAGAATCCGGTGCATGCCCAGTACTTGCCAACAGTGTGTAACAGAGACGTGACCGATCGCCCAAGCGGCTAACGAGCCGATCAGTGGTGAAAAGGATAAAAGTCAATTCAGTGACATTTTATAAAGGAAAACTAAAACACCTGTTTTGATAACAAAGCACTTTGTTATCTCTCCTCCTTGACAGCTGTCAACACATCACCCCCCCCGCCCTCATAAAGTGCCAGGGTGAAGGCAGTTTAGGCTTAAAGTTTTTATCTTATAAAATGCCACATACTAGACTTAGCAGAATATAAATTCCATTGCTGGAATCCTTGTAATATAGTGATTAATTTGAGTATAAACACCACATCGTTCGCACAAGATATAATTTTTTTAGTCTCGTGTGGTAGTACATTTGAGTACAAAGTATGTACAGTACAGTAATGTTGCTCAAAATTATGTCTTTTTTACATTTAATTTACATTTAATATTTGTTTAATTTAAGTTTCTAGCAGTCCATGGATGGTGCTTTAGAGACACAGTAGGTGTATAATTAGTGGGTCAGAGGTGTATTGTTGAATTATTATTACCTGACCTCGGTTGGTCCGACAAAACGGATAATCCGGCAAGGCTTTGGAACCAAGGGTGCCGGAAAATCGGTGGTGTAACCTGTATTAACTTCTCAAACTTAGTTACCTTAGTTGCTTCATTTGTTATCACTGTCATTACAATTTCCAAATAAATTTAATATGCTTTCATCGACCATTGTAGGGCAGTGCATGTATTTAAGTCCATACAAAACACCAGAAACCTTTAAAGACATTTTATTAAAAAAATATATGTTTATGTATTTAGTCTAAATGATACAGAAATTAATATGAGACATTGCAAAACATCATATCAGTGAAGACATTGTTACATTGGCTTCAGCCGCTGCCACAATGGTTGGCTCTGGTGCGTCCCTACCAGTCGTATGTGTGGCTCTCCTTCTTGCTAATGCTGACTGCTTCAGGACCCACCTATTGGCTCCTGCAGAAGCTCTCAGGCAGCTCCCAGTCACTACCAGGGGCCTTATTCCTCATGTATGCTACCATGTTCACACAAGTAAGGAGTCTCTGTTTGTTGGGTGTGTCTTTTGTTTTATGGGTGTCATAGGTATGTTTGAGCAGTGCTATTTATACTGTACAGTACATTTATCCTGATAGTGGATTATGAATGGCCAATTACTATAAACACAAAATAAAGTTCTAAGGAAATGTGGTATATTGTGTGTGAGTGATTACAGAGAAGCATTACACAGGGTTTTTTTTTTAATATGCACCAATATAACTACAGTATAGAAGAAATTTTCTCGGTACAGCACTGTAAAACATACACAGTACAGTACCTTGATTTCATTGCATTATACAGTGGTAGAAGTTGTAACACTATGTGATACTGTAGTGCTCTGACCTTAGTTTATAGTTTTGAGTTCTGGGACAGGCACGATCATGGCCTCCCAGTTTTGCAGTGCGGGTATATGCTGCCTTCTGGCTGCTCTTCTGCTTGGTGGCGACAGTGTCTTATGTGAGCAACCTGACAGCCTTCTTAACTGTGCCAGCACTCTCCTCAACTGTAGATGGCCTGGAGGAGCTTATAGACTCTAATTTTGTGTGGGGCATCAATAACTACAGTGCCTCAGACTACATGCTCTTTAAGTCCAGTAAGGTATGTGTGGGGTTATGTGTATGTGCATTACTGTATAGTGTTACCATGATTCTGAAATATATTTATTTGGCCTGGAAAGAAAAGATACTATGGGTGGATGTTAACCATTATATTTGTATATACAGTAAGTGGGTTTTGTTATTTTTATAGTTATTACAGCGAGTTGCTTAATTTCAGGGCTCCCCTGAGAGAAATTATCAGTCTTTCAGGCTGTCATGAAATAGCATATCAGGATCATTTCCTAATTTTTTATATGAATATAACTTGCTTACCATATCCATAATCGGAGTGTGGTCATCAAGTGATACAGCGCTAGCCTCCTGTTCCATGAGTTGGTGGTTTGATCCCTGGGCACTCCCAGTTCACCCAGCTGTAAATGGCTACCTAAGTTTTCTACTTGGTGAAGTGAATGTGATTGAATGCAGTACCAGCCACGCTGCCTATTAGTGTACAGTACAGTGTGCTGGATCCACAGTCACTAATGGGCAGTCATGTCAATCGGACCCACTTTCTTTTCCCCTGTCCATTTTTTTCAATCATTATTTAATGATGCTCACACTCATTTACTCATTCCTCCTTTTCTGTCTTCCCTACTATTCTCACACTCCTTGTCTCTTCCATAGGCCCCCCTCTACCAAGAGATCTTCCAGGGGCTAACATTTTGCCCATCACTTGTGGAGTGTGTGCAGCGGGTACTGGATGAACGCTTTGCCTTCATCTCCTTCCAGACTTACCTCAGGGATGCCATTGCCACACATTTCATTGACAAAAATGGAGACACACAAGTGTACCTGGCCAAAGAGAGATTCTTTCAAACAGACACTGCTTATGCTATGCAGAAGGGATCACCAATAAAAGCAAGTTAAGAGTTAATTGATTTAATACTCAACAGAATCATTATCCAAATTAAATTACGTAGATAGGGCTTTTTCCATGTTCTGAGCCACTGACCTACCCTAACACATCCTAACCGAACTTACCCTAACCTAACTTACCCTAACCTAACTTACCCTAACCTAACTTAAGCTAACCAAACTTAATCACATCTAACATACCTTAACCTAACCTACCATAACCTTCACCAAATCATAACTTAAGCTAACCAAACCTAACCTAACCTAACTTACTTACTTACCTAAACCTACCTTAACCTAACCTAAGCCATCTTAACCAAACTTACCTTTTGCTAACCTACCATAACCTACCATCAGCTAACCTAACCTAACCTACCCGAGCATAACCTAATAGATCTTAACCTAGCCTAACATACCTTAACCTAACCTATCCTAACTTATCCTAACCCAACCAAACCTAACCTATCATTATATTGATTTTCCATTATATTTATAAGTATATCTATTTATCACATTCGCCACTTATCAGCTGACTAGCCGTTTGGGCGGTTTATCCAGGAGGAAACCGAGGACCGGGGAGGAACCTGTGGTGTTTGGTAGGGTCACATTGGATATCACCCTTCTCAGGTGTGTCCGGGCCGAGGCTCGAACCCTTGATATATTGGTGAGAGTTATGCGCTTTACCACCAACGTCCTACATCTGAGTAATACTGAATAATAGTATAGATCATTTTTTTATTACCATTCTGTACAGGCCAAAAAAATTAATTAATTTCCCATCACAAGAAAAATGGTATGATGTTTCTATGTTCAATGTTGATGCTGCATATAAACAATGGATTCACCAAAATTATTGTCATACAGATGCCTCAAATTTTACTAGATGATTGAATACACTTGTGACTAAGACTCTAGTTTTAATTTTTATAAGAATAATTTTAAGTTGTGCAGGGGAAAAAAGTAGCATTGATCGGGTAACTGGACCAAAAAAATTCTCCCATATAAATTTTGTATTTTGAGTATGAATCTTGCCATTCTATTTCCTGACTTTTAATCAGTTTTTGGTCAAAGAGGTCAGGGTGCACTTTGAATGAAATACTGGATACATTTTTTAATATGGAATCATTGTATTGACAGCGGGTTTTTGATGGCATCTTGAAGCGTTTGCTAGGAGGTGGATTCATCGTCAAGTGGATGTCTGCACTAATTGAGAAACACACACTGGCCACACGCAGGAAGGCTGTGGTGAGTAAGGACAAATCAAGGGGTACAAGGTAGCAGTGTGTAGGTATAGGGTCACAACTAGAGCTGCAGGTAATTCTGTGGAATAGGTACAGTACAGTATAGTACAGGTATCCCTCATTTAACAATGGAGGTGTTTTGCAAACCTAATGTTATGCAAAATTTTCACTAAATGAGAAATAACAGCAAAGCATGGAGGGCAAACGACAGGTTCAAATGGCAGGGCTGTTAACACTAAGTACTGTACTCCCTAATAATAATAATAATAATAATAATAATAATAATAATAATAATAATAATAATAATAAATGAGTTTCTTATAAACTTTTTGAAATTATGATTGATTTATTAACACAAAATTTGTATGTAAACAATGTGGTTCAGAGTTAAATGATTTAGTGAGCAAAAGGTGAGAGAAATTTGAAGAAATTTCAGATTGCATACATCAAAAACGAAAAAAAATGCCATGATAAACATTAAAATTTATGCCCGGTACAGTATATCATAAAATACAAGAGCACATATTTTATGTACTAAAAATACATGTAGCTCATTCCACACTGGGCAGTTACCCAGCAGACTCAGGGATGTGTGGTAGCTGCTGCGCTGTGTGTATTCCATGACATCATAATTGGGGGAGGGAGTCTGTCTGGGAACATGCTGTAGCATGCTGCCTCCACAAATACGATTACTTTACCCATGCTCTTCATTTTTCTTATTTTGTGGTTTTATACATTAAGTATATTTTCTTAATTTCTAAGCCACATTAGAGTATAGTATTGTAATGCAAAACACTTACCATGCCTTATGTTCTGAAACCTATGACAAAGAATTTTGTTAAAAATCCCCATCAGTAACAGAGAAGCTTTGAAGTTCGAGTCTGAAGTCTGAACCAACAAAATTAGTCTCTGTTTACCAGTAGATGTTTATGCCTGTGTGTATACTACTGTTTTTCAATACGTACTGGGAAAGTCAGGCATTTGGCAATGTGATCAAATGTTATTGCAGAATTACACATGAGAAATATATAAACCCTCTCTTTAATATTACAGTATTCTGTAATCACACTTGATCACATTGCTAAGTGACTGACTTTCACAACAACGAAAAATAACAGTGTACACACAGATATGCGTGTCATCTGTTGGTAAACAAAGAGACTAATTTTGTTGGTTCAGACTCAAACCACAAAGCTTCTCAGTTACTAATGGGGGGATTTTTTGCAAAATTCTTCAACATGGATTTTAAAACAAAACACTAAGGGGGTGTAATGTAGCTTTTTTCTTTGACAGTACCTGTAAACATTTTCAATTGTATCTCCTTTGTGGTCCTGTGCAGGAAGCTGCAATGTTGAGGGGAAAGTTGGAGACAGTACTGGAGGGGGATCAGCTGAGACTCACCTTGTACCACCTGCAGGGAGTTTTCTTCATTTTTGCTGCTGGTCTGCTCCTCTCTGCCCTAACTTTCACCTGTGAGCTAATCCTCTTTGATTTCTCTTACGGCAAGAAGGATTAACATCATCAACCGTTCCTGAAAGACTTGCTTGAGTTCACTCTTCCTATACTGTACATGGGAAGCTCCTTCTTCTGACCTATTCTCACAGTAGAAACTCCTTTATTCTTCAGGACTTTGCTTGAGTATTATCCATATATACTAAGTAAGGAATTCAATTATGTTTATCATAGCCATACTGTATTTAAACTGTTTTTATTAGAGTTTAAACATTTTGCACATCAGTCTTTCTGTTTCACTGCATGTACTGAACAAAATATTTTTTGGTGAGGAAATAGAGTGGAAAATATAGGTACGCATAAATGTAATCTATTTATTTGCATGTTTTAAAAGGAATTCTAGAAGGGCTAGAAATTCTAAATTTGTGTCTTTGGTGGCCTACTCAACTGGATATTAGAGACTCAGGGTTCAGTTACAACTTTGCTCCACCAGCACACTTCATGTATCATGTCCTTGCCTTCTTTTATCTTAATACTGCACTGCACTTATTTTTATTAGGCACTCTGAAATGTCTTGTAATGGCTATTATCATATACAGTACAGTACTATTGTTTCTCACAAAGATGCATAAACACTCCACTACCACTTCATGAACCTTACTCACTACTGTATACCATAGCCCAGTCCTTCATCACTTCTCTCCTTACTCAATGGACACTTTATTTCCTACATCCCATTGTATGAACTAGAAAAACAAACGGAATCGGGAAGCACAAGAACAAGTAGAGGTAGTAACAAAATTATAAGAAATAATTTGTACCACTCATGTATGGCAAAATCCTGATATTAAGCTAAATTTCAACTCATAAAGAGATGTTTCATTTATTACATCCTGGTAAGATTCACTCATGGCCCTCCTCCTGCATCAGATAACTTATACTGTATATTCACCCACTAAATATGCAGGTTGAAATCAGAGAAATCTTAGGCATAAATGAATGGGATAAATTCATTAATAAGATACTCTATACCAGTGGTCCCGTTGTTCCTGGTGTCTGCAGAACCATATTATGGAGCCCACAAGGGTTTATTAGAAAATTGTGAATTATTTGGGATTCTTTAAGAGTGAAATTAATGAAAATATATAAGAAGTTGATACTGTGGGGTTTCGTGATGTGTCTCACTCAGGATGGGTTGGAGAAAGGAAACTCACAATGCACTCTCTGTATATATATTGTATTGGATGTACAGTGCAGCTTGGTGCTGGGAAGCTGCTACGTAGTTAGGAGCTTGCTGGTTCAGGAGCGTGGAGTAGAGAGCTGGTTGGTGAGGAGCTTGCTCGGAGGAGGTGTTGCGTGCTGCTGGGCTCTGGTAGAAGAAGGGAGGTCACAGACTTGTTTGGGGATTGCTGGCCACTTCGCCTTTAGGCTATTTCGGCCAAAGGAGGTCACAGCGAGGTTGAGAGCTTATAGAGCGAAGGTAGGCGTGGCTTGATAGCTGACCTCAGACCACGAGGCGTTGGCTGGGGAATTCGAAAAGGGGTCGGCTAGTCAGCGACAAACAGTAGTTGTAGTTGTAGGGAAATTTCCACTACAATACAACTTTATAGTTTGAAAGAGAGAGGGAGGGGGGGGGGGACCTGCTCGTTTATCCTGAGTCCGTCGTGTACAGGACGTGTGTATTTACTCCAGGCCAGGCCCAGAGAAAGAGCCAGCCTTCTCACTGGGGTAAATTACACTCGTCCTGTCCAGGATTAAATGTAAAAAGTATGTAACTGGTAACAGTCAGAAGTGTAAAACTGCAAATAACTATACAGTATGAGATTTTTTTTCTTGAATGTACTGTAGATCCAAAGTTTTGGTGCCCTCCACTGTATACAATGATAAATGTGCCCCAGAGCCTACAAAGGGCTATGGGGACCACTGCTCTATACTATATATGCATTCTCATCACGACCATGTCCCTGAAAAGGGATCTATGAAAAAAAATCACAATTAAAGGTGGAAGGCTGAGTGACCACATCACGCAGTCTGTGCACACTGCACCTGTTACTTGACTCAATCATCTGTGATTCCCTCAACTCTCATTACCAGCTGACTTCATCATTACCCATTGGAAGGTGAGGAGGGAGGTTTGTAGTGGATACTCTCCCCTACAACTGCCGACTGATCACCCGCCGTTCGCTTACCAGCCAATCAGCTTACAGCCAGCTACGTCGACAGACTAAGTTTCAGGTACGGACGTAGGGGTATGATCGCCGACCTAGCTTGGACCTTCACCTTCCGCCCAGGATCAGCGCGCCTGCCGCCTCGCGCATGCTGCACAGTGTTTGGCCCCGCACAATTCACACCTCGTGTCTCTGATCCTGAGCAGCCGTATAAATACGCGTAGGCCTGGCTACAGAACTCATCACAGTGGACGAAATAGTAAGAACAATCAACAGTTTTAAGAACAAGGCTCCTGGAGTCAGTAAAATAATTACACTCATTTTACAGCAATTACCAAACAACATGGTACTTCTAATAAGAAATATATTCAATGCATCCATAGCTTCAGGCCACTACCCAAAGAAATTTAAGACAGCAATTAACAGACTGATACTAAAACCAGGAAAAGCCCCCACAGCAGTAGCAAACTACAGACCAATCTCTCTATTAGAAACTCCGGGAAAATTTTTAGAAAAAATAATTAACCACTGATTAAGAACACACCTGGAACTAGAAAACAAATACAACCCTAGACAACACGGATTTAGGAAACACAGAGGAACAAACACAGCCATAGCCATTATATACGAAAGTATAGCAAACGCAATGCATAATAGAGAACAGTGCAACATACTTTTAAGGGACGTGGCAAAAGAGTTCGATGAGGTCAGGCACTTGGGACTTAAATATAAAATAACCAATCAAGAACTCCCTAACAACTTCACCTCTCTACTTTGTAATTTCTTAGACCATAGAGAAGCACACATTTTAATAGGCAATCACAAAGGCCCAAGCTTCAGACTTTATAGTGGAGTACCACAAGGAAGTAACCTATCCCCAACTCTTTACACAATCTACACTTCAGACATGCCGCTGTCATGCGACAAATCTTCCGGTGCGATAAACCTTCCGGGCTCAGCAATTACTGATATTCATTATCTACATCTAAGATGTACGATTGATTTGTGAGAGCTGAAAATATTAATAAATACGGTAACAGAAGGTTTTGAAACCTCTCGTACGTCTACGGGAAAGGGTCGCGGAAAGGGGACGTGATTGCTGCCCGTATCATCATTGGGTATGACTTTGCTTGGGAGATTGGTATCCCCGCATCCCCTGAGCAACGCTCTTGTGCATTATGCAGAAGACCCGACAGCAGCACCCTTATCCACTACCTCCTAAGATGTCCCCACACACAACGCTTCCGTGACGCCTGCTGGACCACCACTCCACGACCCCCTGACGGAGACACGATGATCCTCCCCATACTGGCCAGATATTTTGTAAATAATATTGATTATGTGTTGAAGGAATATCCTTCCTTCCTTAGGCTTTAGTAAGCCCCTTTATAATATTTATACTGTATATACTTGTCACACTTGCCAGATGCTTTTGGTGTCATTGTACAGGGGTACCTAGTGACAGCACTAGGATCCCGCTTCCTCTATCAAGGAATAAACAATTGAAATTGAAAATTGAAGGTTTTGAATGAATTTCCCATTATATCTTGGGCAAACTGACTACAGTATAAGGATGATATGAAACATACTCACTACCAAAGACAATGAAAGCACAAAGTGGGTAGTGCTTTGAAGTCGATGGAAATTGTGGGGTGAAAACAAAAAAAATGAACCGATCAAACCCAAGGAATCCTGACCTAACCTGCCCTAACCTAACATTACAAAATCTTACCCTACTTAACTGATGGTGGAGGCTGATCATGCGTGCACCGCGTGAAGAGGTAAACAATAAACACTTAAACGAACTGGAGAACCACCAAAGTTGTATGAATTTTACTAACTTTATAATTAAATTTAATCCCCAAAATTAAGCATTTACCCCGGAAGGTTTGTTGCACGGCACCGCCACCAATACACTGCATATGCTGATGATGTCACCCAGATCATCCGCCATCCAGGCAAGGCCAAACAGATGATGGCATTAAAAACGAGAAGATATGGAAAATAAAAACTAATACACAGAAACTGAAAAATATAGGTTTCAAAGATCAACCCAGTACCAATCACAGTAAACAACGAAGAAATACAATACTCAAACATAGGAAAAATACTGGGGCTAACAATAACGAGAACAGGAATAAATAAACACATAACAGAACGTAATAGACTAGCCCAAATACAGCTTACAAAATTTAAGAAGATTCGGTAAAATGGAAGAGAAAATACAACTCTAATCTCTAATCATTATGATACGTTTGTACCTACTTTGACATTTATTGATTCTGCATAATAACAATCCAAATTGTATTTTATCACATTGCTTTAGTTTTAAGAAATTCGTTAAGTAAAAATTATTTCAAAGTGTTAAATGGTTGAGAAAAGTTGAGTTGCGCGCCACAGACATCACAGTGTTTGAAGCAGACGATGCACTGCCAATGACTGGGCTCTGGTGCTGTGAGGGGGTTCTGAATACTAAACTTTCAACTTGACATACCGAGGAAGATTTATTGATAAAGATAATGTTATTTATATTATAGTTACCTACTCATGATCTCATAATATTACTTAATACCAGCGGTACAATAACTACCTACTTGTATTCACATATTGAGGTTATTACACATTATGTAAATCAATGCGTCTCGGCTCCCAGATTCCCAGGTGGCGCTCGGTCGGTGCTCACCAACCAGTCCCCCACGTGATAGTGCGACGAGCAGACGATGGCCCAGGAAAATGATTATGAAAATGGGCTATGTACTGAAAAGGAGAAAAGTATAGCTATCAAAGAAGTTTTAGAAGATACAAGTGTTAAAGAGGCATCCATCAAGAATGAAACCACGTCTGGTAAGTGTTTTTAAGTAGGATTGTTAGAGGTTGATATACTCTCGCTGGTTGTGTCTAGTCTAGCAGACGAAAGCCGGCTAGTACGACGCACACTGTGAATGACGAAATCTCTCAGCTGTGATCAAGGACAGTCTCTAAAGCAGTCTCTATTTACCGGGCGTAAATAGAGTTATCATGTGAGGAGTTCCGTAATGGTGACTTGCTGCGGAAGTTACATATGAATTTTAATGGTGTATTACCTTACATAAAAAGTGTTATGTAAACAGAAACAAATCAGCTGATTGTGTTGGAGACCCCCGAGGGATAGCAGGTCCTTGATCATCTCTTGTTACCAGGGGCTCCAGCTCCACCACCCACATTTTTTTGTTGCTTTTCCTGATTGTGGCATCTTGTAGATGTGTAAGGGGTTTACAACTAAGAAGTCGGTATTTATGCAATACAGTGCAGTATTGGATAGTCCATTTGTTACCATACGTAAGGTGACTGGTCAACTAGTTTATTTTGATGGCTATTTTACTCACAGCTACTCACAGATGATCTTCTGGAAGGGGCTCACGCCTGTGACTCCAGCTCAATTGCCTCTTCTCTACTCAGACGGTGGCTGCGTGTGGCGGATATTTGTGCCATATAATTATATACGTGTTCTTGATTTTTCCAGTATTTATCAAATTTTGCTTCAAACTTTTCCACTGTCTCCACATTCACTACCCACTCTGGTAACCCATTCCAGTTGTTGACAACCCTACTCGGAAACGAATGTCTTGAGATTTAGCCTCGCTCTTGTTTTGTAGATCTTCTTAGTGTTCCCCCGGGTAGTGTCAGCCTCCCTCATCTGGAACATTCCTGCTGTACATGCCTGGTCATATATGCCACACACTATCTTGTATGTTTCCACTTGGTCCCCACGAGATCTTCTGTACGCCAGTGTCGGTAACTGTAATTTCCTTAGTCTTTCCTCATAAGATAATTCTTGATCTGTGGCACAAATTTGGTAGCCCTCTGTACATTCTCTACTGCTTCAATATCCTTAATGAGAATAGGGCACCAAATTTGATTAGCATACTCAAGGTGTGGCCTAACCAGAGTAGTGTACAGAACCTTGAATATAGGTGCATCCAGATAAACAATAGTTCTTCTAATAATGCCCACTATTTTATTAGCCATGTTGATTTTCTCAGCTAGATGGTCAGAGAACGTCAGCTTATCATCGATGACTACCCCTATGTCCTCTACAGTGGTCTTCTTGATCGTGGTGTAAATATGATATCCATGGTCAGCAACTTTTGTTCTTTCTATCCTCATGTATTTACTTTTTTCTGGGTGAAAGTTCAGCATCCACTTCTCTGTCCAACCCCTGATCCCATTCAGGTCCTCCTGCAGCATGTCACAATCCTCATCTCTTTCTATTTTCCTAAAAATCTTTGTGTCATCCGCATATAGATATACCTCACTGTCGTGTTTAATTGCCTCAGGCAGGTCATTGATAAAAAGGACAAACAGAAGGGGGCCGAGGACAGAACCCTGAGGGATCCCACTAGTGACCTCTCTCCAGTCAGATACTTCTCCATTTACCACAACCCTCTGTTTTCTCTGAGTTAAAAAATTCCTTACCCAATCAAGATATTTTCCACCAATGCGATAACTGGATACTTTTTCTAATGCCCGTAGTCTTTTGTGGGGTACTCTATCAAAAGCCTTCATGAAGTCACAATACACTATGTCCACAGCCTGACTCATCGATAATTTCCGTCCACCTGTCTAGTACCCTAATCAACTGTAGGACTGTTGACCTGCCGGAAATGAAGCCAAACTGTTTATTACTAAACAATCCATATTTTTTCATATGGGATACCATCTCTTCCCGTAATATTGACTCCAATAATTTGCAGATTACACTAGTTAGGCTGACTGGCCTGTAGTTTCCTGGTTCACTTTTACTGTAGGACATAGCGCACCCCAAAGTTATAAACTACTGAAACATTTAGATCTCACTAATCATATTTTAGGCAGTGGGTATTCGTATTGCAGTCGGACAGATGTGTATAAGAGCGCTGGGCTGTTAAGAGGTGTGATTCCTATCTTCGAGTGGCATCAGGTGTGTGTGCGAGTGATGGGTTGACCTAACCTAATCAAGTTACTCTTGGCAAACTGCAGAACTAGTTCTTTATCCTCTTCGCTTCTGCTCTGCTTACTAACCGGTGCTCTGGTTAAACCAATACATTTAAGATCCTAAGATGCCACTCAAGACTGAAATCGCTTATCAAACTCACTCAATTATTTTTTCTCCACTATTTTTTTTCTCCATCCGACACGATTAGCGTCTCGAGTTTGTCGGTGGCGAACGTATATCCACCTTGTTTTTAGTGGCGTTTTACGGATAGGTTTGTTATTTATCGACAGCATATTTGATGAGAACATGGAAAGAGTATAAACTTTAATTAATGTCAGTCTGCAAAGTCACTTGTAAACATACGACACGTGAGGGAGACAGCCTGCTCAATCTTAAGTGACGACTGATGAAACAAACTAACCTAACTAAAGATTTGTTGAAGGTCGTTCGAGAAGGTTTCGTAGGTTGAATTCGTGTGGTCATAAATGGTCATTGAGGGATTATGTACAGTCGGCCAAAAGTTCATGTGAAGCAGCATCGATCCCAAATGAGATAAAACAGCATACCCGCACCAGGTGACAGTCAGGGTATGTAAGTTCGGATACTCATTCCCGTGATACTGTTTCATTGCTCCCCACGAACTTTGACCCTGATTGTACAGTCAGCCAAAGATGTATCGACCCCACCCTGGGTCTTGTGCTTGCAATTTTACCTGGCAATACATGGTAAAGGAAGGCTGTATGTAAAGGTGATAGTGATTTATGGATCTGTTTTCGACTGCATCACTGTCAGGATAATTATTAAACAAACCAAAGGTAGAATTTTTATAATAAAAAACTAGTCATTGTTAATTAAGTGCATGAGAAGTTTCCAAATTTTCGTATATTTGCTTAAATAATGAAGAAAATTATATTAATGACTTGGCAACTTAACTCCAACCACAGTTGCCACAAGATTCTCACATAAAATTTTCTTAATTATTTAAACAAATATACGAACATTTGGAAACTTCTCAGGATCTAAAATAATGATGAATAATTTATTATCAAAATGTTACCTTTGGTTTATTGAATATTTACCCTGACAGTGATACAGCCGAAAACAGATCCACCAATCACAATCACCTTTACATACAGCCTTTTACCAAATATTGCCAGGTAGAATTGCGAGCACGTGACCCAGGGTGGGGTCGGTGCATCTTTGGCTGACTGTACAGCCACCCACAAAGTCCTGTCTCTTCTCCTGAACCACGAACCCCGAGATTGACTCTTGAATACGAAACATTTATGGACAGAAATACTTCAAGAGTACTACTGCTCGGGGTTCGTGGAACAGCAAGAGGCGACAGGACTTTTGTAGGTGACTACCTACTGTATAAGATGGTGATGCTTCGTAGGGGCACTACATAACCATATGAGCGTATTTTCATGCTGTCACCAGATTTGTAGTCATTTAGGGTATACAGTATATGTTAATGTCCTCAAAGAAAAATGTGGCGTTAGTCAAATATTCGCGTGAATTGAATTTTTGTAATATTCAGTATATACTGTACAGTATACCGATACTATTTTTCATCGCCAATTAACATTTATAAATTGAGTTTTAGGGTTAAATTATTTATCCATATCAGTGCATGTTGCTTTTCGCAATACCCATGACCCCTCCCGTCTTGCTAGCTTAGTTGAGGATAATTGCTTGTACATTGCCAGTGTCATTTTCTGCCTTGCTTTTTAAACATTATTTCTGGTGTATAGAGCGTGCTTTTATTTGTTGATTTTGCAGTAGGTCATCGCGGATTTCTGATCTAGTATTGTATGCTAGCCATTGACTGGCTCAACATTTGGAAAGAGGGATGTAGCAAATCTGGACATTGTTCGAATCGATCTTTGTAACTACTGCACTATCAGTGAAAGTGGTTCCCCATATTCCAAACGGGTAGTTTGGAGCTCCGTATCCTTTATCACCTTCACTTCTCTTAATTGTTCGCCCCTCGTAGTGAAACTGAGTCACGGAAATGAGTCTCCGAACTGACTTACCCTGACTGTTTCATCTCGTTTGGGGTCGTCGCAGCTTTATTTTGGACGGGAGCGAACTTTTGACCCCGACTGTACTGTTCATGTTCACAACTTGGTTGATAATACCACTGTGTTTGGTATGCGCTCTGTAGCAGCAACTAGCAATCAACTTTTTACTCGTCATCCGGCACACATTTTCCGACCATTTAGGCTACTTAAACCACTCGCCCACTTAACAACCACTCGCCCGATTCAGTGTAAATTAAAACTGGGAACCTCTGCTAAGATTCCTCTGAACTTAGTCATGGTTACGTTGCGACAGCCGATAAAGAGGTTTGTTACCATGATTTGTATTTGGTACCAAATTGCCCAGGTTTCTTTGTATTAAAACAGACAACTCGCTAGCGAATCAACATAACTGAATACCACACATCAGAGTTTTCTACCATCTGCCGCTCCATAGTGTGTTACGTGCACTGTAGTATCTCAGACATTGTCCTTAAGATGTTAATTTTCAGTTTGTGTTGTTATTGCACTAGCTTCTGATTCAAACTTCCTCAATGGGTACTTGAAGCAGTTTCTGACATTACTTTGTCGTACACATGTACTTGTTTGCTTTTATAGGGAAAGTAAGACGAAAGGCAGTACGGAGAGTCCGTTATAAGTGCTTATTGTCGTTATCAGATAACTTGAGTGTCAAGTAATGGACTCTGCTACCTGGAGGAACAAATTGCTCTTATCTTGAGGATCAACAGACTCCCTCATTATGATTCCTGACTGATGTTTAAAACAATTTCATGTGGCCTGTTTCACCCAGTCCCATTAGAATTATTGAGAGTATTGTGGGAGATGTCTTGTTGGGGGCTTCGAACACGACACTTCCTTGCAGAAGCCACTGTAAGTGTTTGGCTGTATATTTAAGGAATGGAGGCTAAAAGTCTTTGTTCACAATGTCATTAGGTTTCATATGTTTGTCAGTTCTGGTAAGTTATCAAACCAGCTACCCTTTGATTATAGGCCTATGGATAATTGTAAACAATAGATGTAAATTATCGGATTTGCTGGTAGAATTAAGTAACGCGCGGCTCTAAATCTAGGTGTTTAAATTTCATAGTATAAATTCAGGAGTGCATATGGTAGGCCTATGTGATTTATATATTTTTTTAAATATAGGCTGCGAACTATGAAACTGTAAAACGACCCTGTTGTTGGAAATACTGTAGATGGCGAGTTGTAGTGAGTACGGTATTTGTACCGTGAAATGCTAAACTCGGAATGTTTCAGATCCTGTTTGACCTTTGTACTCTTTTTTAAACTGGTAGCATCAGGCAAGTGTTGATTGTATACAGTAACCTCGTCACAGGCGCCTGGTCGTCGTCATATATGTGGCTCAAGGTCGATTACATGTCTCTCCACAGTACGTCTTCGGGTATGAGTGTTTATGGGATGTTCTCAAAATCCCCTTGGAGACTTTCGTAATTCAGACGAATTAGCTATAGTGTTGAGAGATGTATACGTAGGTGGTACATTTCGAATTGCAATTTGATCCACTGTTGAGTTTAGAACAGTAGAGGCTTGGTAAAGTACTGTAGATACAGTATTCAATATTGGGATTCACCCTTCTTACATAATCGCCAGTTGGTAATGTTGTGGATTTCTCCCCTACAAACGCTGTTTGTCGCTGCGTAGCCGACCCCACGAATTCCCCAGTGTATGCCTCGTGGTCTGGGTCAACCAGCGCCGCCATACATCACGGAGGTCAACTACTAAGCCACGCCTACCCCCGCTATTTAAGACCTGACCTCGTGGTGATCTCTCTCTCTCTATACCTACACCAACCAGCCAGCAACACCTCCTCCTCCTCCGCCTGCCTGGCGGTCCTTGCTCACGCCGGCGAGCATGGCGACCCACAAGCTGTCTTCCTCTGAGCACCCTCACTCAACGCTTGCAACCAACCCATACCCCACAATGTTGCCGACGTATTGTTTATAAATAGAATATGGACGCGACGGGCTTAGCACAGTACCTGTTATTATTATGTAAATGTGATATAAGCAGAAGCTTATTAACTATTCCCTCATTAGGGATAACCATATACTGTACATTAATCAATCACGCTTTAAGCAGGGATAAGTATCTTGTGTTTAGTATAAATATTGTACCGGTATGTAAACTTAAAGAAAGCATCGAAGTGTAAATTTTTCTAACACAAATTGTTGTTAAAAAGCACCTATGCCTTAAGCTGAAACAGTACTATGTGTTTGTGAACACGAAGAGAAACGTGAGTGGAATTGTAAGTACTAGACAGGTTCAGGAGGGCGGGTTTAGTTTTAGTTAAAACTTTATTGGTATAGCTTGGAGTACAATTTGTCTATTCTGAAAAGTTCAGTCAGGACGGTGGCTGGGAGAGGTAGCAGATCGGAGCATTTCGTCCCAGGCGTATTCTCCCCACTTGTGTATTCAACCAGCTTAACGAACAGCGGCTCTCAGCATACTTATTAAAGGCTGGCAGTGTACTATTTGTAAGAAGTCATAAAAATTTGCGATGTTTTCGGGGAAAACGTTGTCATCGAGGGTTTTAGCGGTTAGTGGGGTGGCGCTTCCTGTGCCAACGGGTGCAGTGAGAACAGGTAGGGGTGCTGTGGGCACGCTGTTATTGGGAGGACCCGGTCCGGATGAATGTCCGCCGCCTCCTTCACGAGGGTTATGTAAGACTTAGTTACTGTTTAAAATTCATCGCTTCGTCCATTCTCTTAGAGATAATACTGTACTTTGTCATACCGGTACTCGTCGAAGGTGATTTGGTGAAGCTATGAGAAATTGAGGAGTAATTATCGGTTTATTGAAATCTAGCTGGGTAATTCGGTGTTGCCGAGTTTGTGAGGGGCAGCTCCTACGTCCGTGACTACACTTTCATCTAAACTACTTCAACCACTATCATTTTTAGGTGGGGATACTTCTACACGTAATCATCCCCTCTCCCTCTCAATTTAGACGTGTTTTCAGAAAAGGGGAAAACCTTTATATATATATATATATATATATATATATATATATATATATACACACACACACACACACACACGGGTGGTCCCCATTAGAGGTTCACGGCGCCATAAGCTCGTTGAACAGGCTTTGTGTGAAATATAACAAAGTCTAGGACTGCTTATAGTATCCTGGTGGTTCAGCGGTTAGCGTTCCTGGTCACAGTCATAGGCTTGTGGGCCGTGGGTTCGAATCCTGGCGGGTTGAGGTGTTGATTGTATATATATATATATATATAATTTTTTTTTGGGGGGGGGGGTAGTGCAAATCTGAAAAATAACATCCGAATGTAACCCCTTTGATAATTTTGGTATGCTTGCAAGGTTTCATGGTCTTCGAGCGATTGCGCTGACTGATTGACGTAAATTAGGCTCTTAATATTGTAGATAAAGCAGTAAATATAAAAGATTAGTGTGTGTGTGGTTGTTCCTTATGCACGGCTACATTTTATAAGACTGAGGTAGAATTTGGCATGGAGATGCTGAATTCTGGACAGGTACCCCATAATTATTGATGCAAAAGTAAAATGATATATGGTTTAATTTTATTTTTTGTCACCCATTGTAGCTAGTCTTACTCTGCTCAAAGGGGTGAAAACGGCCATTTCCTTGCACAAACACTGGCTGAGACGGATTGACAAGGGGTTTAAGTATTACGATAAATTAACCCCAGATTTATCTGAACTCTGGTATTTCTTCTTTATATCATCTGTATACTTTAAACAATTTGCACCGTTTCTTTATTCTTGTTCCATCCTTTCTCAGTACAGTACAAAATATACATTTCACTCTGGGTGTCTTAAAACCTTCACATCTTTGAAAAGAGCCGTAACTGCTGTTTTCTTTGTCCCTAACATTTTCAGTTCTCTTGATATTCAGCTCTAATTTCCCACACAGTTAATATTTCATTCCATAGAGGCAATTGTAGACAGAACCTGGTAAATTTATAGTAGAGGACATAATTCGATATTGGTTCTTTTTTCAAATAAAGTTCAGACAAGACGATTTTCATCTCACTTGGCGCATTTTTACTGAACCGAGATATTGGAAGTTGAAAATCAGAAAACTGCTAGAAAAGCTATTATTGTATTTATTGCCACTAGCTGAATCTCGGGATTATTTCTTTGCAAACAATGGTTTAGACAATTTTAAGGTAAGGTAATGTGGGTTGGTTGGTGCTGTCGACGCCTTTTTATTTCGGTTATAGGTAAAGTGCGAGAAAAGTGTCATTGGAAGAAAACCGTCTTGTTTTTGTCTGAACAGCAGCAGGAATTCGGCTATTGTGAGAAATGGACACATGGACAACGGTTTGGCGGCAAGCTTTGCTAGCTGGGTTAATGCTTAAATGAGCTTCATATTAGGGGTTGAATATTCAAGTAAAAATTGAAGTAAATCAAGAAACCATAATAATTTAAAATAACGTAATATAACATAAAACGGTGACGATGTTTCTATTTATTCGTCACTTTATAACTTCTTTAGTATTATTAAATCAACAGGGTCTTCTCTGACCAGCCAGCCGCCTCACGAACCACCCATTGTCTTTTCTTCAGCTTTTGCCGACGCCACACAGTCCTGCAGGCCTAACAGGATCCATGGCGAACCTCTTCTAGACGCTTTGTTGTTGTTTAAGTTGCGTTGGGCAGACGCGCCAACAAAACATCATGTGTGACGCAAACGTCTCTGTTTTGTTGGCCGGACCATGTTTTGCCCTACATATTGAGGGATGGGGGGGTCTAGTCTGCCGCCGCCTTAAGTATCCATCTGCCATGTTTCTGCCTTCTGAGCCAGGGGGTGGGAGATATGGTTCATTTTACAGTGCGTTTAACCATTTATGGTACCGTTGGCAGCATCTACGCTTTACCATTTGTGTCGGAAGGGCTTGAATCCTACATGACCAGTAATGTTATTTGTATTAGTTTATTTTCATCAATGAGTTCTGGTATGGTAATCATTTCTTGCGCAAATTTTTCGTTCTGTAGATAATTGGCGCCTCGGCGCGTACTAATTTGTCTTCCCAGTTGTAATGAGGCCGCGCTCTGCTGCAGTGCTTTTCCCGGGGCTCGTGGCAGTTTCATTTTCAATTTGACGTGAAGGTTGTCGTCTGTCTTATATGGACGTAATTTGCGAATTTAGGGATTAAGACAACGAGACCCTTCAATTGTTCAAAGACCACCGCATTGTTCCTTTAAATAGAGACTGTCCACACTGCGAGAATACTTCTGCTTTCAGACCGGAAATAAATTTGCTCATCACTTCCTCAACGCTATGGTTCGACGTTTCCCCTCCATCACAATAATTATTAAAACCCGACACTTAAATCCAAGGAATACCCAATATTGGATATTCCTTGCCTACTTTGAAGGAAGAGCCATACTTGGGCTGTGAACTATGGTACTGTAAATACCTAATTATATTGCTTCACCGCGCGGTTTTCAGGGCTTATAATGACTTGATCATGTGCCGACCAAAGGTTTTCTCGTTTGTATAGAAGAGATTGATCAGCTGTAAATTTATTTTAATGCTACACTTTGCTGAAGGTAATTTTATCGTGTTCTAGAACATTAGGCATACTGAGTGCCCTTAATCTTTCTTTTGGTAAGAGGTCATTAAAATTTAGTGTGTTAGTGAGACACGATAGCATTTTGCAGCTCTTGAGTTGTGTTGCATGTAAGAAAGATAGCAGCCTCAGGGTTAGGCAGTGAACCTAAATAGGAAACATAGCGGCCAGTTTTTGTGGATCACCTCACGTGTGACCGTTGTGTTCCCTGTAAAGAGCAAAGTACTGTAACTCGGTGGTTCTGAACCTTTTTACTACCACGCCCCCTCTAGGAATTGGTCCTTCCCTCCACGCCCCCTTGCATCTATGAATAAAATTCCCTCCCAGATTTTAAAGAAAAATGAAAAATATTGTGTTTTTAGTCTTTTTATTGTGTATAAATTAGTGAGATAGTTGGCACTGCTTCTTAGCTACTAGATCTTGAATGCGTGGTTGAATGCCAGAGAGAGCACAACGCAAATCCCCTTCAACGTTCAGCCTGTTTCTCTACTTGGTCTTGACAGCAACGAGCGTGGAAAATGCAGCTTCACATAGATACGTGGATCCGAACATAGTTAGAATCCGAAGAGCCTGATGTGAGATCAGAGGGTAAACAGGAAGGTACTTGACCCAGAACGTCTCAAGATCCAGTTCTTTGAAGTCTTCCTTAGCTGTGGAGTTGAACTTCAACTCAAGAAACTCCTCTTGCACTTCATCCGAAACATCAGCTACTTCACATTGAAATGGGTTGCTGATGAATTTCCAGGCTTCTCGCTTCTCATCTATCTCTGGGAAGTATCTGATGAATTCAGTTTTCAAGTCAGTTTGATGAGTGATTATTTGTTTCTTTAACTCAGAATCAAGGTTACCGTGAATGAGAGCAGAATCCAAGTTACTAAAACTGGCTGTATTTCCCTGCTGAATTCGACACTTCCAGAGGTCGAGTTTGGCCATGAAGGTTCGAACGGTGTCGTGGTGCATGATGATGTTGATGTTTTTCCCTTGTAGTTTAAGGTTGAGAGCATTCAACGCTTCGAAGATGTCCACCAGGTAAGCTAGAGATAGCTGAAAGCCTTCAGACTGGAACTTGTCATGGAGATCTGCCTTCTGCTTCGAATCAAGAAATATTGCTACTTCTTCTCGTAGTTCATAAAGCCGTCCATGTTTGCACTATCTTTCCCCAGAACGAGTTCTGCTGCACGGAGTATGCTTGGTTTTATGAGAAAATCTCCGATGTTATGACTCTTCTTGCTCTTTGTAATCAACATGACGATCTCATAGGAAGCCTCAACAACCTTTGAAGTTTGTTGCCGAAATGCCCCACTGCCGTCCAACTTAACTTGCTTCAAGGAGTGTCTTTTTGTTTCAAAGAATGCCTTGGGCTTGTCAGCTAGAGCAGGATGTGTTGTCCTCAAGTGGCGTTCCAAGCGTGAGGGCCGTATTCCATCGTTGCTCAGAGTTTTGTAACATATCACACACTGGGGGACCTCTGTGTCATCCTTTTGGAGAGACATGAATCCAAATAGAATATATTCGTCAAGATACTTCCGCTTCTTTGCACTCATTGCGAATTATTTGATGTGCAGTGGACAACAAATCTGTGAATAAGACATAAGGCACGTGTAAGGTAAGATAAACATCACCACGTGCTCATGAACACCACAACATCATGATAATCACAACCACATGATCAATAACAAACATATGATCGTAAAGTTCGTAAAAACTACAAGTGACTACAATAATACATGATCATAAAAAACACCATATCATTAATAAACATCACATGATCATAAACACCACATGATTATTAACAGACATCAATGATCACAACATGATCATAAGCACCACTACATGATCATAAACACCACCACATAATTATTAAGTAAATATTAACAAACACCACAACATTATAGTAAACACATCATGATCATAAACACATGATTATTAACAAACAAATCAATATCATAATAAATACAACTTTACCATAACCACCTGTTACCACCACATGATTTTAAGCACCACCAACTTCTGATAAAATACAAACGGAATTCAAAACTTGCGAATAACAAACAGAGCAACACATGCGTGTTCACAATTCACCAATAAACTTATGGCTGCTTACTATTTTTAGGTAAATATAACAACTGGGATAAAACATACCTCAACAGCCTTAACTGAATAAATGTGAGAGAAGAGGAATTATTGCCACGGACGTGTGCAGAAGACTGGGAGAGAACGGGGCTCACCAGTCACCAACGAGCAGTATACAGGTCCAGGACGAGTTAACCCCCCCCCCCCATGGGTTTCGAGGGATAGGGAGGGGGTCAATAAGTACAGAAAATGGTAAGCCCTAAGTAAAAAAAGTAGCCTATAGAAAACTAAAGTTATAAGGCGATACTTTTGCATTTTTTCATAAACTTCTCAATATTAGCCCACGCTCTTGTTAAGAGAATAAAAACTATAATTATAATTAGAGAAATTCCTACTTTTTCCCTAGGGCTTAAGACACCCCCCAGGTTAAGAACCACTGCTGTAACTCATAAGAAGTGGCGTACTGGTTGAACACACTTAAGAAGTGTATTTTGATTATGTATTATACAGTATACAATTTTTTGTTAAAACTTTTATATTAACAGATACGAAGACACGTTTTCATCGAAATTGTTAAGTTTGAAAATACTGGAAACGGGATATAACTGGAGTGAAACTACCGGTAAAAAAAAATCTCATTTTAATTCCGACATGCACATCCACGGAGTGTGAGCAAAAGCTATTGGTAGGCTCAGGGACGATTGCCTAACTCCTATGTTACCCTAGAATCTAGATTATTACTTGCGGTGGACTGTCCTCTGCCCTTTTGTTGATCTGGCCTAAACACATGTCTTGGGAGAGCTTATTTATGGAGAATCCCGAATATTTTAAATTTGGGTAAACGTCCCTGTATATATTACCCGTTATACGTCAAGTTTGATCTCCACTATAAGTCATTTACAAACCAGATTCTCGTGGAAAACGAGAAGTTATGAAACTTGTGTAGATTTGTATGTGGTTAGGGTTAGAATAAAAGCTCTTCATTTAATGGTTTTAGCCATACAGAACTATGCTAGTGGAACGTTGTAAGCAAATGCAGTGGCGGATCATCCTTGGACGTGCGGCGGCCGGATGTTTGTATATAGTATATACATTATTCCTTTGTTAAACATTCGTGTTATTACGCGAGCTTCCAGGAAACTATACCAAAGGTTAATAAACCTCTTACAGTTGTCTGTTAGAGTTCTGTCATCCAGTATCTGGTTGTAGAATCACTCTTAACTTATCTTAAGAACAGCACACAAGATGGCAGTCAGTATATTGTGTGGGTAATAAACTGAACTATTACAAGAACATAGATTTATTTTATGGCTACAGGCATTGTAGTTTTGCATGATGCATTGTGCAAATACAACTAACTCCATAATTCTATGATGTAAGAATGTGTAACTGCTGTATGAACCATAAAGATAACACACACACTCACGGACTAGTATTTTTCAGATCCATCTTGATTATTAGCGCATCATGTTGTGAAGCACCAAAATTTACAATAACTATGTACGGTACGTCACAAAATCTATAAATCCAACACGCTGTGTCTGACATGTTTGTTTATACAACTAATCTACAGAATGATCGTATTGTAACCAGATTTGCGACAAAGTAATATATTATTCTTAAGTCTTCGGATGAGTTCGTGTTTCAGCGAATTCCGATCATGCTTGGCAGTGTCAACTCTTTGAACACCAGAAACTTTGCCTTGCTAACGATGCGGGGAATCAGCCGTGCATTTTCATGTGCTTTATTCCCCACCACTGGCGAAGCGGGGAGATATACAGTAGAGTAGCCCACACCTGTTTGTAACACGCCATTGTCTTTGCATTAGCGTAAATGTGATTGGACTTCAACCAATATCTATGTTTGTACAATACGTTAATTTAAACGTGTATTATTTTATGCTCATTTGGTTTATGTTATGGTGAGTGACTTATGGTGGTATGGTGAATGACTTATTGTGGTATGGTGAATGACTTAAGGTGGTATAGTGGGTGACTTATGGTGGTATGGTGAGTGACTTATGGTGGTATGGTGAATGACATGGTGGTATGGTGAATGACTTATTGTGGTATGGTGAGTGACTTATTGTGGTATGGTGGGTGACTTAAGGTGGTATGGTGGGTGACTTATGGTGGTATGGTGAGTGACTTATGGTGGTATGGTGAGTGGCTTTTGGTGGCGTGGTGGGTGACTATGAATCTTTATTATAGTGAGTGACTACATTTATATGAAGAGATAAATAGTGTGTTGAATGGAGACACATGGAAAGAATGGAACGGGCTCACTTCAGCTAATGCGTAAAATAAAAAAAAAACGACATGGGCGTTTAAGACGCACTATAATGGTTTAGAATCCTTTCTAATTATTTTACTACGTTATTCATATCTCCTAACTAATGCCAAGTGATATTTTCCCTTTTCCCGTTTGAACAAATACAAAGGGCAGGAAGAGATCAGGCAAGTGTAGTTGTTAAATCGATTCACCAATGCCCACTAGCTATCTAGACTAGATCTTCATTCTCTAGCTTTTAGAGAATGAAGGTCGTTGAAGCAGGATGTTTTGAGCTGTTGGAATTTATGACAATAGCAGTTTATTTTACATTTACTGCAGTATTGTTTTGGCGTTGGTCAACTAGTTTGATACTGTTCATCTTTGCATTTTCACGTATGAGGAATATTCATCGTACGAACGTTTTGTGAATTTGAACTGTCGTGTGTAAGTTGACTGGGGCCAAAAGATCAGTGCTTAAGGATGCCAACATTCAGACATTTGAAGAAAGTGCTTTTGTCATAGTGTTTACTGTTTCATTGAGTTCCATGTAGTGTGTGTGTTTGTGTGGACCGTTAGAGAACCCACGGTCAGAGCCAGTGTCACGTGGACTGACACTAATACTGACCTCGGCTGTTTCATAAATGTGGTATGATGAAAAAAAAGTGACAGGGTGTTGCGTTTAAAAAAAATATTCAGTTTTGTTCCATACTGTATATATTTTTGTTGAAGTTATAGAATTGATTTGTAATCATTTATATATTTGTTTTCCTTAATTGGCCATAACGTGTTTATAATACACTTAAGTTGATCAGCCAGTGAGAACTGTCGTTGCCTGTGTGTGTGTGTGTGTACACTTGCAGGTATTAGAGAACGGGTGTGTTCGTACCTGGCGGGTTACAGGTGCCAGTAAATGGTTTAGGTACTACGTACCTAGCCCTGTGAGGTGTGTCCGTGTTGTTACTCGATCAATTTGTAGTAAACATTAGTACAAAATACTTAATATTTATTGTTGTGGTATTCAGCTGCATAGTAACTCATTAGCAGTCTACTGCGTAGCCAGTTATGATCTACTACGTGGACGAATTACGGTAATGGAATACAACCACATATTGATTCTTAGGGACAGTCAGCTGCTTATTGAGTTGCTGGGCTTCAGCTGTGTACAATTCATATTAATATTAAACTGCATAGTGGCTCATTACCATTTAACTTCAAAGTGAGTTATTTGATATTTAACTGCATTGTGAGTTTTTTATATTTAACTGCATTGTCTTGTTTATTATTTAACTGAATTTGAGTCTTCTCTAATTGATATATAATTACATCGTCATTGATTTTTAACCCCACTTGATGACTTTCAACTGCATAGTTTTATTGACTTTCAGCTGCATGGTGACGCATATTGGTATTTGCCTGAATGGTTACTGTAGTGAACCTAGTTGTCATCCCACTCGGGCGGATCCAGGAATATCAAAAGGGTGGGCAAAGTCGGGGGGGAGGGGTCCAAGAAGTTGTGGGTGGGGAAACATGGCGAGCACAGCGAGCCCACCCAGCTGGGAGGGTTTTGATATTGAAACACTTTATTTAGCTAGAAAAATACAGATACAGAGTCGATAATAATAACAATATTGACATGTCTGAGCCAATTGAGAACCTGAACTCTCTTAATGGCACCTGATATATACTGTACAGAAAGTTTTTTTTTTTTTTAATCTGGCCAATATCATGGGCATTTTGAAGCCATGTGCACTTGATATTAGGAGATATTGTGACGTGAATAGTAATTCCTTTTTGCTATACAAAAACGCATGAGTACAATACTGCGTTAAAGAAAAGTTTTAAGAATTTTCCGATGAAAAGGGTGTCAGGTCCCCCAGGATCCCCCCCCCCCCCTCTGGTTCCGTCCCTGCTACTTAGATGATTGTGTGTTTTATGCAGTTTTTATCCTTTTTAGTTACTTGATTGGGTTTGGTCAAGTTTCGTTAAATAGCATAAATCACGATCGTCTAAGTGGAATGTAATTAGTGGCCCATGGTAGCTTGTGACTATAGAGAAGTCGTTCATGGTGACTAATGACCCTTGGTAACAAGTGACTGTAGAGTGATTCATGGTGACAAGTGACTGTAGTGGAACTTATGGTGGCATATGACTGTATTCTCAGTGTAGTATTGGTAACTGTGGCAGTGAGAGTGATTCAGGGTGGCATCGCCGTGTATTGTACAGTGTATCAATGGTCTTCGGTCATGACCAGTAATCACGTTGCTCACTATAAATATAGGGCATCTGTGTTTGTAAATGGTACCTGGTTTATGAGATAATTGTGAACTTCATGGTTACATCCTGTGGCGTAGTGCCTCGTGACCAGCAGCAAGTAAGTAGCAGTGAATTGATGTCACTATTTATTGCAATAGTGGCACAGCTCGGGCGACTCGTGCAGGTGTATGAATATGCAGGTCAATGAGGAAGTAAATAGAGATGCGGTAACTGCCGGCGAGTGAGTTGATGTATGTAATAAGTGACGTCATGAATGACGACTTTAGAGTTCAGACTGCCTCAGTGCTTAAACGTTTTAGAAGAAAGCATTTCCGGAATCCGTGGCGTTGTTTAATGAAATTTTGATTATGTAATTCCACGTGGCCTTTACCAGTAAGAAAGGAAGTGTGTTATATGTGTTGGCATGTTGGAGGGGGCAAGAGTGTGGGGGGACGTGTATGGTTACAATAGTGATGTTCTGGGTGGGGGTGAACACATGTGTGACGGGTGAGGGTACTACGGGGGCCACCCAGGCCTGCACCCTTCACACGACCTCATCACCCCACCCGCGCCGGCCCCTACTACCCCCACTCTCTCTAAAAATAGCCATGTAATATTTGTTTCCGTACAAACACACATGGTGTACGCCCTTCCCTCTCACACACACCGGCCTAAGTTGGAGACAGCTGCTTCTCTCCAGCTTAATTAAAGTAAACTTCATCGGACTATTTTGGGTATGACAACTAGTAGTCATATGCATAACTTTTACTTTTATCCTCTTCACCAAAAGATCGGCTCGCTAGCCGCCCGGGCGATCGGTCATGTCTCAGGTAAAATATTGTATTGCTGTACTAGTGAAATGTATTTTGATTGCATTGGAAGACCGTAATAGAATTTTCAGTATAATCTGAGTTGCAGAAACCTTGTGCATAGGCCCGCTGCAGTTACCTCCATTCTTATGTACTTTTACTACTGTGGGGTATGAAATTGTTTGGTTCACACTCAGGATGGGATGGAGAAAGGAAACTCACAATGTGCTCTCTATATACATGTTGTATTGGATGTACAATGCAGCTTGGTGCTGGGAAGGCAGCATGGTTACAAGCGTGATGTAGAGAGAGCTGGTTGGTGAGGACGCTCAGAGAAGGACAGCTTGTGGGTCGCCATGCTCGCCAGCGGGAGAGAGGACCGCCAGGCAGGCGGAGGAGCGAGGGAAGGCCGCCAGGCAGGCGGAGGTGTTGCTGGCTGGTTGGTGGAGGTAGAAAGAGAGACAGATCACCACGAGGTCAGGTCTTAAATAGTGGGGGTAGGCGTGGCTTAGCAGTTGACCCCCGCTCCGTGGTGTATGGCGGCGCTGGTTGACCTAGACCACGAGGCATACACTGGGGAATTGGTGGGGTCGGCTAGGCAGCGACAAACAGCGTTTGTAGGGGAGAATTCCACTACACTACTTTTATCCTCTTCACCACTGATCGGCTCGTTAGCTGCTTGGGCAATCAGTCACGTCTGTGTTGCTGTTCCTGTAATAAGATAGTACTGGAAACAAGCTTCTCATGGCTTTGTCAGCTGTCCTTGGTCAAATTGACAAGAGTTCCCCACTGTCATACTTTTGGGATATGTCTGATGGTTTTATGAAGCTAGTGTCTTGATGTTTTCACAAGACCAAGGGCGGATCCATGGGGGTCCTGGGGGTCTGGACTACTCCTTTTCACCAGAAAATTCCATTACCTTTTCTTTAATGCAGTATTGTACTCAGGCATTTTTGGATAGTAAAAAATTACTTACTATTGACTTCAGAATATCCCCTAATATCAAGTGCACATGACTTTAAAATGGCCACAAAATGCCCATGATACTGGTCAGATTTAAAAAAAAGAAATTATTCAGGGGGTGGGGGAGCCTTGCAGCCGCCCCCCGAAAAAAAACAGCTGAGTGGGCTCGCTGCGCTCACTATGTTCCCCCCACCCACAACTTCTTGGATCCCCCCCCCCACTTCCCCTCCCCCTAGATATTCCTGGATCCGCCTCTGAAGACTGGTTTGATGTGCACATGTTAATCCGAATTCAGTCTGCCAGAGGTTGTTGAGCTGTGTTACAGAAAGTACGTAATCTCAACCTTGTGTTGATAATTCCCTGGATTGTGTTATTTAATTCTTTGTATGAGCAACTTGTCAAGGAAGAACCAGAGGCAGTATCAGTGCCAGTTGTTAATGTTAAGTCTTTGCCAAGCTATAAGGTGAAAGTCACATCACAATCAAAGTGCGAGTGTCAGACCTGAGGACTGGCAACCACAGTCCATCACTCCAAATGACGTTGGCTGTCTTTAGTTAATTTTTGCTACTGAGTGGCTCGTTTATTTTGCGCTTAATGTTTATTCTGTGGACAGAATTGAAAAGCTCTAAAATTACACAAAATATGTATGAAATTTGGCCTCCTTGATGGTTAGGTACACAATATAGAAGCAATCTGTATTATTTGCCTTATTTACCTAATGGCCACTCACTAAAGGTGGCCATGCCGAGGACAGGAAGCCTTTGTAGGATCCTGATCCCTTCATTGTTCATGATAGTTTTGTCAAGGGCTGTTTTGAATTCCACTACTGTTCTTGATTCCACAGCTTGGGCTGGTAGACCATGCCATAGGTCTACCAACCTCTGTATGAAAAAGTATTTCCTTTTATTCGTTCTGCACGATAACTTGACGAGCTTGTAGTTATGTCCTTCCGTGTTGGTGGTACGTCACATCACAAATTACGTAATGCTCTGGTATACATTTTCCATCCCTTTCATGATTTTGAATATTTTAGTGAAATCTACCCTATCGTGCTTTGTCTGAAGGGTTGTTAGTCCAAAAAACTGTGGTATTGTCTCAGGATTCTTGGTAAGGCATCTTTGTTAATCCTCTCAGATTGCAAATTTTATAACTCTAGGAACTCTGCTTTAGATTTCCCCTTTCCGAGTCTCTGCCTTCACCTGGTACTCCTACCCTCGGTTTCGCACACAAAATCCCTCCTGTTATCTATCTTCTCATGTCTTTTTGGCCAGAGTACACAATCTCTCTATTCTACAAATGTCCAGTATTTCTCTCATTGTGCAAATCAGTGTTAGTAAGTCTTTATATTCTCAGTACATTATAGCTTAATAGATCACAGATGGTAGTGAGTTAATGTGGAATGAATCCATAGATTATATCCAGTTTGGATGACAAGTTCTAACCTTTGTGTTTAATGTCACATACTTAGTATCTACACATTATCAAATTAAGGTGTAACGAGTATTTAATAATTACAAAGTGGTGAAATGGAATTCTCCTTTATCATCATCTTAAAGAGCTTGGGAGGGTGCTCTAAGGGGGGGTCCTGGTGGTCTGGAACCCCCCCCCCCTTTTCATTAGAAAATTCCAACCCTTTTTCTTTAATGCATTATTGTACTCCTTCAATTTTGTATCACAAAATTTTATATATTTTTCTAAATGTATATTTATTGCAGTTTATACTATAAAATCTTCTATATGTATATTATTGCTATATTACTTTTCCACTAACTTTCCTTGACAAAAATAAATAAAGGTGGGCAGTTGTACCACAAAAAGTTGCGGTGCAACTTGTGCCGCAACTATTTTTGGTTACGATGGGCAGTTGCGCCGCACATTTTTCCAGAGAGTTACGGAACTGGTTGCGGCACAACTTTTACAAGCATTTTCAAGCGCAACGCGCTAAATTTTTCGGCAGTAATTGAAAATTGGAATACGACCGCATAAACAAATGGGCATCCCTAGAACCGCGCATTACGAAAATTTCTGTTTCTGACGGAATGATTTAGCATTCACATGATACAGGTCGGGCAGCATATTTCTGAACTGTAAACCAGATGAGACCTCCTCCCCCCATCACTCCCACACTCCCCTTTCCTCGCTGTAGTTGCCAGATTTCATCTTTCACATAAACTCTAGAAACTAGTGTTAATGTGAAAGATGAAATCTGGCAACTATAGCGAGGGAATGGGAGGGAGGAATGATTCATATCATAACCAGTCAGGCAGTCAGTAACACTGCAGTTAAGGCGTCAGTTTCTTGTTGTTTTGTTTCTTGTTATTACAAGTATTATGGATCGTTTTGTGACGAGGAGGAGTCTGTGGCCGGCAGCAGTGATCCTGCCGCTGCCGACCAGGACATGGACACGGAAGTTGAAGTGACTGAGACTGTTGACAGCCAGTCCACTGAGACTGAGGCCAGTGGCAGTGAGGCATTGTTTTGTAATTTTGTAATTAAATATTGATAATATTAACTTTTTTGTATCAATTATATTTTGTTTTACTTGTAAGTACTGTAGGCAATTTTTTTTAAATTTAGTATGTTTATTTATTTATTTTTTAAAGTTGCGGTTGTGCGTGCGGCGAAACTTTTTGAAAATGGTTGCGGTGCAACTGTGTCAGCAGAGTTACAGTTGCGGAGCAAAAAAAAAAAAAAAGTCGCGCGTGCCCACCTTTGTAAATATCCTCCCTAGTTATAAAAAATAATATAAAGTTTGCATATCACCTACACGCTTATGTTAGGTCACTACAGTTGACCCTTCACGAGGTGTACCCCGACAGTTGGTGCCATAAGTGACCTGATCCGGTAGTTCACCACACCAGTTGACCTCGGATTATCAGCTCAAAGTGATCTGAGGGGCGGTGGGTTACGCCTGTACCTAACAGCTTCCGGGCCCACGATAGTTTGCCATACAGCAATAGCTCACAGGAGAGGTGTTAATTAAAGTGAAACGTCTGAGACTATTTCTGTTCACCGATCGATCATGTCTCTGTTACGCAGTGTTGGTAAGTACTGGACATGCACTGGATCCTGAATGTATCTGAACCTGCTCCAGTGTTGGTCAAGTCTGGCCTTGAAAGAGCACACACTTGGCGCTGTCACAACACTCTGGCAGGTTGTTCCAAGAGTTACATTGATTTACTTTACAAAAATGATTGCTTCACAGTTTATCGATTTCATTTATGTCAAAGATTAACACGGCCACCATCTAGGTCAAGTAATCGGATGGGGGCTGCACGTGTGTTTAGGTGATGTCCTAGATTAATAAGTGAATGTCAGTCACAGTGAGGTGGCAGAGTAGCTCAGTTTATTCCAAGAGTTCGATCAAAGAGGACGGAGCCGGTATCTTCGTACATTGGAATCAGTACAACCAGAACTCTGCTCTGGTGAAATTACATCATGTAAACTTATTGCAGTGTTGTGTCCTACCCCTGAAAGGAACATGCAAAAGTCAGACTATCAAGTTCTTGACAATGATTCACAGAGCACTTTGCAGAACTCATGCAAAGATAATGATGTAGGAAATATTGTAAGTGGTAAAGTCAAACTTAACTCTGTCTATTAATGACAAAGTTAAATACCTGAAGACACATTTTAGGCCATACACTGGTTATAAATACTAAAGTGAAACTAGTAAAAGGAAAAAAATGCTCCAGTGAAGACCTTGATATTTCAATCATCTTGGCTTGATAAATAAAAGTGGCTTGTATACAGTGATGTTACACCTGATGAATTCTGCAAGTATTGTGTTATCACTCCAAAAGATTCCTGCATGAATAAAACAGGAGCTTTGTTAACCAAGTCGTTCACCAACCTAAGCAAGGCCACTGGGAAAGATGACTTCCGAGATAGGCTGGAGCTACACTATGTCAGCTTCATCAGGACCCAACAAATTCAGTGACATATTTGGTATCATCTCAGAAAAAAACGAGCTATTTGAGAAGAACCTACACATATTGAGACTTAGTCAAGGCAAGATATTCCATTGCGAGGCCATAGGGATGATTCATCATCAAAATCTATAAACAAAGGGAACTTCTTGGCAGTGCTAGATCTACCAGCTGAGAGTGATAAAATACTGCAAGATCACTTCCTAATAGCAGGAAAAACTACCAGTGTACCTCAAAGATGGTGCAAAATGAAATTATCAAAATCATTATTGATTACACTGTTTCTGTCCTTAAAAAACCTCTCATGGATGATGATGCAGTATTTTCTATCATCGCAGATGAAGTTACAGATAAATTTGCTAATCAAGAAGTAGGAAGTTTGTTTAAGGTTTGTGGATCAAATAAAATCAGAAAACAAGGAAATCTTAATTGATTTTGTTCATCTAGAATGTGTAAATGGTGTGAGTATAACTAATGCTATAATTTCTTCACTGAAGCAGTGGTCTGGACATACATAAAATTCGTGGACAGTCCTATGGTGGAGCAAGTGTCATGTCATCAGGAAAGGCAAGAGTTCATGGCAGAATCAAAAGCCTAGTGCCAACTGCATTATACACATATTTAGTCATGTGTTAAATCTGAGCATTGCATCTTCTTACAGGGTTGCTTCCATCCATAACATGGTTTATTTTCTGAACAAAATATTTTTGTTCTTTGACCTTTCACCAAAATGACAAAGAATGCTGGATTGAGTTTTGGAGAAGAATACAGACTCAAGGCGATTATCCAAACTTTAAGAACTGTAAGACATGATGTGTGGAAAGACATACACGTCTTGATACTTTTCAAGAACTGTACTTTTATGTGGCTCTTACCCTGGATTGCATTATTGACCCACCATCATTCCCAGAGAAGTACAGAAGGAATGAAACTGAGGGTGTTGATGTTGATCAGATTGAAGATTGGTCTTGGGATCGTGATACCAGGGTAAAGGCTCAAGGACTCTTTATTCAACGTGGGGTCTTCTACCAACACCGTGGCTCTCCAAACTATGAGAAGCATGTTGGAAGTTCTTTGATCTCTGGCAACAAAACTACAAAAACGATATCAGGACATTTACCAAGTGTCAGTCCTTTTTGTATCTGATATCTTTAGTCACAGAACATAGATCTGAGTGTGTGTAACTCTGGTTTTAGAGGCAGAATGCTGACCAGTTGCCGACCAGCCTGCTTAGATGACTTAAGGTGGTGGATGGGGATCAGTTTCCAAATATTGCCATCCTGCTTAGAATAGGATGCACAGTACCAATTAGAAGCTGTGAAGCAGAAGATTATTTAGTGTACTTGGAAGAACAAAACATTCCTGCGAGCCACCATGTCAGAGCAACTCATTGGCCTCCTGCTGCTGCACCTTCACCAGAGCTGTGATTTTGGCATAGATGCCATTTGCCAAAAGTTCTTTCAGAAAAATTTCCGAAGGATGTACAGTATTATGGTTCTGTACTTCATGACTAACTTCAATTTTATTTCTATGTAATAATTTGCAAATTTCTCTTAAATAAAAGAGTAGTATTGTGCTGTACCTTTGTTGAAACTGTTCTTTTATTCTGAATGTCTTCCACTTTCAGTTATAGTAAATTAAGGTAAAATGTAATTACTATTGACCTCAGAATATCTCCTAATATCAAGTGCACATTCCCTCAAAATGCCCATGATAATGGTCAACTCTTGAAAATATTTTTGGAGGGCTTATAGTGCCCCCCAATCAGGTGGATGGGCTTGCTGTGCCTGCCATGTTCCCCCACCCACAACTTCTTGGACCCCCCCACCCCCCTTTTTATATTCCTGGATCCGCTCCTGTGCCACTTCACGTGCTGAAGAAAATATATTTCATCTTGTGTTTATCCGAAGAAAAATTGAGGGATGGCGATTCAGAAATCTTCCTATTGTTCTTCAAGTTTGGTTGTAAATCGTAAACATACTTTAGGTAATGATCTGCTTGTATTTCAATAGCTAATGTAATCAACTGTGTACAGAACCACTAAATATTATCCATTAGCTAAGTATTACTAATACAGGTACTTATCTTATGATTACTGTACTGTACAATATTTGGAGAAGGTGGGCAGGTTGCTTTAAGCTTTTGACACAGTACTGTACGGTATTATACAGGACGATCAGATTACCATTCATGGGTGAAATTGTAACAATGTTTGGGTGCGTCTTTACTAGCACTCAATATTTTCTATAAGTTGAAATACATTTAATTATCTCTATTTAAACCACTTAAATTGCTGTGGCTTCAATGTGAAGTGAAGAACTTAGGTTGGTTACAGTGGGAACCTTTAACCTCCACATTGCAACCAATTTCACACTTTTTACCACCCATAATGATAATTAATATCCTCGCCACCACCCATTTCTTTAGTCAGGTACTGGGTAGTGTGCTTCACATCTTGGTGAGGATGCATTTTACATCTAACTTTATCCTTACCGGTATTGCCATTTGCCAGCTTACTGGCCGGTCGGGCAGTTGGTCACTTCTCTGTTTTATGTGTTTTTTCTTCTCTTGGGATATGGTTAATATTTAAATGAAAACAAAATAGCCTGTACTGATTTTGTCCTTTTCAGTAAATTCTGGAGGTGATTGTGAAACTGGGGAAGGCCATGAGAAGGCGGAGACAGAAACTCAGGAAAAGACAGAAGGAACTACTGATACAGATCATAAAGATGAGTGCAAAAATAAAGAAGACAAAGGCAAAGATGACAAAACTAAAGAAGACAAGACTAAAGAAGACAAGACTAAAGAAGACAAGACTAAAGAAGACAAGGATGGATCACTATCACAAGAATATGGTTTCACAGTCAAGATTCGACCCCCTACCGGCGACCCCTTCGAGATCCAGGTAGTTATGTTTGCTATTGTAATGTGTGAACAATAAACTACATGTGGTGCAATCCATAGATATTGTTCCCATGTGTGGTATTGGGCCAAAGTTATCGCCATGTTACCACTATTTTCAAAAGTTTTACCAATGAATGATGCACACATTTATTGTGACAATGAAAGAATGATTTACTGTCAGGCATAGTAACCAAAAAAAGGGGGGTGGGGGGAGGGAGATTGAGGCAGACTAAGCAAATGTTTTGTGAGACCATCATAGGGGCAAGTGCATTTGTAGATTCACTCTCTCGAGTGTCTATATATATTTTTGCTTTATTTACTTTGTTGCAAATAGTGAAGTCTGTTTCATTCAAGTTTTTTCCTGGGATTTCTGTATTTTTAGATATCAAAATATATGGTGCTATCCTGATGGCAGATGGCTAGTGACCATGGCCCTTCACTGTACAGTACCTGTAATTATCAATCCTTCCAGATTTTTTTATCTGCTGGATCTCCACTTTTGATTTACTTCATCCATCCCAATCTCTGGCTTCATCTGGCCCTCCTACCCTTAATTTTACCATTTATTGTCTCTATTATCTGTACTATGAATTTCCTGTACAGTTTTTTTCTCAATGCTCTTCATTTATGGGCAAATTATAAAATATGTTAAATGAGAATGTGTATGATGCTTAGTCTAAAAAATATACAGTGGTCCCTCAGTTAACGAGCACAATCCGTTCTAGAAGGTTGCTCGTTAACCGAAACCATTGTTTCAATGGGTTTTTGGGTAATTGGTTCCAGCTCACTGAAAATTGCCTAAATTCAACAAAAAAGGTAGAAAAATACACTGACTTTGAGGTGTGTATGTAGGAGGCTCCTGGATGATGATGATGATGATGATGATGGGATTTAGAATGGGGGTGGAGGAGAAGGAAGAAGAGAAGGCATTGGGGTGGAAGAGAAGTCACCCCATTGGCGCCATTTCACCCATAACATTTTAGTTCTCTTGGTATAATTCAAGATTATTTTCTTTAAATCAACACTGCACTGCATTATATATTGTCAATATGTAAAATATATTTCATAATGGCCAATAATTTGCTTGGAAACACAGAAAAAAGCATTTAGTTGGAGAGTCTCAAGCAAGATGTTACCTCCACTGAAAAGACACAAAGACTGACGCCTGTATGGTGTGTTGAGAGGCTGGATGGCGCGCATAAAACAAGTTTCATTACCTTCATTTATGTTCAATAATTGTTAAAATGACTAAAAAATTTAATATTAAACTTTTAAAATTAGTGAATAGTATAAACTTCTTGATATTTGCTAAAATGGTAAGGAATTTAAGCCCTAGAACCGGTTAATGTATTGGCAGACTAATACTACAGCTGGTGGACCGCCAAATGCAAGCGAAAACATGTTGAGGTCGGCTCGTAAGAAACTTATGGAAGGTAACTCGTTAACAGAAATCTCGTTAACCGAGGGACCACTGTACGGTATATAAAATTAAGGATTTATTGTTTTTATGCCAAAGAAATATTTTTGTCATTGGAAAGAAGTCAGTGGGAAGACCTTTCTTGTTTGATGTAGTAATCTTGGAAGTCCTTTACTGTATAAGACAAACAGAAGGATTGAATTCCTTTTAAAATGTGACTTTAATTGTCAATATCAAATGAACTTGTATCCACAAACATAACCACCAGGAACATGTTTGGCCACAATCTGTCTGTTCCACATGCAGCTGCTTATTGTCACTGCTCATGCCTTGCAAATTCAGACTAATTAAGAGATGTGGACAAAACTGTGTAGTAGTGAAAGTATTACGTAGGTGTCTTTTCATTCAAATCGCGTGAATTATCATTTGTCTCCTGCCAAGACAATGATGTAACACACTTGAATGGTAAGAATTGGAGGATCAATTGTCTAGCCACATTGCATCATATCAATAAAAAATGTAGTTAATTATAAGATTTGCTAAAAAATATTATATTATCAGTATATATACAGTTAACCCTCACTTTACGCGGTTAATGTAACCCGGAGGGTCCCGCGTAAAGTGAGAAACGCGTAAAGTGAATAACATAACATATGGGATTAATTGAAATGGAGTCCGGGCCGATCCCCAAACTCCACTTTTTGACGACACACAACTATGTTGTAGTAAAAATATTATCTTAACTTTATGATGGTATGCACACACAATTAATACCGTAATTAAGAGAAATATCAATAATATTAGGTTTTTTAACACTTACATTAGTAGAAAAAATGGCTGGGCACACGGGGATGGGCGGTTGGTTCCGAGGCAGAGGGCAGATTATTGGCCCTCACCTGTGTCACTTGTATCAATTGTATCACTATCCACCACAGAGGCTTGCAGGGCCTCTTTGTCAAACTCCCCAAAGTCCATATAAGTCCATATCCTCACCATAATTATCACTATCACTGACTTGGGGCGGGTGAAGAACTGGTAATGTTTTGATGACTGGGCGACCTTGTGCGCACCATGTTCGCGCCGCTTACACAACATGGCGGATGGCGGGAGGTTTGGATCCAAAAATGGCGCGGCTCGCCAGCCGCTCTCCGCATAAAGGGGTACACGCACCGCGGAATGTGAGCATCCTGGGTTCCGGCAGGGCACCGCGTAAACGTGGAAACGCGGAATGTGGGACCGCGTAAAGTGAGGGTTAACTGTACTGTACAATATTCATTGGCAAACTAGCATTTACGCTGGTCAGATACTTAATGTTGCCAAAATTTTGTTACTAATGATACCATGCCATGCTGTGTATATAAAAAAAGATTGACCAACAACAAAAAGGGAGAGACAGACAGAGGGAGGGAGGGATGGATGGATGGAGAGAAAGAAACAGATTCAAGAAAATAGGAGGAGGGGAGCAAGACAAAGAGGAAGGTGAAAGTATTTAGAGTTAGAGAATAGAAGGCCATGGAAGAACTAAGAGAGGGAGGGAGAAAGAGAGATACAGTGAGGAAGCTTATCTGTACTCTACAAACAGAATTTTGCAAAAAGGTTATTACCACAGTTGTACACACACACTACTACTACTACTTTAATGTCACTTGGAATCGAGTATGACAATCATCCAGCTATGATACAATGATACGAGTTATTAGGGATGTCACCTAGGTTGGGGAATTTTGAGGTGACCAAAGAGACCGATACGAGACCCGCAGCGTTGTTCACATTTGTTGCACATGTGGAGGGCTTCTTCTGCTGCGGGAGGGGCGGTGGCAGCGTCTTTCCGGCTTTGGCGCTTATCTACCTCGGTTTGCAGTCGGGCTAACTTGAAAGTATTGACACCTTCTCGTGTGGTGCTCCTCCAAGCATTACGATGTGAAGTATTCATGTCCCAGATGAGGGGGTCGATTTGGCACTTTTTCAGGTTTATCTTAAAACTATCCTTATACCTTTTCAATTGCCTGTCTGGTGTTACGTTTACTATTCGTTAGGTGACTGTAAAGTAGCTGCTTTGGCAGTCTACTGTCATCCATGTGGGTAACATGGCCAGTCAACGTAGTTGTTCATGGATAATGGTAGCCTCGATACTCATACAGTTGGTGTCAGCAAGAATACTGGCATTTGTTCTCTTGTCTTCCCAGCAAACTCGTAGGATGGAACGTAGATTACGTTGGTGAAAGTTTTCAAGTGCCTTGAGGTGCCTCCTATGTGTGTGTGACCCGTCTCACTGCCATATAGCAAGGTGGGGAGGACCACTGCTTGATATACGTGCAGCCCCTGTAGATAATTTGAGCTCCTTACAGCTGAAGACACGATTTCGGAGTCTGCCAAAGGCTTGAGATGCACATCTGACCTGATGTTGAATCTCTTCATCGATGTCTGCGGTGGTGGACAGGTGGGAGGTGAGATACTAGAAAGTGGGTAACATTAGAGAGGGTATTACCATTTAGCTGGATGGATGGTGGATGTGTGTGTGAACCAGGGGCATGTTGAAAGAGAATCTAAGTCTTAAGTACATTCACCTCATGGCTGAAGTGTGCATACTCCTCTGTGTCGGTGTTCAGGATCTCCTGTAGGTTTTGTTCAGTGTGAGCAACAAGGGTGAGGTCGTCTGCATACTGAAGTTCAGTAATGGAGGTTGCCGACACCTTTGTTCTTGCCTGGAGTCGTCTTATGTTGAAAAGACCCCCCTTCACCCGGTACTCGATGTTCACCCTGCTGGCTAAATTGGCACTGGCACGAGTAAGGAAGGCAACCAAAAAGATGGAAAAGAGAGTTGGTGTCAGTACACACCCTTGTTTAACCCCTGTTTGGATGGGGAAGAACTTTGACTGGGTGCCGTTGAGCAGGACACTGCCGTTCATACCATCGTGGAGTTGCCTCACATTGGCGATGAATTTTGGTGGGCAGCCAAAGGGCTTCCCTTTTGGCCGAGTCGAAGACCTTGGTTAGGTCGATGAAAGCCATGTACAGGTCACGATGCTGTTCTCTGCACTTTTCCTGTATCTGGCGGGCAGCAAAGATCATGTCAGTGGTGCCATGTGATGGTCTAAAACCACATTGAGATTCTGGGAGGAAGTTTTCCGCCTCAGGAAGAAGTCTGTTGAGGAGGACTCGGGCAATAATCTTGCCAGCTATAGACAGCAGAGAGATCCCTCGGTAGTTGCCACAGTCTGACCGGTCTAACCTTGTTCTTATAAATATTGACAATGGAGGCATATTTAAGAGCTGTGGGGGGGGGGGATTTCCTCCTTTTCCCATATATTCTCCAGGAAAGAGTGGAGACGGCTGGTTAAGCAGAGGTCCTCCTGCTTTATACACCTCGGCTGGAATTTCATCAGGCCCTAAGGCTTTTATTTTCCTCTGTTTGATGGCAGTAGCTATCTCATCCAGGGATGGAGGATAGCTGAGGTGGGTCAGCTCTGGATGCCGAGGGACCTGCTGGGTAGTCAGGACATCCACATCGGTGTTTCGGTTGAGCAATGAATGGTAGTGCTCTTCCCAGCACTGAAGGAGGCCTTCATCGTCTTTAATTATGAGTTTACCATCAGATGAGCGGAGGGCGGCTGTGCCATGAGTGACTGGCCCATAAAATGTTTTGCTCATCTTGTGCTGATCTGCAAGTTTGTGCTTCACATGCTTTATTTTTAAGTCCGTCACTCTTTAGATTGTGAAATTCTCGCTGGGCTGCCGCTTTCTTCTTGCGGAAGGTATCGGTTTTGATCCGAGACTGAGGGTTGTTCTTCCAGTAAGTAAAAGCAGCTTGCTTATCATCGATGAGTACTTTGATTGCCAGGTCATTTTCATTAAACCAGTCCTGGTGTATTCTTTTGATCTGGCCGAGGGTCTCTCTGCAGGTTTTTGTCATAACAGAAATATATTACGAGTGTCCCATTCTGCACTGGGATTCACATTGTTTGCTGTCGAGTGTTTATAAGCCCATGTTCAAGATGCTCTCTGAAAGCATGTGCTACCACTGGATCCTCCAGATGCTTAGTATTTAAACCTCTTCTGGAGGCTTGCTGCCTTCGCCGTTTTCGGGCAACGTGAAGTGAGATCTTGGATCTGACAAGTCGATCAGTGTCACAATGGTGTGAGCCACGTATGGCACGGGTGATGACGACATCTCGATGATCTCTCTCTGACAATGATGTAGTCGATGAGATGCCAGTGTTTGGATCGTGGGTGTTGCCACGAACCCTTGAACTTGTCGGCCTGCCTAAATAAGGTATTGGTGATAGTGAGGTTGTGTGCAGTACACTTGCTGAGGAGTAGGCCATTGGGATTACACTTGCCTAGTCCATTTCTCCCTATGGTTCCCTGTCAAATATTAGCATATCTGCAACTCTGGCATTGAAGTTGCCAGGGAGCACAACCTTGTTTTCTCTGAAGATTGAGGTTTGCACTCTGTCGAGGTTGGAGTAAATGGCCTCCTTGATGTCATCCTCTTCATCCAGTGTTGGGGCATATGCACTGATGAAGAAGGCATGACGTGAGTAATTCAGTGGGACTCAAAGTGTCATGAGGTGCTCGTTGGTCCCAATGGGCATTTCAGTTAGCCTGTGTAGGATGCGTTGGCGGATGGCAACGTCAAATCCATAAATGAGGTTTCTCTCCGTAGCAGGCTTGCCCTTCCAGAAGAAGGTGTAGGCAGATCCCCGTTCTGTAAGTTGGCCCTCATCTGGGAGCCGGGAATTACTGATGGCTGCTATGTCGATGTTATACCTAGCCAGCTCTTTGGCCACAAGGGCAGTTCTTCTTTCAGGATGAGCATTTGTGCCAGTATCCAGGAGGGTCCTGACATTCCATGCAGCAACCATAAGAGGTTGAATGGATTGTTTTTGATTGGATCTGTGATTTTGGTTTCGTTTTCGACCACATAAGGATGACCTTACTGGGTGTGGTTGCCCAGTTAGGTTGGGTTTTTAGGCAGGCTATGTTTAGGGCACCTTTTTTCGCTCCCTCCTCATGTGGGGTGAGCAGAGTGGCTCCCCGAAAGGGCTGCTCAGTTGCACAGACAGGACCGGATTGCACTGCTGCCTAGGTCACAGTGCATAAACGACCATCTTATCTGTGCCGCCCATGTGCAGAGTTGTGACTAGAGACTCCCGACAGTCATCCCTGCCTGTCCCCGTAGCCATTCATCCATCGCCATAGGACTTTTGGGGGTATAGGGGGGGGGGTGATGATGATGAGGTATGATGAGCTGGGTGATGGCTGCTTGTGAGTTGATTTATGTGGTGAGACAGGAGCACAGGCTGCAATCACACATCTTGGCTCTCCCTTTTCCTGATCCAGTGGTGCAAGTGTTGCAACGACGGGGGAGAGGGAGAGTTGCAGTGGACTGCCGATTGCCCAGTTTGTTGGGTTTCGCCTTAGTAGCCTGTCCATCATGCATTGCCTTCGTCATCCGGTGTAGTCATTGGGTTCCTTGGTGGTCACCTCTTCTGCCTACACCGCTGTTGGGGTCTTGTTGGAGCCCTGTAAGCATGTCTGCCTGATGCAGGGGTCCACCGCAGATTTTTTGTTTGGGGTTTACTCCTGTAGTCTTCTACCTACCAAGGTATAAGGTATGGTTGATGGTGATGTGGTTGTTGGTGGCCCAGTTTTGGAGACTTCAATATATCCTGGAGAGCAGTGTAATCATGAGTCGAGTTGTTCACACTGATCCCAATGGTGGAGTTGTCGACATATTTCCAGCAAACAGAGGTTTTTCTTAGGGCATCATTGATAAGCATAAGGAAGCAGAGTGGTCCCATCTTGGCGCCTTGGAGGGCGCCACAGATGAGTGAATTGAAAAATGGAGGCAGCCCCTTGAAAGCGTACGGCCTGGCGTCGGTCACTAAGGAAGTTTGTAAGCCATAATATAGGACTTCTTCGAAACCCGGGGCCGATAGCTTTGTTGATGGTTAAATTGTGGTTGACTAGGTCAAATGCTTTGGTGAAGTCAATAAAGGCGACATCCACAGATGTCTTTCGTTTTTCCAGATGGTGGTATTTGTAGTTGAGAAAGCTGACAAGAACAGTGAGCAGTTGAGGAAGTTTTCATATTGCCAAATTGCTGAGGATCTATGGCGCCTGCAATATCAGCATAGGCCCAGTCAAAAGCAAAACTTTTGCATATTAAGCTGGGTATTGGAGTGATGGCAATTGGTTTTAGTTCATTTAATGATATGTGTTGGTTGACTTGGGCACATGAGAGGTTGTCCAGTCAGCTGGGCATCTTGCTTGGCTGAGGGAAGCATTGATGATGGAGCAGAGGGGTTTACCTAGTTCCGGGGAGTTTCATTGGTAAGTCAATGGGGGTAATGGAGTGCTTTAGCTTCAGTTTGTCCAGATGTTTTGCTACTTCAAATTCTTCCACTAAGTCGGTGCGAAAGGGGGCTGGTAGGTAAGTGGGGAGACTGGTTGTGTCAAGCCTGGGGAGTTTCTGGCATATAGTTGCAAAATGGTTGTGTGCACACATGCATGCATGCACATGAAGGTCTCTCATATTTATAGATTTCTTTATATCAGTTAAACTAATTTCTTTGTATTTACCTTGTATATAAGGTGGAGCTGACAGAGTATTTTTCGAAACTAATCATTTTGTTTCAGATTTTTTAACAATTCATCTACATCATACAAAAAAATAACTTATGAATGATCTGCAAATCAGGTTAGCAGCATGGAACTGGTATATGAGATTCACCAGCTCTTGATGGACCGTGAGGACACCTGCCACCGCACATGCTTCTCCCTACATCTGAATGGCCAGACTCTGGATAATTTTGCAGAACTCAAAACTATTGAGGGCCTCAAGGTAAATAGTGCCTTGGGAAAAATTCTAAATTTGAATATTTTTTGCATTTAAAGTATTAATACTACAGTACAGTAACTAATTTTCTTTTGTGTTTACCATCCCCATAAAGTTTCTTGCTTTTCCAAATGAAAATGTTTGTTGACCACTTACACATTAGAACTTATTTGGGAAACTTATCTCACCTAATAGCTATCTTAGTAATCTTTCACTCACTTAGTCTTAGGTTCAGATATACTGTATATGCCTTGTTAACATGCAGTTTACAGTATTTTTTTGGGGGTATTACTTTTCCTTTGGCCACATGGGAAAGAAGTTTTGAGCAGTGTTTTGACGTCTGAATCAGTTTGTGTTAAAACTCACCTTATTTGTGTTAAATTTACATGTACAATGAAAGACAAAAGTTGTGTCGTGAAATTTGGTGAAAACATATGGCGAAGGGCTAAACCTTTGGTGCGCTCTGCCTTGTGGAAGGGCTCTCATAATGTTTCATTAGTTATATTTAATCTTCGGACAAAACCGCGACACAACTTTTGTCTTTGATTGTACATGCCTTAAGTGTTGTTCATTTCTCTGGACCTTTATACTATACTCTTGACTTCTGAAATTGCTTTCAAATTACAGTACTGTAATTTTGCTTTTCTGAGTCTTATCTCACTATTATATGTGGTAACTGAAGTTGAGAACATAATTATTATAGATTGTATGATTTCAATAAAGCAAATGTACAGTATATTGCACAAAATACTGTTCTTAAGAGTATATCTTGCCAAACGTCTTGCTGGCTGACATACAAATAATTTTTATCCTGCTACATAAATGAAAATTTTGTCTTTGAATTGAAAATTACTACTTGAAAATATCATTCTGTATGAGCCCATTGTTTGAAATAAAAATAGTACGGCATCCACATGTGCGATATTGTATTGAAGCTATTGTTCTGCTGGGGCATACAAGTTGCTTATGGAACACAATGGTCACCAGTTTAGCTGTGTTCAATATGGTACTGAGGTGTTGCCACATGCCACATATTTTTCTTTACATTAAGATTTCTACTTGTCCTTTTGGTCTATTTTTTTTCTTTTTAAATTAAGGATCTACTCATCTCAGATGATTATACTAAACTTAGTATAAAGACTTGTCATATGTTATTTCTGTGAATCTATATGCTGCAAACAAATGTATCCCTTTCTTAGAAAGTTTTCATTCATTTATATTTCCCCATTTTCTCTCCCACTAATACAATTGGTATTTTTTATATTGTTCTCTCATTAATAACATTTCCTGCCACCCTCCCATACAAAGGCCCATAAAAGAATAGCACACTACATAAATACAGCACACCCTAAGTAACCTACCCCTATTTTCCCCCAAACACATACATAATGTATAACATCCTTTGTAATTAATAGACTACATTACAACCAAATCCCATTTTGGAAGCACCAGCTTAAACATCTATCTCATGGAATATAGCTTCCATAGAGAACTGAGAATTTACTTAATGAGACTGATGTGGATACCACCCCCTCAGTCACTAGTCATAATCCAACTTGCCCAAAAGCCTTTGTCCAAACTGCAGCTCGGCCCCTCACACCATTTAATAGCTTCCTGCCCATACCCAACACAACAAACTCATCATTATCAACATTTACAAGGTATCACTGGGCGTGAATTTTAAAACTGCTGGCTTATTGGAAGTTTTCTTATAAGGAATTAAACCTGGGCAATGTAATGAAAATTATTATGGGTACTTATTCCCCCAAAGGTTTATTACTCGATAAATTTTATTCATTATCTCCTTTCTCTTTATAAAGGGTAACTATGGATACCTTCTGTCATTCCTTTGTCACCCTTACCTGTCACATACACACATTCACTCCACATTTGTTATCCATTCTCTCTATTCCACCTTCTGTCCTTAGCATTTCAACTGTGATTTCATCCACTTTTGGAGACTTATCATCCTAGATCTTATTATTCTCTGACCACCTCCTAACTTATTTGTTTTTTCCTTTTCACTTTTGACACTATTCACTGGTTTTATCTTGCATAGTCTTGACATATACAATATTAAAGGTTATGCAGATTTCACCTCATCCGACCTTGCGTGGATTTTTAACACCCAAGATGATGGTTTGAGATGCTTCAATTTTCACTTGAGCATTTACATTCTTGTTTTTCCAATTTGTAGATAATATTGATACTAATACACCAATATTTATTGGATGTTATGACATATTGGATTACTGTACCATATGATACTTAACTATGTAATCTTGTTTGCATAGCAACATCTCGTTGTGTGATGCCATCCTTGTACAGTACTGTATATTTTTCTTTGGTGCTCCCAGGTCCACCAGACTTATGATCCTGTGGGGTTTGCTGTAACTTGAGATTTGGCATATTTCACAGCAAATGTTTGTAATTACTTTATAGAGCTCTTGTCTTGTGAATTTTTCAGGATTCTTGTGTCATCATGTGTCATGTAGGATACTTTTAAACATTATTTTACTTTATTCTGCAGGAAGGATCAATCATAAAAGTGCAAGAAGATCCTTACACAGTACGAGAGGCCAGAATCCATGTTCGTCATGTACGAGATTTACTCAAGTCTCTGGACCCAATAGATGCTTACAATGGTGCTGACTGTGCTTCCTTATCCTTCCTGAATGTAGTCACTCAGGGGGATATCCTGGGTTAGTATGTTGACACTATTTGCCCACTGATTGACCCTTTCTACATAATGGGAGTAAACCCTTGAAATGCTCTCCGTCCAATCAGATCATGAACCTGATATTTCTAAATCCAAATTTTAATTATAAGTCTTCATCACTTCAAAGTGCTCTCCTATGTGGGGTTCCTGGATGAGTTGTAAAATAGTTACTTTCCTTCAGTATTTTAGGGAGTTATCATTTATTGTACTTTGTCTATGTTACCAACTGTGATGACAGATGACTTGAATCAGTTGGATTTTGTTTACTTACAGTACAGTACTATACTGAATGGATACTACGGTAAAGAAGAAAAATGGCTTCTTAGATATAAGAATGCAAACTTTTTCTCAATGAATTATCACTATTTACTTAGTATTATTTCTAATTTTTCAGAAAAGAAAAAAACTCCAGTAGAATCAGTAGACTGCACACCTCCAAAATACATCCTGCCAGGCTGCAAAGAGCGACCCTTCTCCCCCCTGCAACCATTTGCCAAGGAGCAGAAAACTCCACAGTGCCTCAAGGTACAGCACTAAGAACCATTCATGGTAAACTCCAGTAAGACAATTATTCAACTCAAGCTCACAGCTCTACATATATCCCTCCAAATTTTCATCAATGTTTTCACTTTTTTGTAATAAGTGTACATGACTACAAAGTGCTCTAGTGGTACAGTAAAATTTCAACCTTTTCTTGTGACATGTCCATATAATGATATAGTAGAGGTATGTTCTTGTGTCTAACAGCTGATCAGGACTCGTTTTGTGTATATATTTGTCTGTGTACCATAGTCTTTTACCAAGCATTGCGAAGTTGCTTGCAAATGAAAGTTTAAACAAAGTATCTAATCATTTACTGTACTTCATTTTTCCAACACCACCATAAGTTTACTTTTAGTTCCTCATAATCTGCATTCAAAGAGTTTTTGTTAAACCGTAATTTGTTACTCTGTATTATTTTTGTGATTTAATGTACTACAGTAAGACCTTATACAATAGGGGGGAAAACACACACACACCAGAATAATCCTTCTGATCACAGAGTTATGTGCACCCCCAAACCAGTATTGGGCCTGTAGCTAACAGCCCCCATTATAGCTGTGTTCTCAACATAGAGAGGGTTAAAGACGAGCCATATCTGCAGATTTATATCATTGTACTCTACAGTATATTTTAAATTGCCCATTATACAAAATAAGAAAAGTATACTGCATTACAGGTCCTTACCATGAGTGGTTGGAACCCTCCTCCAGGTCCTCGGAAACTACATGGTGACCTCCTGTATTTGTATGTGATAACACTGGAGGGGAAACCCTACCATATTACATCCTCCACTTGGGGCTTCTACCTAAATCAGTAAGTATGATTTTTTTATTAATTTTGTTTTAAAATATGCAATAACAAATGTATATCAGTACATACATAATTCATTATTTCTCTCTCCCTGTCTCTGTTAGTCAAGTGAGTGTTAATATAGTACAGGCATCCTCCGCGTTATGGAATCTGGTTACGGAATTTTTATATTATGGCCATATTTCGGGTTATGAAAAAACTTGCCCTTTACAGAATTTTGGTAATAAAAAAAAAAAAAAGACAGCATTTAACCCAATTTTTTTACAAAATTGTAGAAATTATTTCGTGTGGATTATTTGTGGTAGCCACAAGACTGTTGGAAGGCTGCTTACCTCCCCAGTTGCCAGCAACCACCCCAACAATGGCACTGCTCAGTTAGAATTCTTTTCCCAGCTTATGTTCAGTTATGCGTCTGTGTTCAAGACTTTATTCTCCCTCGTGGAATTTTGGTTAATTTATTAAGATTTTCAAAAGAAAAATTGCAAAATAGAAGAAAAAAATCTCAAATTATAAAATTTATTTCTTGTGGATTCTGGAGGTAGCTATAAGATGGCTGACAGGCAGCTCACCTCTGCTGATAGCAGGCCCACCACAACAATGGTGCTGGTCAGTTTGGATTCTTTCCCCAGTCTGTTCAGTATACTGTACTGTGTACCGTTATTTAAGAGAAGTGGAAACAGACCATCCAGTTCAAGTGAAAACAGTGGTGATAAAAGATTCTATAAAGGAATTACCTTGGACATTAAACTTGGTGTTTTAAGGAGGTAACTCCTAGAACTCTGATTGCACCACCTCATCGCACCACCTCCTGCAGCACTCAACATCGTTTCTGGGAAGTAAAATTTTAGTGTTTTGTTCATTTATTATCATGTTACATCATGAATGATTCATTGTATGTGGTTAAAACCATCTTATTTCATACATATACGTGCTTGTGTCACATTTTTGGGCCTCAAAAAATTTCCACAGGAATGCATCTCAGCTTTTATAATGGAAGTATAGTACAGTAGTACCCCGCTTAACGCGGTCAATTGAACCCACAGGGTACCGCGTTAAGTGAACAACAGAACATATGGGATTAATTCCAATAGAGGCTGGCCCGACCCCCAAACTCCACTTTTTGATGACACACTACTATGTTGTAGTAAAAATTTTATCTTAACTTTATGATGGTATGAACAAACAAGTAATATAGAAGAGGTTAGGTTAGGAAAAATAAAGGTTAGGAAAACTAAAAGTTATGTTGAACACTTACGTTAGTAGAAGAGATGGGTCGGCATACGGGGATGGAGGCTGCTTCCGAGGCAGAGGGCAGATTACTGGCCCTCAGGTGAATCACCATTACTAGGTACATCACTATCAGTTACAGTTGTCAGGGCTTCCCTGACAAATCCCTCAAAGTCACCTTCACTGCCACTATCACTGGCTCTGGCTGGCTGTGGTGGGTTGCGGGCGAAGAACTCGTTAATGCTTATTTGACGGCTAGTGTTAATGTTGTCTTGATACACCGTGATGTACGGCTCCATAGCCTGCACCAGCCGGGTATGGAAGACTTCATAGCGGTCATCATCATTGTCGCGGGAAAGGAAGGACTTCATTTTTTCTGCACACTCCATGGCACCCTTAATATCACTATGACTTAACTTGTGTTCTTCGGAGAATGACGCACCTTCTTCCTCTTCACTGACGTGCTCATCTTCCAACATCTCGTCGGCAGTCACTTCAGGATCTCTGAACACCTCCAGGATGTCTTCGTTGGTGGTCTCGGAGAAGCCTTCAGCTGTAATATTGTGCGCAGCTTCTCTGGCAAGGTCCACTGCTACTGCAACAGTCTGAACCTCACCAGTCACAGGTTGACTCCTCCTCTCACCTGGTATGCCATGCAACACATATCTCCATGCGTGACGAATCGTAGCAATAGACAGCTGATCCCATGCCTCCACCAAGAAGTCTACAGCTTGTTTGACGTTAAACTTCTTCCAAAACTGTTTGACGAGAACTTCTTGAGTCGCCACCTCTTGTTCCTTGTCCTCGTCGCTTTTACTCTCACTGTCGGTGTCACCCAGCTTACGCAACTCATCCTTGGTGTTGGTAGAATCGTTCAGGAGCTTGAACTTCTTTGCAGAGTATGCAGCTTTCACATTGCAGATCAACTCCTGGTCCATGGGCTGGATTAATGACGCAGTGTTGGGAGGAAGGAAGACCACTTTTACGTTGGGGTGATGATCCATAAGTAGGGGCGAGTGTCCAGGTGCGTTGTCAAGGAGCAACAAAATGTTGAATGGAACATTCTGTTGCTCGCAGAATTTCTTCACGTCGGGAACAAAACAGTCGTCAAACCAGAAGAGGGACAGAGAAGAGGATATCCACGCCTTACGTGCGGTTAGCCAGTGGACATTAAGCTTGTTCATGTCCATATTCTTGTAGGCGTGCGGCTTGCGGGCTGTGTGAATCACCGATAACTGGTTTACAGGTACCGAAGGCATTGGTGGTAAAGAGGACGGTGATGGGTTCCTTCTGCAACTTCCGACCCCTTACCTTGCTGGCAGACTGGACAACGAAGGTCTTGGAAGGTAGCTTTTTCCAGAAAAGACCAGATTCGTCCATGTTAAACACCTGGTCGTCAGTGTACTGTCCTTCCTCCATAACCTCACGTAAGAACGTAGGAAAATCTCTAGCCGCCACACGGTCAGCACTCGCTTCCTCACCACCAATGTTGATGTTGGTGATCTTGTTCCTCTTCTTAAACCTATGCAGCCAACCAGAGGAAGCATTGAAGGGTTTGGGCTCTGCAATTCCCAGCTTACGTGACACTGCTGCGTAAAGTTCACGTGCGTACTCCTGCACTGAGCGCGTGTCCACCGCCATGTTGCGTCGCGCCTGACGAATCAAATAACTCGCCAGCAAATTTTCCACCTTTACCAGCACCCTGTTCTGGCAATACTTGATCATTGAAGCACCTGCAGACTTTGTGATTTTCATGTGCTCTTTAATCTTGGCTGCATCCTTCTTAATAGTACGAATTGTAGATTCGTTGACGCCATGCTGGCGCGCGAGATCAGCTTGACGTGTTCCTTTCTCCAAATCTTGAATGAGCTGGTATTTCACTTCGTAGCTTAGGCCACGACGTGTCTTTTTGGGCTTAGGGTGGCTTGGTCCAGGTAAGGAAAGGTTTCTCTCTGGTGGCGGTGGTGGTCCGGCGGAAGCCATTTCACAGAACAATGGATGCACGTATACACGGGGTGACCTGGAGGGATGAAACTAGCGCGGCAGTGTCCTCTTTCCTCCCTCTCTCCCTCCCCGGGTGGACACGTCATATTACTTTAAACCAATTACAGCTAGCAGCAGAGGGGGGTAGGGATGCATGGCCAATCACAGTCCGATATGTCATATGACGTCAGTGATAACACAACAAAGACACACACTGCGCAACCTTACAGCGCTGCTTGCCCAGGCGGAGGGAGGCGGGAGGGGAGGGAGGAGGAGGAGGGAGAGGCGAGGCAGCGGGTGGCGGGTGGGGCGAATCTAAAAATAGCGTCTCGAGCCGGACACTCTGCGCATATATGGGTAGATGAACCGCGTTAAGTGAAAGTTCGGTTCTGGCGAGGTACCGCGTATATGAGAAATCGCGTTAAGTGAAACCGCGTTAAGCGGGGTACAACTGTACATTACTGTATATGGGAAAAATGGTTTCACATTACGAAAAGATTTTTAGAAATGGAACCCTTCTGTAACCCGGGGGATGGATGTCTGTACAATATATCAATGTCATTATAGTTACTGTATAATATTAATGTATGTATATATAAAGCTCCTCCCTGACATACGACGGGGTTTGGGACCCAAATCCAGGTCGTAAGTAAAAAATGCTTAAATAATACATAGAAAATCTAAAATGGGTGTCTCTTTTTCTTCTCAGCACCACAAAACCCTCACTTTTAAGCTTGCCAGCCATTTTTAAGTGGATTACAAATGAAAAAATTGTCAGTACACAGCGCAGTCACTGATGTTGGGACTCGAAGATACGTAATTTGACAATTTTGCTACGACTGTGGCAGGTCGTAAATCGGGGAGGAGCTGTATTCAGAATTTAATTGTATTATCACTCTTGGGGTTTTCATACACAAAGTTGCATATGGCCTAAGTTATTGCTTTAGTGTTTTAATGTGCAAATTTGTGTATGAAGTAAAAAAAAAATTATTTGCGTATGAATGCTAGACATGCAAGACACACAATTGGCAACTATGTAGACTTTACTTCAAGGTCACCACACCAGTTTCCCTTTTTTATTTAAAGGACCCAGGATATAATTTTGACCTACATTTTCCACACATTTTCTTGCGGCTTGTGCCGATTTCTTGTTCATCACAGGGATTTCATTTACTCATAGCAGTGTTGAGAGTTTTGAACCATGCCTCGTGTTGCTGTCGAGGGTGGAGGGGTGAGAAAAGTGAAAGTGCAAGGAGATTGCACCACATGGTGATAGTGTGGTGCATCCTGAGCCCTCTCCCTTGCAAAATATAAATTTTTTCACAACTTTCCTTCTATAACTTTTCTCCTAAATATGAATGCTTTATAAGGGAATACGGTTCATATTGCAATTCCACAAAATAACGAGGTATAAATTGGTGTACAAACAAAGCGTGAACAAAAATTTTGTTCTACTAATACTTAAGTTTAGAAATGATAATTTTTTTGTGATTATATATATAAAACAGTTTGTAGATAATTTATTTACAATGCTTATACAACAAATCCCAGCTTTTTATTTCAAATAGCAAGTTTGCTCTGACTCATAATGTGCAGTCAAGTGCGGTGAGGTGAGTAACAGGCCAGACCCCCAAGTATCTCGCGGGAGAGCGCCTAACCACACCCAAGAATGTTAAAGAATTCTACCGCCTCAGCTACCTTTTGGCCAAGAGATGATGTCTGTCTAATTGAGGGTGTTACTATACAGTAATGCAGGGGGCCCCCAAATTCGCGGGGATTAGGTTCTCAAAATGGCCGCGAATCGCCAAATCCGTGAATAACTTTTGCGAACCCGGGAGGGGCGGTACATTTTTACTTGTGTACAAAGACACATACATTGCCTGTGTGTTTGCCCTAGGACAATTATTTCTTTTACCTATAGTATTGTGTATGTGTGTGTGGACTCGCACACACGTACTCACAAAACACATATTGTACGAATAAATAATAATTAGAAAACCCCCTCAAAAATAATCAGAAACATTTATTAAAGATGTGACTACCGTACTACCCTCAAGTCTGTGCTCTATTAATAAAGTACTGTAATAGAGCGTGTACTTGAGAGTAGACTCATTATTAATAAATTTGTTTCTGGTTATTTGTGAGAGGATTTTCCAATTGTTATTTATTTGTATGTGTTTTGTGTGTGTGTGTCTATGCACACATTATTTACAATATAGGTAAAGGAAATTGCTGTCTCTAGAACGAATGGCTCTCTGTCTCGGCTGCATAAATGCCAGCAACTTTGAAAGTACCCACAGACATTCTTGGGTACATCCAGGGTGTCATCCCCGAATAACCGAGAACCGTGAAGTTAAAATCCCCCAACTTGGGGGGGGGGGGGGTTCCTGTACTGTTACTTTAGTGCAAGTTGCCTTAGTTTTGTATGGACCAATTTAACCCTTTCACTCCTAAGCGTGGTCAATGTTTTCATTCCAAGGTTTAATACAGTAATTGGCAGTTTTGAAATTATGAGAACTTTAGGTGAATTATAACTACTGGTGATATATGGTACAGTATCATTATCTAGCTCATGGCTGCTCTAGGATAATTGAAATGAGGTGACAAACATCAGTTTGAATTATATGTGTGTAGGGCTCTGGTCCCTAGTGTATGAGATACAGAAGTAGGACTGAAAGGATTAAATCTACATTAGCATTGTCAGTACCAGTCACAGATGTGCATTTAGGGAATCACAGGGTCAAAGATGTGTCATTGTTAAAGATTTAATTTAAATGGTAAATTTTTTTTAAACAAACAGTTGTAAGATTTTTGATGGGTAGATATTGAGCTGGGTAGTAGGCATCGTCAGTCCCTCTCAAAGGTGTGTGTGTGTGTGGGAGATAAAGAGTGAGCGAGCTATACAGTTAAAGGTCATTGTCACTCGCTAACAAACTGCTTAAAGATTTATTGTATTTTGCAAGGACATTTTGGAGGCATTATTACCCAAGGATAAAATACTAGTGAGGATAGTTCACCAATCAGTTGTTTTACCCACACTGCACAGCTTGGTGACGTCACTTGTAAACACACGTCATCTGGTGACCTCTGAGTGCCCGCGTCTGGTCCCGGGACCAGTGTATCGACAATTATGGTAATTTGTGCAATATACGGGTGCACCAGCAATGCTCAAATCTAAAGCAGAGAGCACATCAAGTATTATAGATTTCCCAGAAATAAGAAAACTTGTGATAAATGGATAAATGCCTGCAAATGCTCTTGATAAGATAAACACCAAATTAGGGTAGCCAAGAACTTGTTTGAAGAGATTTCGTATTTCTTTTGTATCTCCTTAGTTCTGGAATGTCTGTCAATATCTGGGTATCTACAGGAAGGTGAGATATTCATCTTGCTGTATGTGGCCAAAAAGAGCTCTTGAACACCGCACTTGTTTCAAGACACAAGGGAAGATTTCTTGTAGTATTTTAATTCTGCAAGGTCAGTCAATATCAGATCATCCAGAAGATTGTGAGACATTGTTCTTGCCATGTCTGACAAAAGAAAACAATAATATTGCCCAAAATAGAAGAAAAACCAGAGTTACATCACTTAATTAAATGCGGCAATCGTGATGCTTAACGCCTAGGGAAACTTGCTCTATTTTCTTAAGTACAGGGTATACATAGTAAGAAAATATCCAGTTGTCCAGAGTACCCTCAGACATTCACCTTGCCATGTCTGACAAAGGAAAATCTTTGCATTGTTAATAAGCTCAAAAAAATGAGTTGCTTCGTCCATGTCATCAGCGAAATCCCGCTGCTTCCAGTGTCTATTTTTCTTTATCACTTAATTTTTGGTGGCCTATGAGAACATAAGGCATTTCTTTTGTTATGCCTGGCCACATAAAAGCCTTAGCCTTATGAGTATTCTCAAAAAGTTTAACAATCAGACGTCAACCAAGGCAAATCCATCACATTGTGTGACTGCCCCCAAGTCACCAGATGACGTGTGTCACTAGCATGACATTGAACAGGTGGAGCTAAAGTTTATGACATTACAGTGGTCTGTCCTCACTGTTTATATTCCCAGTGTTACCCAGTGAGTTTCCTTGAAAATTGTAATTCTTTTGAATATAAGTACAGTAAGTCCTCGCTTAACATTGCCCCTGATAACATTGTTTAGTTATAACGTCGCTATTCTTTAGATACCCATGATTCGGATAACGTCCCGCCGATTCAGTACATCGTCGTCACGGACTACTTTGTATGGTGCATCTCATATTGACGTGCTACGCTCTCACCCGCGGAGAGTCACAGTGTCCCCTAGCATCCCCAGTCTTTGTCAGGCTACCACAGTGTTTGTGTTTTTGCTCTTAAAACTGTACTCTAACCATTCAAAATGGCTTCCAAGTGCCCATCAAGTGCTACTGATGCTACGTAAGACCATTAGCTTTGCTACAAAAATGGAGGTTTTAAGTCGTTTTGAGAAAGGTGAGGAGCCACCCGCCGGGTCTCAGTGACTCGTTGTCTTACAATTAAGACCAACCGCCCTACCTTACCTTACTTTAACCAGATTCTTTCGTGTAAAATGTTTTTACTGATGATCTTAAATTAGGGACTACAGTATCTGTTGCTCCTGATTCTGGCCATTCTTGTTACAATGCCAGAAGGTGGCAATTTGTTACTTTTGCGCTTTCATAATTTTAGGTATGCATTTATTGTTTTAATTAAGACTTGGGTAGTAGTGATTGATGAGCTTTGTTAACTACTGCAGTTTGAAGAAACTTTTATTTTTACTTAAATAATTTTTCTGAATCTGTTTTGAGCTGTTCACTAGTCATTCAAGTAACCCAGAAATTTTAAGTAATACAGTATATTTTTAAGTAATTGCCACAGTATTATTTTCACTGAATTCTGACAATGGATTTCACTTGAAATAGTGTCGGGCATTTGCCAAAAATATTTTCCTCGCTGGGGTAGTTATGACATAATCTTCCTTGTCTATGATTCTGATCAGTAATTTTACTCCTTTAACTTAGTATTTCTTAAATAGTCATTCCTTTATTTATTTTTATTTTTTGTCTTCCCTAGATTAAACCATATGCTAATTTCCATGCTCATTTCAGAACAACAGAGGAGGAATTCAACCCAAAACCAACAAACCCATGCTATTTATGCCACTCCCTCATTGATCTGCTCTGCTTGTTGTCTAACGCTTTCAAACGTAACTTCTCCAACTTGCAAAAGAAGCGAACATCTCGACATCCGTTTGAGCGTGTGGCCACACCTTACCAAGTGTACTCATGGGCATCACCCCCCTTGGATCATGGTATTGATGCACTCCGTGCAGAAGATGCTTTCAGCAGTAAGTTGGGATATGAGGAGCACATTCCAGGTCAGACACGAGACTGGAATGAAGAACTGCAGACAACTAGGGAACTTGTACGTCGCTCCTTGCCTGAGCGCCTTCTTAGGGAGCGTGCTATATTCAAGGTTCACAGTGACTTTGTTGCAGCAGCAACAAGGGGTGCCATGGCAGTCATTGATGGTAATGTGATGGCAATTAACCCAGGGGAAGACCCCAAGATGCAAATGTTTATTTGGAATAATATTTTCTTTAGTCTTGGATTTGATGTCCGGGATCATTATAAAGAAGTGGGTGGAGATGCAGCTGCACATGTTGCGCCACGCAATGACTTACAAGGTGTGCGTGTCTACAGTGCAGCGGATTTAGAGGGTCTTTACACCTTAGGCACAGTGGTTGTTGATTATAGGGGCTATCGTGTTACAGCCCAGTCCATCATCCCTGGCATTCTTGAGCGAGAACAAGAGCAATCTGTTGTGTATGGCTCTATAGATTTTGGTAAAACTGTGGTCACTCATCCAAAGTACATGGACTTGTTGCAAAAAGCTGCTCAACAATTAAAAATTCTTCCTCACAAAGTCTTAAATGAAACGAGTGAAGAGATAGAGCTTTGCTCATCAGTAGAATGCAAGGGAATCATTGGCAATGATGGCCGTCACTACATCCTTGATCTTCTACGCACTTTTCCTCCAGATGTAAATTTTTTGGCCTTGGAAGAGGTTCAGTTAAGTGCTGCATCCCTGGAGATGGGTTTCCCTATTGCTCACAAGCACAAATTAGCAACTCTTAGGCAGGAATTGGTGGATGCTTTTGTGGATAATCGTTACATGATGTTCCTCAAGTTTGCTGCACTTCACCTTCAACAGCTTGGTGCTAAAAAGCAAGAGGCCGCTAAGCTCCCTGCAGTCAAGGAGAAAGGAGAAAGTGAAAAAGTGAAGGACAACAAAGATATAGAAGCTGAAGAAGCAAAAAAGATAGTTGAGAATGTGACCGAAAGTATTGCTGCAGAGAAGCAGGTAGAGGAAAACACCAAGGATATCATTAAAAAAGCTGCTGCAGCTGTGGGATCTTTAAAGGAAGCTGACTTTGATGTAAGGTTTAATTTGGATGCCTTTTCCCCTGGAGTTCAGCATGCTGATCCACAAGGTGAGCAGCTCAAAAAGGAGCGACAGCTAATTTGTGATGCAGCAGGATTTTTAGTGAGTGTACAATTGCCTAGTCTGGTGCATGATCTCACAGACCATGCTGCTGCTCCCACTGATGGCACTACTCTGTGTGAGGCCTTACATACACGGGGAGTTAACATTCGCTACTTAGGAAAGGTTGCTGTTCTCTTGGCCAAAGTCCCTGAATTAGATTATGTATATACCATTGCTGTTGGAGAACTTATTGCACGGTCTGTTAAGCATATTTTTACAAGTTATCTCCAAAATGTTGAAACAATTTGCTTGTCATCAGCTATTGCTCACTTCCTCAACTGTTACATTTCTTCCTGTATCAGTCCTCATGCTTCCAATAAGAATGATGAGCTTCTTTCAAAAAAGAAAAAGAAGAAGCACCCATTCAGCAACAACAGTCTCTCACAATGGGCAACATTTTCACCCAAGTCTCTCTGGGCTCACATTAAGTCAGACCTTGAAAAGTATTATGACTGGACTCTGGAGACAGAGACAGTAGATGCCACTGTTCAGAAGTATGGACTCCAAAAAGCATCTCTCTTGAGAACCTTTTGTATGAAATCTGGTGTTCAGATGTTTCTGCGTGACTACAACTTTGACACCAAATCTCAGGAGACTTTCCATGAGCAAGACATAGTCAATGTGTTCCCCATTGTAAAGCATATCAATCCTCGAGCTACCGATGCATTCAACTTGTATACAGCTGGCCAGACCAAGACACAGCAAGGATTCCTAAAAGATGGTTATGACCTCATCAGTGAAGCCTTAAATCTTTTGAACAATGTTTATGGTGCAATGCATCCAGAAATAGCACAGTGCCTTCGCATGTTGGCTCGCCTAAATTTCATTATGGGTGACTATGTTGAAGCCATGTCTTTCCAACAGAAGGCAGTACTTATGAGTGAGAGAGTAAATGGTATAGATCATCCATATACCATTACAGAATACACCCATTTGGCACTCTACTGCTTTGCCAACCAACAAGTGAGTGTTGCCTTAAAACTGTTGTACCGTGCTCGTTATCTGCTTTTATTGATTCATGGTGAAGTTCATCCAGAAATGGCTCTAATAGACTCCAATGTTGGCTTGATTCTCCATGCTGTAGGCCAGTATAATCTCTCTCTCCAGTTTTTGGAAAAAGCTTTGGAACTCCATATAAAATTTTTTGGTGATAGAAGCTTGAAAGTTGCTCTCAGTTATCACCTTGTTGCTCGAACACAAAGTTGCATGGGCGACTTCAGGGGAGCTCTCAAAAATGAAAAAGAAACATTTACAATATACAAGAGTCAACTTGGACCAGAGCATGAGAAAACAAAAGAAGCTGATGAATGTTTGCGACACCTAACACAGCAGGCAGTTGTCATGGCTAAAAAAATAAGCGAGGCTTTTAATGGTCGTAGCACTCTTGGCCTCCCACCAATTCAAATACAGCCACCGTCCATGAGCAGTGTATTGGAACTTCTTAATATCATCAATGGCATCCTGTATGTTCAGATCACCCCAGAAGAAATTGAACGTGTGAGGGCAGAATTGGAGAAGGGTCATGCAAAAGCATTGAAGGAAAAGAGTAAAGCAGAAACTGGACTTGGTAATGACAAAAAGGAAGAAAATGAAACCAAGAGTGAAGAGAGTGACACAAAAAGTGAGGAGAGTGATACCAAGAGTGAGGAAGGTGAAACAAAGAGTATGGGCAAGTGTGAGGAGAGAGAAGCAAAAAGTGAAGAGGATGAAAGTCTGAAGGTAATTGAGGTTGATGTAAAAAGTGAAGAGGAGGAGGAAGTAGCAAGCAGGTGAAAATGCATGAATATAAGATTTTACACAGAGCTCTAAAATAATTTTCAAGTTCAGTTTGAACGGTCATAAAGAAATAGGCTGCAAAAGCACAATTGTTTGGATCATTGAACTGGCTCAAAAACAATTACCTCTTGTACACAGCATCGTCATGTAATGTACCAATGCCACATAGAAGTTCCTCATTGTGTGAGGTGGGCTGTGATAAAAGTTGCAGCTACACAGACAGTTCTTGTCCTGTGTGAAATGTAGTCACATGTTGTAGTTCATTTAACATATAAGTCCTATTTTGTATGAAGCCTCTAGTTTTGTATAAATAGCTGCAGTTAATGTAATACAGTGTTACATACTAGTTATGTTTTGGTTGTGTTTTGATAGAAATAGTTGACATTCCACTGTACAGCTTGAGCCAGAATATGCAAGAAGTTGGACAGCTGTTTGGCCACAACCATATCAGCTGTTCAGTATCATGCAATATTTATGGTGCTCACAAATGTGTTTGTTCTTTTTATACAACCAATTTTTCATAAACTCATAAATATATTTTATGTTGTGGTTAACTTGTTAAATTCACATCATCTAGTCTAAACAGGGGTTGTTAAAGATTTTATAGATGAATCTTAAAGTTACATTTCATATCAGTTACAATGACAATTAGTTGCTGCAGTTACATATACAGTACTGTACTGGCTGAACAATTGCATTGAGCTTTTCTTCCAAGTTAATGTCAAGTAATTTGCACTACTTTCAAGGTGAAAGGGAAGGTCAAATAGATTACTGTATATGGGAGCTGAAGTCTTTCAATCAGTATGGCATTTTTAATGCCTAAAGTATTTTTGTGCAATAATATTACCCAAATATGTTAGACTATGAAAGGAAAGTATTCAACTTGGTTTCACATAAAACAAATTTTGATGAAGTATAATGAGGATGATTAAATGACCCATCTCTACTATTAAGCTCACAACCTAGGTATGACATTTTGTGTTGAAATGTTGAAATCACTTTTCTTGGTATGTTCCTCATTGTCTAATAAAATAAAATAATTTTTTTTACAAATTCAGTACTGTACTTCATAGTGAAATGCTGCAATTTTATTAAGATGAGGATGCAGCACATTGAGAATTATGGTAAAAGACATTTAGAAAATAATTGATTTTTAGTGTATTTGAATGGTTTAAACTTCAATGCTACTGAAGATCCAAATGCTGCATTCTTTGTTTGTTCTATTATATTTAAAATAAATAAATAAATATATACAGTATATATATATATATATATTAGAGATAATTCTGACCTGTTGGTATTAAATGTAATAAAGGGGTCCTTAATTTCTTGCAGCTTTTAGAGTGCCTTGTTGTATCTTGAGTTAGAGGAAAATCTTGCTTATGAGAGCAGTGTGCTTCCTCTTTTAGCTTCCTTTCTTAAGATGGTTATATTGTATGATACACAGTGTATATAGAGCCTTGTGCTCTTGTAATGAAGAATTGTAGATAACCCAAAATAAATTATTGTTAATACTGTATGTCCATTTTACAGTGTACCCCATTTTTTGTTAACAGTTTACTTAGTCAGAAGAACACAGATACATAGTCGATAAAAGTCATAATGTTAACATAGCTGGGCCAGTTGAGAGCCCGAGCTCTCTTTTAGGCACCTGATATATATTACAGTGAACCCTCACTTTACGCGGTCAATTGAACCCACGGCGGCCCGCGTAAAGTGAACAACATAACATATGGGATTAATTGAAATGGAGACCGGGCCGACCCCCAAACACCACTTTTTCAGACACAATACCTACGTTGTAGTAAAAATAACTTCTTAATTTTATGATGGTATGCACACACAATTAATAATTAAGAGAAATATCAATAATATTAGGTTTTTTAACACTTACATTAGTAGAAAAGATGGCTGGTCACATGGGAATGGGGGGTTGGTTCCGAGGCAGAGGGCGGATTATTGGCCCTCACCTGTATCACTTGTATCAATTGTATCACTATCCACCACAGGCTTGCAGGGCCCCTTTGTCAAACCCCTCAAAGTCCATATAAGTCCATATCCTCGCTATCATTATCACTATCACTGACTTGGGCTGGCTGTGGTGGGTGGCTGGTGAAGAACTTGGTAATGTTTTGATGACTGGGCCACCTTGTGTGCAACATTTATCTCGAGGAAGTCTTGTGTAACATTTGGTATCATCTGGAATAGTACACAATGCATGGTGGTAATAATATATCAGAATGTTACCACGGTTATCACTTCAATATTTATTTACTTTAATTAATTTTTTTACATTTATTTTATAAGTATATACAGCTCCTCCCCGACTTACGACGGGGTTAGGGACCCAAATCCAGGACGTAAGTCGAAAATGCTTAAATAATACAGAAAATCTAAAGTGGGTGTGTCCTTTTCTTCTTAGCACCACAAAACTCTCACTTTTAAGCTTGCCAGCCATTTTAAAGTGAATTACAAACGAAAATTTTGTCTGTGTACTGACGTTGGGACTCGAAAATACGTAATTTGACAAAATTTTGGTACGACTGAGGCAGGTCGTAAGTGCGGGTGGTCGTAAGTCAGGGAGGAGCTGTACATACTTACAGTGGAGTTGATATACATAAATATGGTAAGGGAGGGAAGCAGTATAACATGGGTTGTATAAAGGTGGAACTAGAGGACAGAGCTGTCGGTATTATGTAAGTTGGCAAATATATTTATTGCAGTGCTAATTTCTACCTATCTACATGATAATTTCTGATGAAACGGTTTTGGTGGTACAATAAAAGCAGGTATTACAAAAAAATATTAATACTAAGACAATAGTTATGTTGGATCCATCCACTGTGTGTCTACTTCATACATTTTTTGTATGTTTTTAAACTATCAGCATCCTTGTTTATGTACCCAAATAATAATATTCTGATATGTAATAATAAAAGTACTACAATATATTCTTAAAGCTAGGTGTGTGTAGGGCTTGTATTTTTGGATAATGGGCAACACTTGGATAAAGTATGCTAAATTTATTGAGATTTGGTATTCTAGGACAGTCTGATACACAAAATAATTGAATGCTGCTCCTAGGTTAGCTGACCCAATTATAAATGGTCTAAAGGGTAGTTTGTATGTAGGATACCAAAGTTCTTGGCTTCTAGGTCTTTTTTAAAGAAATGGTAAAACATAATTTTTTAAGCTTTCATCATTATGCTACTGTACATGATTAGAATCAAACGGCAAATACAGATTTCTTACACTTGTACATTCTTTTACTTAATCGCAGAGACATAAACACAGACCACTTGATACCATATTCTGTATCATTCACATGAATTGCTGCTTCCTACTTGTCCACCCCCTCTCTCCTTGGTTCTAGAACATTCTTCATATTTTTTTTTTCTATCTCCTTGATCTTATCATTCTCCTGACATTCCTCACATCCACCACTGGATTATTGTATGCACACTGTACCAATAATTTCTTTTGTTTGTTCCACCATAGGAATTTGTTCATTTCTCTTTAATTTTTTAAGTCTCTGCATTGTCTTTGCCATTTCTTTTCTGAATTTCCTTCCTCTCTTCGTTTGTAGTCAAGAGTTCCTTCTTCACTCCCCAAATAGTTTTCTGTTGTAATGTCAGTGCAACAGGTTCTCTATACACCACCAAAATTGCATTCTTTTACACACTACAGGTACATTCTATGTACATTTCTTAATGCACAAATTACTTTCCTACCCTTTACTTCTCTCGAGTCATCATTCATTGTTCCATTTGCTTACACATTCTTTCCCAGATATTTGAAACGATGTAATGGTAATGTAAGATATAATAATTTGTACAAAAGTGTGAATGGGTAATGGAATTAATCTGTGCAAGAGTGATTTGTGGATTTTTTTTTTTTTAAATTCAATATGAAACCTATCATAAAGCCTATGAAAATGAATATAAGAACTATTAATAGTGGACTACTGATAAAGCATAAGAAAAAGAGCAAACAAATGTGCTTTCATGAACATGCTAATTTACCTGTAGTGATTTAAATGATTAAATGGCACTTGCAACTAGTTTATATGTGGCTGATGCAATACAGATTTGCCTATTTTATACTTTTTTTTTTTCTACATGTTTTTTTATCAATTTCTCTTGGCACATATTTCTATTGGTCTTTCCCCATTTCCATTAATTTCTGGCACTATTACACAAAATACCTACTGCTACCTGTAGCTCACCCTTGTATTTAGATCTGTTATCAGTACCTATGTAGTGGATTCTGTCCCCTACAAACGCTTTTGTCACTGAGTAGCCGACCCCGCGAATTCCCCAGTGTATGCCTCGTGGTCTAGGTCAACCAGCGCCGCCTTACATGACGGAGGTCAACTATTAAGCCATGCCTACCTCCGCTATATAAGATCTCACCTCGTGGTGACCTACCTCTTTCTATCTACAGCCAGTCTTCAAGCAACACCTCCTCCTTCTCCGCTCCTGCCTGGCGGCCCTCGCTCCCGCCGGCGACCATGGCGACCCACAAGCTGGTCCTCCTCTGAGCACCCTCACCAACCAGCTCTCTCTACATCACGCTTGTAACCACGCTACCACTTCCCATCACCAAGCTGCACTGTACATCCAATACAATATGTATACAGAGAGCACATTGTGAGTTTCCTTTCTCCATCCCATCCTGAGTGTGAACCAAATATCACATAACCCCACACCTATACAGTGAAATTTATAAATTTGGGGGGTCTTCCCAAAATCATCTTTTTCTCACTGGAGCATCAGCACTCCAATATCCCACTTTAGTCAGGCTTGTAATATTCTGAGATTAACCACCTTGTATTTCAGCACATTTTTCATCATGTCAGCAATGCCACACCACCTGCTCTCATCCTTTCAAATACTCCTGGTTTTATGTTCTTTAGGTGCCCCAAGCACACTTCTCTTTGCTTTTTAAGTGTGTTGCATTCAAAGCCAGGTTATCCAGGCTCCTTTCATTCATTGTTTCAGTTATCCTTCCTGTTTTTCTTGATTATATCCTTGTATTTTCAAGCACCATTTTTTTTTTGTTACAAAGGTACATAGGGTGGTGGAGCTAATGACTTGATATAAATTCATTGTTACCTTTATTTTCACACATACACTAAGGTTCATGGATAAGTATATGCAGGTAACTTCTCAGTGGAAAACATTAGTGCACTTATGGGTTTCCTTGCAAGCTAACCATTTCTGAATCTAATAAAAAAGTTTTCTATCTCTTTCAAAGGTGAGGGAATAAGATACAGTAAGTCCTTGTATAACGTTGGCCTGCTTAACGTTGTTTCGGTACTAAGTTGCTAATCTTTAGATACTAATAATTTGTTTAACTTCCCGATGACTCGGTACAACGTCGTTTTGCGTTGTCACGAACTACTTTTTATGGTGCATCACCCTCTCTCGTCTGGCCGCGCTTACCCTCTGCTGCTGCGGTGCTTTTTGAAGATTAGTAGGGTCATTACCTGATACCTGACCATTGTGGACTTGATCTCACCCTCCTCTGTATATATATATATATATATAGTACCTTGTTTTGTACTTCTCCCTTAGTCTGTACTCACCCTAAAGATGTGAATATATATATATATATATATATATATATATATATATATATATATATATATATATATATATATATATATATATATATATATATATATATATATATATATATATATATATATATATATATATATATATATATATATATATATTTATATATATATATATATATATATATATATATATATATATATACATATATATATATATATATATATATACAGTTAACCCTCACTTTACGCGGTCCCGCATTCCGCGTTTCCACGTTTACGCGGTGCCTTGCCAGAACCTCACGTGCTCACATTACGCGGTACGTGAACCCCATTACGCGGAGAGTGTCCGGCGCGACGCTATTTTTAGATTCGCCCCACCCGCCCGCCTGCCTGCCTCTCCCTCCTCCTCCCTCCGCTTGGGCAAGCGGCGCGGTAAGGTTGCGCAGTGTGTGTCTTTGTTGCGTTATCACTGACGTCATATGACGTATCAGACCTGTGATTGGCCATGCATCCCTACCCCCCTCTGCTGCTAGCTGTAATTGGCTTAAAGTATTATGACGTGTCCACCCGGGGGAGGGAGGGAGGGAGGAAAGACGACGCTTGACCTAGCCGCGGCAGTTTCATCCCTCAAGGCCACACCGTGTAAACGCGCATCCATTGTTCCGTAAAATGGCTTCCGCCGGACCACCACCCCCAGAGAGAAACCTTTCCTTACCTGGACCCAGCGGCACTAAGCCAAAGAAGACACGACGTTCCTTAAGCTACGAGGTGAAGTATACCATCATCCAAGAGTTGGAGAAAGGAACAAGGCAGGTTGATTTGGCGCGCCAGCATGGTGTGAACGAATCTACGATCCGGACTATAAAGAAGGATGCAGCCAAGATAAAGGAGCACATGAAGATCACAAAGTCTACAGGCGCTTCTATGATCAAGTATTTTCACAACCAGGTGCTTCTCAAGACAGAAAAATTACTTGTGAGGTACTTGGTGCGTCAGGCGCGACGGAACATGGCGGTCGACACGCGCTCTGTTAAGGACTACGCACGTGAAATGTACATGGCAGTGGCACGAAAGATGGGAACTACAGAGCCCAAACCCTTTAATGCTTCCTCTGGGTGGTTACAGAGGTTTAAGATCCGGAACAAGATCACCAATATAAACATTGGTGGTGAAGAAGCGAGTGCTGATCGTGCTGCGGCTCGGGAATTTCCTCCGTTTTTACGTGAGATTATAGAGGAAGGACAGTACAGTGACGACCAGGTGTTTAACATGGACGAATCTGGTCTTTTCTGGAAAAAGCTACCTTCCAAGTCCTTCGTTGTAAAGAATGCCAGCAGGATTCGGGGCCGGAAAATGCAGAAGGAACGCATCACCGTCCTGTTTACCACCAATGCCTCCGGTACCTGTAAGCTCAAGTTATCGGTGATCCACACAGCACGCAAGCCGCACGCCTACAAAACCATGGACATGACCAAGCTAAATGTCCACTGGCTGACCGCACGTAAGGCGTGGATGTTCTCTACACTGTCCCTCTCCTGGTTTGATGACTGTTTTGTTCCCGATGTAAAAAAATTCTGTGAGCGACAGAATGTGCCATTCAATATTTTGTTGCTGCTGGACAACGCACCAGGACACTCGCCCCTACTGTTAGATCGTCACCCCAACGTAAAAGTGGTCTTCCTTCCTCCCAACACTACGTCATTAATCCAGCCCATGGACCAGGAGTTAATCTGCAATGTAAAAGCTGCATTCTCAACAAAAAAATTCCAGCTCCTAAACGACTACACCAACACCAGGGAAGAGTTGCGTAACCTGAGTGACACCACCACCGATAGCAAGAGCGAAGAAGATGAGGATCAACAGTTGGCACAGCAAAACATACTGTTCAAACAATTCTGGAGAGTATTTAACATCAAGAAAGCTGTGGACTTCTTGGTGGAGTCATGGGATCAGCTGTCTATTGCTACAATTCGTCACGCATGGAGACATGTGTTGCATGGAATACCAGGTGAGAGGAGGAGTCAATCTGTGACTGGTGAGGTTCAGAATGTTGCAGTAGCAGTGGACCTTGCCAGAGAAGCTGCGCAGACTGTTACAGTTCCAGGCTTCTCCGAGACCACCAACGACGACATCCTGGAGGTGATCAGAGATCCTGAAGTGACTGCCGACGAGATGTTGGAAGAAGAACACGTCAGTGAAGAGGAGGAAGAAGGTGCGTCATTCTCCGAAGAACACAGTTTAAGTCATAGTGATATTAAGGGTGCCATGGATGTGCAGAGAAAATGAAGTCCTTCCTTTCCCGCGACAATGACGATGACCGCTATGAAGTCTTCCATACCCGGCTGGTGCAGGCTATGGAGCCGTACATCAAGGTGTATCACGACAACATCAACGCCAGCCGTCAGCAAAGCATAACAGATTTCTTCGCCCGCAACCCACCACAGCCAGCCCAAGCCAGTGATAGTGGCAGTGAAGATGACTTTGAGGGATTTGTCAGGGAAGCCCTGACAACTGTAAGTGACAGTGATGGTGATTCACCTAGTAATGGTGATTCACCTGAGGGCCAGTAATCTGCCCTCTGCCTCGGAACCAGCCTCCATCCCCGTATGCCGACCCATCTCTTCTACTACCGTAAGTGTTCCACCTAATTTTTAGTTTTCTAACCTAACCTTTATTTTTCCTATGTTAACCTTTATTTTTCCTAACATAACCTCTTCTATATTACTTGTTTTTTCATACCATCATAAAGTTAAGATAAAATTTTTACTACAACTTAGTTATGTGTCGTCAAAAAGTGGAGTTTGGGGATCGGCCTGGACTCCATTTTAATTTATCCCATATGTTATGTTATTCACTTTACGCGGGACCCTCCGGGTTACATTAACCGCGTAAAGTGAGGGTTAACTGTATATATATATATATATATATATATATATATATATATATATATATATATATATATATATATATATATATATATATATATATATATATATATATATATATATATATATATATACATATATATATATATATATATATATATATATATATATATATATATATATATATATATATATATATATATATATATATATATATATATATATATATATATATATATATATATATATATATATATATATATATATATATATATAGTGGTCCCTCAGTTAACAAGCACAATTCGTTCCAGAAGGTTGCTCGTTAACCGAAACCATTGTTTCAATGGGTTTTTGGGTAATTGGTTCCACCTCACCGAGAATTACATAACAAACGAAAAATAAATGCAGTAAAGTACACTTACTTTGAGGTGTACATGTAGAAGGCTCCTGGTTGATGATGATGATGATGGGAATTAGAATGGGGGTGGAGGAGAAGGGAGAAGAGAAGGCACCCCATGCGCCAATTCACCCATAAAATTTTAGCTCACTTGGTGTAATTCAAGATTATTTTCTTTAAATCAACACTGCACTGCGCTATATATCATCAATATGTAAAATAAATTTTAAAATGACCAATAATTTGACTGGGAACAGAAAAAAAGCGTTTATGTTGAAGAGAGAGTGAAGCAAGATGTTACCTCCACTGAAAAGACAGAGACTGACGCCTGTATGGTGTATTGACAGGTTGTTTGGCGCGCTAAAAACTAGTTTCCCTGTACTTAAATTATGTTAAATAATTGTTAAAATAACTAAAAATTTTAATATAAGACTTTTAAAATTATTGAATAGTACGAACTTCTTGATATTTACTAAAATAGTAAGGAATTTAAGCCCTAGAACCGATTACTGTATTGGCGGACTAATACGACAGCTAGTGTGCAAGCGAAAGCATGTTGAGGGTCGCTCGTAAGGAATTCGTTAATCGAGGGAATGCTCGTTAACCGAAGTTAAGAATCTTATGGAAGTTAATTCGTTAACCGCTGGATCACTGTATATATACAGTATAGTCTGCATTTACGCGGATTTTGTTTATGCATTTGGTCATTTATGCAGCACCTTGCCGGAAAGAAAATTTTAAGTTAAGCGGTTCATTCCATCATTTACGTGGGAAGCGGCGCCTGGAGGGTGCGCATTAGGTCGCTCTTACGTTATCGCTGATGTCATATGACGTATCGGACTGTGATTGGGCCACGCATCCTTACCACCCACGCATTCCCTCCGCCGCTAGCTGTGATTGGTCTAATGTAACATGACGTGCCCTGCCACCAGAGGGAAGAAGTCGCTGACCTAGCCGGGCTAGTCTCATTGTTCTCAGTTCTCCGCGTATACTGTTCTCTCTTGCGCCCGCTATTCCCCTCACAATGGCTTCCGCTGGACCCCACCACCCCCGAGAAACCATGAACTACCTGGACCAAGCCATGGTTATGTGAAGGATATCATCGAGTTGGGGGAGAAGATCAAGCTCATCCTTGACAGAGACACAGTCAAGCATCGGTGTGAAGTGTCTAATAACCTTCTGTCGAAAATTATGAGCCATATGTCCAGATGTATCACGACAACATCAATGCTAGTCTCGTCTGCAACCCACCACAACCACAGCCAGTCCAAGTCAGTGATAGTGACAGTGAGGATATGGTCTTTGAGGGGTTTGTCAGGGAGGCCCTGCAAACCTCTGTGAGTAGTGATAGTGATTCACCGGAGGGCCACTAATCTGCCCTCTGCCTCGGAACCAGCCGCCATCCACGTGTGCCGACCCAGCTCTTCTACTAACGTAAGTGTTAAACACCTTTAGATTTGTAGTTTTTTATTTAGATATTATGTGTGTGTCAATACCATCATAAAATTATGATGTTATTTTTACTACAAGGTACGTATTGTGCCGGAAAAAGTGGAGTTTGGGAGTCGGCCCAGTCTCTATTTCAATTAATCCCATATGTTCTGTTATTTCGTTTACGCGTTTCTCTTTTTACGCGGACCTCCATAGGCTCAATTGACCGCGTAAATGCAGACTATGTATGTATATATATATATATATATATATATATATATATATATATATATATATATATATATATATATATATATATATATATATATATATATATATATATATATATATATATATATATATATATATATATATATATATATATATATATATATATATATATATATATATATATATATATATATATATATATTCATGTGGAGTCTAATGAAAACGTGGATAAGATAAATCTTGATAAAATAACTTGGGGAAAACTGTGGGGTATAGGATGTTTGGTTTGGATGGGATGGAGAAAAGGACACTCACAATGTGTGCTCTCATGTATACATGTTGTTGTATTGGATGTACAATGCAGCTTGGTGCTGGGAAGGCAGCATGGTTACAAGCGTGATGTAGAGAGAGCTGGTTGGTGACGGTGCTCAGAGGAGGACAGCTTGTGGGTTGCCATGCTCGCCGGCGGGAGCGAGGACCGCCAGGCAGGCGGAGGAGGAGGAGGTGTTGCTGACTGGTTGGTGTAGGTAGAAAGAGAGCGGTCACCACGAGGTCAGGTCTTTTATAGCGGAGGTAGGCGTGGGTAGATAGTTGACCTCCGTGATGTATGGCGGCGCTGGTTGACCCAGACCACGAGGCACACACTGTGGAATTCGCGGGGTCGGCTACTCAGCGACAAACAGCGTTTGTAGGGGAGAAATCCACTACAAAACAATGTTGCCTCTGAAGATGTCTTGAATAAAGACAAAAGCTAAGGTGCTCCGTTGTTTCCTTTTCGCGTGATTTTATCAAGATTTATCTTATCCACGTTTTCATTGTGGATCTACATGAAATATATATATATATATATATATATATATATATATATATATATATATATATATATATATATATATATATATATATATATATATATATATATGAACCGGCTCTTGTGAAATCTTACAAAGTCTAGGATTGCTTTTAGTGTCCTTGTGGCATGGTGGTAGCATTCCCTGGTCACACGCAATAGGTCGAGGGTTCGAGTCCTGGCTGGTGAGGTCGTTGATTATATGTTGAAAGTTCGCACAGGGCCGGATTCAGGAGTGGGCAAAGTGGGCAGCTGCCCAGGGGCCTCTACATATTACAATATTTTATTTATTTGTTTTTTCATTTGGCTTATTTTTATTTTCATTCTTTAAAATTCATGTTTATCTATGCCATCATGTAAAACTATGTTCAGCAAGAAGCGTGATAGAAATTAGGCTAGCTACTCCTTGAAATTCATGAATACCTGGTTTTCCTATGAACCGTATATTTTTAATGAATGCTATTGTTTTTGTTGCTAATAATATATTTAGAATTCCACAAACATACATTGATTAAAAATGTATTACTGTACATGGAATAACGAAATTGAGATTAAAAAAACAACTAAAATATTTTTTTCATTATCACTTCCATTACGAATGCCATCAGGGCGCTGTGTTCTAATTTCCTCAATATAACTGCATATGGCTTCAAAATTCTCCAAAGAAGTGTTCAAATTTCAAAATTTTCCCGGGGGGCTTACAGTGCCTCCTGGAACTCCCAGATGTTTAGGCTCGCTTCACTCGCCACCCCACCGTCTTGGGTAGTTATAATGAGGGGGGTCTCCACAAAGAGGCTGCCCATGGGCCTCCATATGTCTAAATCCGGCACTGAGTCGTGTGTATATATATATATATATATATATATATATATATATATATATATATATATATATATATATATATATATATATATATATATATATATATATATATATATATATATGTGTGTGTGTGTGTGTGTGTGTATGTATATGTATGTATAAATAAATAAATAATCAAAATAATAATAATAAAAAATAATAAATAATAAAATAAATAAATATTGAAGTGATAACCGTGGTATCACTATGAGATGTACTTATTACTACCATGCTATTGTACTATTCCAGATGATATACTAAATGTTGCATAATACTTCCTTGAGATAAATGTACTGTATAGTATATATCAGGTGCCTCAAAGAGAGCTCAGGTTCTCAACTGGCTCGTTATGTTAATATTGTTATTATTATCCACTCTGTATCTGTGTTTTCTGGCTATATAAACTGTTTCAATTCAATTCTGTTTCAATTCGCTGGTAGAAGACTTTGTCGCAAGCAGAAGGGGAAGAGAACTTTGTTTGATGTCTTGGGGGCGGAGGAGTTGGATTTCCTGAGGCGTTGAACATGGTCAAACTTTACTTCATTAAGTTTAAAATGTTTATTCAGCAGGTATGAATTTTTGTGCTGGGATGACTCCAGGGACTCTGACAAACTTGGTTGTTTCGCTGCCTATGTCGTCCATGTCTACATAATCCACCCGATCTGCTGTTGTTGACAGTTCCGCCTTGAGCTTGGAGTTCTCGCTCAGCTGTTGAACTCAGGTTCTGAGTGTTCGGTTCTCTTTAGCTTCAATGTTTAACGTTGCTTTAAAGTCGTTTATTTCCCCTTGCAAGAATTCCAAGTTTTTGTAACTTCATTTACCTCGGTAGTGAGATGGTGGTCAGCTTCTAGTTTCCCGATGGTCTTCGTATTCATATGTTGTATGATGTCCTGAACAAGAAGAGCCTGTTGGACTTTAATTTCACATCAGTCAGCGCTTGTTTAGTTTGCTTTGAATTTGTGATACTAGCAGCCAACTTAGTTAAATCGGAGCTAGTGAGGGTATACTGCCAGCCTGGGGTCACTAATCCTAAGGGGGAATACTTAAATCTAATCTTAATTTCTAAGGGTCGCTGCCACCAGACCCCCTCTGGACAGTATGTCACTCGTTAGGTAGCGGGAAGAGTGGACTAGGCATTGGGTTAGGTTTTTCATTGACCAGATCGATAAGGGGAAAGAAGGGTGAAACCACAACATGTCTTAGTTCTTTCAAATGTTCCTTCTACTTACTTCAGTTCATTTTTGATACTAACTAACCTCAATTCTTGTTGGTAGCATGTCGATGGTCTAGGCACATGGGTAGTGTAATTCTGATATCATGGTCACTTGGACGGAAATAAAGGTAGGCTAACTACTGTGGGAGAAATGAATACTCCTAAAATACTTAAAGAATAAGTTTATTACTATAAAATCAAACTACCAGGCTCAACTCCTGGGCTTATTGCAGACTCCGTATTTCTTATTTACTTATTTTCTTATTTACTCAACAGCAATTACTCAGATATTACACTCTTACCGTGCACAACCTTACTGGTGTCACATTACATTACATAGCAGGACCAGTTCCTTGTCCTTACTCACAATACACTAATACTGATACAAACACTGACATGGGTCCACCACCCAACATGGGGAAATTATTAACAAACACATGCAACCACACTGTAGACCATAACTCCAAGGTCTGTCCCAGGGTATAGCACTGGCGCCTCTAACAACTGCTGTTGTGGTCGGTTACACTCCGACACGAGGTGGGTCTGGGGTCCTCGGCCCACGAGGTAGAGTAGAGCCGATTAATCATGCCGAATCAGCGCCATCACTCCTATATTGACCACTGCTGGGTATCCACCGGCTCCGAGCGACCGGTGGGTTTCAATTAAGCCCACCCTCGATCTGGGAACGAAGGTGAAAGATGATACGGGAGGTTTTTTTGGGGGGAAGCATGGTGGGCCACAAACAAATCTTCAGTCTCGCCACGTCAGATATTTACGTTATATTACTTACACGAGGTGAATGACAATTCCAGTGTTAAGCATGAACACTGATGAACACTGATATTCACTACAATAGACTGAATCAAACTGAATGCTTATAAACACAGAACATACCTGGGAACGAAGGTGAAAGATGATACGGGAGGTTTATTCCTCCCGCCTCGCACTGGTTTATATACCCCTGAGTTGCCAGCGATCGCTGCTCACGCAATGACAGAAATTATAAACAATCTAACTGTTACTCATTCAAGGATGACCCTCAGTTGACAAAGGTCTGGCGAATTACTAAAGTTGATTTACACAGACTAATTCAAGGTTGCGTTTGCCAGTAGAGAGTGCAATAAACGTAGTGACAACTGTGTTCGAAGGCGGGACTTACTGGGAGTGATCCTGAGGGTAAAACAGATGGGAAAACACTTCTCTCCTGAGATTCTACAAGCGCGGTGGATTTGAATGTTATGTAGCGTAATATGAATTAAAATGGGTTTTTAGGAATGACAATGATGTGCGCAGTACAAGGGGAGTGTAAGCTGGCTGTAGAGAGTTGGTGGTCAAGTTATGTGGTCAGCTGGGATGGCCGCCCTGTGGGACAGTGGGGGAGGGGGACGGTGGGGTGGTCACGACTGTAAGGCTCGGATAACAAGTCGTGACAATGGGAGGAGGTTGGTGGGCCGAGCACACTTCGCATGGCAGTCACAGATTCACCAATAAATTGACAAATATATTTACTTAGGGGAATCAAAGGTAGATATTGTACTGGTTACGTCACATACTTAGTCACTCACGAATCAGATTTTATGGAATGACCCTGTTTTTCGACGAAAAACGCGGAGCTCACCAAACGTCCCACCACCACACAGAGAGACGAAGATTAACATTATTCTGGTGGGTGTGTCTCAAGTAAGAAAAATTATGTAACTGTAGGGAAAATCAACGTATTCACAGACTGCTTCACTCATCTTCTGTTAAATGCCAAAAAACATTAACATTTTACTTTATAAAATTATTATGGTGGATTTGTTCACATGATTGTAAACTGAAAATATCGTATGGTGGACGTGACGATAAATTGTTTCACTCTCCGTGCTAATACAATATTGACTACTTTTGGGTTAAAAATATAAATTTTGGTGAGTTGGCCTTCAGAAAAATAACTAAATAGTAATGCGGCCCATGACTGAGGAAAGGTTGCCCATGTCTGCATTACACTAAGCGCCTTTGTCAAAGTCTTTCAGGGCTCAAGTCACCAAGAATAAATCATTCGTGTTGTATGTGCCGTGAGAGGCAAATATGAGTGGAATAAAGAGGAGGGTCCCCTATACAATACTGTACCATTAAACTCAGTGTGTTGTCAGGCGTGTCTCTTCCGCCACATTTAGCTGAAAACGGAGTGAGGTCGATAAAAATAGACTCTTAGGTAGTTCTTCTCAAAATAATTTAGACGAATTGTGTAAAATTTTCACCTAGGAGTGTTGAACCTCATTTATCATGAATTCTAAGTAGAAACAATCCCAGGTTTTGCAGCTGACGCGGAGAGCTGATGGAGTAATCGGGTAATGCCTCGGACTCAGTCGTTAATTCTCGCATAAAACTGGTTCGTCAACGACCGTGAACTACTGACTTTATGTTTGAAGTTAAATGTTTTTTGTCACCTTGTAAAAAGTTCAGCTTGATGTAGCTCATGAAAGAGTTTTCACTGAGACAAAATAAATGAAACGGTGAAATTTGAAATGTGAAAGGTGAGGAGATCTGTTTTGACTTATTTATTTGCAGCTTCCCTGTACTGTATACAGGGGTATACACTTACTCTTACTTCACTACGTGGAACTTGCTAACAAAACAAATGGCCACTCAAGCTAATCCCCGTAAAAAAAAAAAATTAAAGATTGTACTTACCATGGTCCAGGTGGGTGGAGGGCGGGTGTGTTGTATTAGGGTTTTAACTGAGTGTGTGGGCGAAGAAAACCAGGGAGAAGTTACGTTGTACCAAAGCGTCAGTATCATTGTCGTAACCACTTTTTTCACTTATACGTGTAAGAGGAAGAACCTTTCTATACGAGTCCATACGGTCTTCAGTATAATTTTTTTTTACAAGATTTTAAGTTCCCCAATAAATATTTTATACTGTACATGACCATTCTCAATGCAGAGTGGTGGTGGAGGGGTGTGGGAGGCGAAAACTGGGCGATGGGCTTCACATGACATGAAACACACCGACCTTCCCCCCACCACTCATCTTTCTAGGAACGAGCTGTTAATAGTAATAAGTTAGTAATGTCATCTCATATCGCGTCACTATAACTGCGTCACATATTTTCTGAGACTTACACTGCAACAACCTAATATCCAAAGTCTAATTAATTAGACTTTGGATCTATGTTTACAATACGCAATTAAATCATAACAAAAATGATGCAATACATTTTAGAAAATTCTTACATAGGTAATACATCAATGTATACAAGAAAATCTCCCAAATCTTTCCAAAATAACTGCTGCTTGGAATAGAAAATAACCAGAACACCTACCTGTAGTTCACAAAAATTATAATACTAAATTATGCCTCTGCATAACATTATAAATTTTCACTTCCTGCCAAGTAAGTTCTATAAATATACTAGTCATTTCGGGGCATATTTATAATTTTTTTTGGTTTGCTCGTCGGAATAACGCGGATTATAAGATTACATTCTACTTAATATTCTAATACTTAGAATAGATAATTATTTACAATTATATGTACAGTTTCGGACATTTTCACGTTCGACATTCACTCACAAATGTGAACACCGTGAATGTAAGACTAGGAAATTCAAAGCAACAGGCAGAGATTCGTTTATCTGGTAAAAATGTGTGTGGGTGGCTGGGTGCTACACTGCTACTATAGTATGCGGTCTACCGAGCTGGAGTTGGTCTACTTTTACTTTTATCCTCTTCACCACTGATCGGCTCGTTAGCCGCTTGAGCGATCGGTCACGTCTCTTACTTTTCATTTTCTTTTATCCTCTTCACCAGGATATTTACACTGTGGCGTCTATTAACCCAACCTAACCTAACATAATATAATATATCGTAACCTAACCTAGGTTAAGTTAGGTTTGGGGATAGAGGAATATATGGACGGGGTTGGGGAGTGGAGGTGCAGCAGTTAAAAGTGAAGCGTTAGGTAAAAATGAAGTGCCAGACGTACATTCGTACAGCGGTCGGTTGGCGTTGCTCCACAATCAACCTCAGTTGAAGTCAGTTCTGCTTAGATGATGAATATGCATTCCTGCCACGTACGTGCTTATACGCTTGGTATTGCTTAAATCATATTTTAATACAGTTTAGTGAGCGTTATCCTAAGGTCAGGATGTTGTAAGGATGATGATATATTAATACAGGTGAGTGTAACCTGAGTGTTACCCTTAGGTATATATATATATATATATATATATATATATATATATATATATATATATATATATATATATATATATATATATATATATATATATATATATATATATATATATATGCAAGTAAATCACTGTGGGTGCGCGTGATCCAGGTATATGCTGATAACCACAAGGAAAGAAGAAAACACGAAGTTCCCAAGCGCGCCCGAAGGTTATAAACATTTAGATCTCCCTATTCTGAGCATTTTGAACCCCATATATAACAGGCGGAAATGGAAAATAGCGACACAATTGAATTTAATTGATTTCACGTATTTTTTGGTCTTCGTCGGATGTTATCATTGGTAAACAACTCCTAGGGACTCAGAGAAACGTTTAGATCTCCCTATTTTGAACATTTTGAACCCCATATACACCAGGCTGGAAGGAAGGTGTGACCGTGTGGGTGTGCTTATTTATGATGTATGGGCCAAGTGTATGATTGATATTCCACCGGTCTGCATTTTAAGAAAAGTTGAATGTTTTAAAACAGACGTTATTTTGATTCGTTTTTATCAAGGATTTAAAAAATAAACTTTGTTTTGCTCTAGCACGTCACACTTTATTACCAGTAAGACAAGATCATATAACGTATACATACACAAATACAATATACAAATGTGACAAGATAATACAAATAAGACAATTCAGTAGGCTTCAAAATTAACTAAACATAAAGATTGTTGTGATTAAGGCTATTTGTCTGCAAATACAGAAAGAAATGATATACAGTATATGAATATGTATGAACATAATATTAGGCTTCTAGGATGGGTGAAACTTTTTTTTTCGATTTTCGGGCGATCTTTTCACTGGCACAATCTCTCTTCGGTATCCAGCAGTAGTCTGCCATCATGTTCACATTCCACCTTCCTTGATACCTCTTTTCCATTTCCTTAATGTCCTGGTGAAATCTTTCACCTTGCTCTTCACCTAAACTACCTAAATTTTCAGGAAAATAATCAAGATGGGAATGTAAGAAATGCATTTATAACACTCATATTGCAACCCATGTGTTTAAAGTTATTCAACATACCTTCAACATTGTTTTGATAGTTTAGATCTTTTCTATTGCCTAAAATAACATACACAACATTCTTGAAACTATTCCATTCTTCTTTCTCACACTGTTCATCGATTCTTCAAATTGGCGGTCCAACATTAACTTTCATATTTGAGGGCCCACGAAAATGCCAGCTTTGATTTTTTCATAAGTTACATGGAAATTTCCTGCAGATGTACCTGAAACAATCACTTTCCTAATCTAGGGCTTTTACAAATTGTTTCATTAACCCTAATTTAATATGCAGAGGAGGCAACAGCACCTTTTTAGGGTCAATCAATGGTTCATGTTGAATATTTTTGGAACCTGGTACAAGAGCCTGTCTAGGTGGCCAGTGTTTTTTGTCCCAATGTTCAGGTCTTGTTCTGATGTCCCACTCACACAAAAAAAACATGGCATTTTCGTGTATCCACTCTGTTGACCAAGCAACAAAGCATTGGCTTTGAAGTCTCCACAAACCAACCAACCATGATCTTTATCATGAACTTTCTCGAGAAGCATCTGCAAATTTTCATAAGTTTCCTTAAGATGAACAGAGTGAGCCACAGAATTTGATGAAAATACATTTCCATTATGAAGTAAACCTCCTTTGAGACTTGATTTTGAAAATCAATGAACAACCTCCATTCAGTAACTGTATAGGTAATGCCAAAATAGTTAATTAAAACAGACACATTTTTACAATAAACCAAGGAGCCTTCCTCTGAAAAAAATTGAGCTAGTTCTTGTTCACGTTGCCTATACCATGAAAAATATGTCCCTTTGCTCAATAACTTCTTTGGTTTCAACCTAGATCCTAAAAGTTCAGCAGACTCCTTTGGTAAATTCAAATCCCTAACCAGATCGATAAGTTCACTCTGGGTAAACACCTCCGGTACATCACTAATATCTTCAGATTGATAAACATCACTTCCGTTACCTGACGATGAATCACGGTCAGATTCTGATGACACGGACTGCAACACACTTGGCGGAATGGGGACTGGATCCTCAGGACCATGTGGCACTGGTCTCATGGCAGATGGAATCTTGGGATAAATGATTCCTTGTATATTTTTTTTGCATTATATCCCTCTATTTTCACAGAGCAAAAATAACAGTCATTACCATGATTTTTAGGCTCCCGCATACCATAGGGACTCCAAATGGCATAACTTTTTTCTTATCATATTTCCACTGTCTTAAACCATCAACACAAGTGCGACATACTTTATGTGACGCCCATGGTTTCTCTAAATCACCTATTTTCACTCCAAAGTAGGCAAAATATGCATTTTTCACAAATGCGATTATTTCTTGTCGTTGCTTTTGCACAACGACGCACCCACATATGTCGCAAAATACGTTTGGATTGTTCAGACATCCACGAGAAGACATTTACAGGAATAGTATCTTAATAGAGCAAAACAAGGAGATTTAACATTATATCCACGAGGAAAGGAAACAACTTGGTTAGGTAATTCAATAAAAGATTCTTCTCACGATTTTTTTTTATTACTGGGATTAGCTCACCCGGGCACAGGTCACTGACCCACATCGGGCCCTGGGGGACGAATATATAATACTAATAATTAATAATAATAAATAAACGAAATTTACACTAATATAAAATATAAATAATAAAATAATAATGATAACAGAATCTACACCGAAAATCATTATGGTACTTCCACGCCATGTGCCCCCACTTACAACACTTATAGCATATTACTGGAGATTCGTTGTAGACAGCAACCCGTTTAAATCCCACACATCTCACAAAGACCTTCTCTGGCGCTGGACCTTTGATTAGCGCAATTAGCTGCGGCTTTGGTACTAGTTCTCCAACATTTTTAATTACACGTCTCTTGGCCCCAAAAAATCTATCGTCAGCCAACACATCCTCGGGGTCAAGGTAAACAGGATAATCAAAAAGAATGATCGTCGTACATTTCCCAATGGACTTCACAGGCTTTTTCCATCACTACATTCTCAAAACCTTTTGTGGTTAGATCTCTAACTGCTTCCTCATCCTTCACAATAATATAAGGAATATGTTTACCTTCTTTAAAGAGCACTTGATACCCTTGATGGCGCTTAGCGAGTCTAACTGACCACTTTACCTCATCATGAAAATCCACGCCATTATTCTTGGGGAAGTAAAGACGTGGCCTCCTCGATGAGTTGCTGCCATCTAAACCATCAATGGGGCTTACACTCGTTGTACTGATCATGGTTGAAGAAAGACTCACACCATCAATTTTCTTTCGCTTATCCATCAAGTGGGAAATATTCTTTTCACTGCTTGTACTATCTCTGTTCCTCCTTTTATTCTTCTTTTTGCCATTAACAACCTTAAACGGCTCCCGTTCTTCACATTCACTGCTGCTGGACAGCTCCATATCCGACAACAGTCCTCCTGCAGTACCCTGGGCTACATTGCTGTATCCACCACCCAATTCCGTCACTTTAGTAAGCGACCTGCTCGTTGAAGCTCTTCCATCAGCCATGACAGTACGTGTCCAGCCAGGGAAGTGTAGGAGAGCGACCAGCACGTCCGACCAGAACGGCCAGCGTTCAGGAAGTGGATTAAAAGGAAGGGAGCACCGTCTTTGGTCGTAAGGGTGGGGGTAAGTTGTTCCACACCCTCACATCATGATATTTTACGAAGGTCTGTGACTGAGAGGAGTCGTCAAAATGTTGAGACTCGTAATAGACTCGGGCTGACGAGTTGGCGAGTCACAGCTGCTGTTAACTTAAGGCGTTTTAGATGCACGGAATAGCTAATGCATTCGCTATTCTGTCTGCGTAGACGTTTCTGCTTAGTTGTACGCATGACAACTGGAGAGGGAAAAGCAAACTCCCTTATCAGGCGTTAGCTTGTGCAGCGCCCGAATAGCTAACAATCAATCAGCGAGTTTCTCCCACTGAAACAGTATGTAAATACGTGGATCGTGGCCGCTAATGTAGAATATTTTTATTAACATTGAAGAGTTGGGGGCATATAAGGCAATAAAAAACTGTGAGATAAAACAATAAAAATAATTCTATACACGGTAGTATATTGGATAGAACCTAAAACAAAGTGTATGGCGTGAAAGAATTGAAAAGGATTACGCCTAGTTGAAGCCTGTTTTGGCTCCTCCCGTTTTTAAGTGGGCGCTGTCCGATTTCATTTGCCATTGGTGACTGGTGAAACAATATTGATAATTACTCAAATATGATTGAAACCTTAATATCACTACTCATTATATATTTTAAATAAGGGTGAACAAGTTGATTACAGTTCTGTAAGTGCAAAAATTAAGATTCACACGAACCTGAAAGTCGTCATATTTCGTGTATAAATATGCGAACACCTAGACGCGAGAGAAGAAGCACAGCTGCTTTGGTTGTCACCTGTGGTTTCAGAGTCCGGGAGAAATTATCTTTACAACGGGCCCGATTTTTTTTGTTATTCTTATTTATTGTTGATTGATTGACTTTTTTGTCTTTCTTTCCATAATTTTCTATATATTTTCTTCACTATTTATTTCCGTATTGTGTCCAAATAACAGTTCTCCTAATTTTATTGTTGTTTGAAGACTGGGTTGTACAACAGGTATTTCCAAGATGTGGTAAAATGTCGTATTTTTTAAAGACAGTCCGGGAATAGTTAACACGTTAGCTATTCCGTGCATCTAAAACGCCTTACAATTAACGCCTTTAGTTTACACCGGAAACAAACCAGAGCCAGCGTTACGGGGGACCCTCAATATTTATCGCCTCCTTGCGTGAAATATAACGCCTTCAGTGTGAGCAGTAAGAGAGTGAGTAAGAATAAAGTTTGTGTCTCTAGGCCAGCTCACAGCCTCGTTGGTACAACCACAGAAGCACAGGTGAGGAGAAACACCTGCCAACCAACATGTTTGCTTTCTTGTTTACACCAGCGGAGGAGAGCAGGGCTGGCTCAGGTTACCCAGTGTCTGTCTGTTGGTCTGGCACAGGCACGCTTCCATCCCTTACCTAACTTACTGTCCTCCTCTTGATTACTCATTTTATTATTATTATTATTATTATTATTATTATTATTATTATTATTACATAATAGAAGCCATCTTTCATTTTCCATAATGCAATTAAACTGATCAGATAATAGTTCACAAGTCCCAAATAATACCTTAATTTTCACAGGAGTAAATTACAAAATATAAAAACTGATTTATATTTTATCAAAAGTATCGAGAACCACAACACAACAAAGACGCTGTAAACAATGCGTTGCCTAAGTATAGTAATAAATTTTTAATTAACTATCATATTTAACCTTTTTATTGTTCATATGGTTTTTAGATTTCCCCTTAATATATATTTTTTAGATTTTAATGTTTTTCAGTGGTTACAGTGACAGCATGAGTTTAGTATATAAACCAAAGACTATATACTCAAGACATGAATGAATTTAAAGTACTAGTCTGTAATAATACTAGCTGGGACCTGAAGGCACAGTGACGTCATTTTATGTAGTCCAGACTTAGGATGGCGCTGCAGTCGTATCTGTGACGTCACGTTGTCGTCTGCATGTTTTAAAAAACTTGGACTACAGCCAAGAATAGCCATTTTATAATCAGTAAAATTTTTGATGACACCATTATATTTCAGTTTAACTTTGTTGTTATAGATACTAAGAAATTCGTCATTTTATTAATGAAAAAGTGGATACTTTTTTGGATACTTTTTAGATGATTATGGATACGATTTCACTTTTTTATTACTTCTGTGGATACGTTCGATTTTTCCCACTGGCAACACTGTAGCCAAGGCTTCTGGGCGCGCAGTTCACCATGCCGGGTAGATCGAGTCCCTGCAAGAGGAGAAAGGATACACATCCACATTTTCATTTTCATCGGGTTCCAAAGGACAAGGTAGGTAACTTAAGTATTTAACCTCTTGTGAGTTACAGTGAAAATGTGCAGTTATATATTGAAATACATTTCAAATCAGAGGCAGCAGCTTCATCAGTCACTCCGACTCACTTGATACAAATTTGACAGGTGTCGCAGATGGCAGAATGCCATTGACATTCCCAGAATATACGAGAAGAACTGTGAGAAATTGCACAGAAGTCATCGAGTGTGCTTTTTTCCCATTATAATATATATATATATATATATATATATATATATATATATATATATATATATATATATATATATATATATATATATAGTGCATGATTAATAATTAATAATAATATTAATTATTAACAATTAATTATCAATACTTAATATTATTATTACCATAAAAATTAACACTAATTATAATTAATGTTAATTTTTATGGTAATGTTAATATTTACATGTAGCATGTTAGATGAAATATTATTGAATTGAATTGAATTGAATTGAAACAGTTTATTTAGCCAGAAAAACACAGATACAGAGTGGATAATAATAACAATATTAACATGGCTGAGCCAGTTGAGAACCTGAGCTCTCTTTGAGGCACCTGATATATACTATACATTTATCTCAAGGATGTATTATGTAACATTTAGTATCATCTGGAATAGTACAATAGCATGGTGGTAATAAGAACATCTTTAATATGTTACCATGGTTATCACTTCAATATTTATTAATTTTATTTATTATAATACATGAGTAACCAAGACACAACTTGAATGTTTGGTTTTGTGTTTGTTTATTTCAATATAGATGAACAATAAGAATGCCTTTTAATAGCCAAGAACTCTATTGAAAACAAGGTCATTTATTCCCCAATTTTATGTAACGGCATGACAGGTGATTCATCACTTGCAGATGATTAAGCAAGAGAAAAGATTTTCTTAATTTTTGAACTCATCTAAGATCTTGAGGCAATGGAGTTAGTGAAAATTATACACTAGTATTTTCATTATTTCGTTATATGTATACATACTGTACATATGTCTAAAATAAATGGAAACGTAAAAAAATGTCATGACGTGACGAATAGCTTTTGGACGCAGCCAATAGATGGCGCTATTATTGAGGTATCTGGCAACTAAACCGTAGACACATTTCATATATTTTAGCTGGATCTTTCCTATCTTGAGTAGAGTATCTTTGATATGAACCGCTCTTCTTTACTTCAAAAAATATTCATAGACAATAATAATACTATGTTATAGGTATTATGGATATTGTAATCATTAATTACAAAGGTCTTACTATTTTAATAGATACAACTAATAATACTAATCCTATTCATTAGTAATTAAAAATTATTAAAGCATTTCTCAACTGAGTCTGCCAGAGAGAGACTTTGTTGAGTAAAGTTTTTAAGTTCGTTATCTCCTATACTCGTCTATAAATAAATAAAAAAAAACGTAAGAAATATAACCGAAGAACTATAGCGGCTGATATGACTAATTTATTATTATTCCGATTTTAAAGGACAGAGATATTGTTAACGGAGGCTTATTTGACCAATGTGGTTCTTTCTTTGTTGACGTGTAATGGTGTGAATTGTGACACAACATACAGTTAATCTTGTAATGTTGGCGGCCGTGAATTTATCAAGTGAAGAATCCTTGCTTTAGATAGAAAAGTAGTGTTTTGATAAGTGAAGAACTAATATAAATGAATAACTCAACTTAATACTAACGAACTACACCCCGCAAATTGTGGAAGGTGAGTTGATAAATGTGTTGTTTGTTTTTGTTTGGTAAGTGTTCCATATAACTCTGCTTATTTTTTCGTGAGTAAAGTTTGATAAGTCTCCATTAAGGCTCGGCGGCGTAGTGATGATATTGTTAAAAACGCTTCACGTTAGTCCTGGTTAGGGTTAATATTCGTCCATTGGCTGCCCTCAGGTTTCCAAATTTTCAATATTACAGACATAAGATCTTAAGAATGGAGGAAACTGCAGCGGGCCTATTGGCCCATACTGGGCAGTCCCGTTTACACCCAACCCCTATTGTTCATATATCCATCCAACCTAAGTTTGAAGCTATCCAGCGTATTCGAGTTAATGATGATAATTGGTAACTTGTTCCAGTCGTCCACTACTCTATTTCCAAACCAATGTTTACCTATTTCGCGCCTAAATCTAAATTTGTCTAATTTAAAACCATTGTTACAAGTTATAAATTCACCAAAACAAAACATACAACTTCATATCATTTCTTGTGCAAATCAATATTAACGGAGTATCTCCCAAATCTTAAGGCATAAATTTCTGTACCCGCCAAGGGCCGCCATGTTGCCAGGGTCACTTCTCTCCCTCCTATTTGCGACATGACAACCAAGTGCCATTCAATTATCGTGGGTTATTATTCTGTTTAGCACATCTTTAAAGCGCATAGAAACACTTACTTCTCCGCAATTTGTACCTCGTATATTCCTCAACCCTTGAAGCCTCTTGGAAACCTTTCAGAAAAATCGCACAAGTGAGGAACGCCTAAGAAATTAGATCAATAAATCTCCACCCGCCATTTCTTATCCCACCACGAGCTGTCTGGAACCGCGAGGCCGCAGGGGTTAGGTTAGGTTAAGGTAGGCTAATTTAGTGAAAGTTAGGGGTCTAGTTGTTTGCTTTCTGATGTATTTGGATGTATTTTGTTCAGATCTCACCTTCGTTTTTTATGATAAATAGCCGTTTTTGATCAAGGATGACTTGCATCTGTTAAAAATAGAAGAAAAAAAAGCGATGCATTTCCCATGGAAGCCAAGGTTAGATCTGAACAAAACACATCAAAATGCACCAGAAATCAAACATCCCGTGACAAAATTTGAGCGTGCTAAAACGAACAATTACTCTCGTGATGACGTGTGATAAGTGTTCTCTCCCTTATCTAGCTGTTATTCAGCAAGTTTATGAGAACGACAGAAGCAATCCAAATATTACAAGATCACGGTGTCCTACCAACTGTGTCCTACGTGTGGAAATTGTTTACTTTTAAGAAAAGATAAATTCATATGCCTGTAACCATAAGTTTACCAGATCGCCCAGCTGTAACCTTCACCACTGTAGCTGGAACGCTATTTTTTTTTGTTTTTATGGTGTGTTTTATGGTGTGTTTTACTCAAACCTGACCGTTATTTTGGTGCAAATTAGCGGTTTTGGTTAGAAATGATTTTTTTTTCAATCTGCTAAGTTGCACAAGAAATGAAGGTCAGATTTGAGTAAAACTCCACAATACATCAAAAAACCTATTTTTGTATCAAAACCAGAGGACAGCCAATGGACGAATATTTACCCTGGTTTGTTGTCTTTGGTATTTTCACAATATCGTTTCATTTTACAGTAATTTGCAAATGAAAATTCAGTGGCGTAGTTAGGGAGACTATCAGCGGTTCGGTAGTTATGGATGATGTTTGTAGACACATTTTTGTTTGCTGATTCCTTTAATTTCTTCTCATTTTCTTGGGCAAATGCTTAGTTTTCGAGATATAGGCGAGTTAAGATATAGATTAGGTTAAGGTTTCTTAGGTTTGGTAAGATTAGGGTATTGTTATCGTTTCGGTCATGTCACGAATTTTAGGATTTTAAGTTTTGGAATCAGTAGTTTAGACAATTGTAAGACTTTCTTCCATAGCGTTTCCGCTGGAAATTTATAATTTTCGAGTATTTTAATCGATAAAATTACCAACAATATTACTTGTTCAAAGTGGGTAGGGCTTTGAATTAGAGGGAAAATTTGGGGTAAAATACTAAAAACAACACCAATCAAACCTTTGAAAACCTGACCTAACGTTTCCTAAAATGTTAAGAATCACTTTCGAGTTTATGGATCCCTCCTCATCTGAGCAACGAAAACAACACCAACATATACTAAAATCCGAAAACATCATCACCACCAACTAAATACCATGTATTTTTCTGGCCAAATAAACTGTTTCGGTATCAGTTTTACAGTTTTATGATTTTTAAGCGTCAGGTAACGTTAGGTCAGGTTTTCATTTTTTTTAACCCCATATATTCCCTCTACTTCAAACCCTGCCCACTTTAAACAAGTAATGTTATAGGTATTTTTTCGATTAAAATACTTGAAAAATATAAATTTCCGGCGGAAACGCTATGGAAGGAAGTCTTAGAATTGTCTAAACTACTGATTCCAAAACTTAAAATCCTAAAATTCGTGTCGTGACCGAAACGACAATTTTACCTAGATTGGCATATTTCAGCCATTTCTCTGTTTTTTCCAACATAATACAGTATCCCCCAATAAAATCAATGAAAACTGGGATTCTTAAACCCTCGATCTACCAGAAATTGCTTTGCGAACCTACTGGTAGATCGCGATCAACTTTTTGGCCACCCCTGAGTAAAGTATTCTTGATTTTTTGTTTTGCTCTGTTTCTCTACATACAAAATCAATATAATTTCGTGGTTAACCATTTCTGAATCTTAACCGGCAGTTACTGTATTTAAGTAGGATTTTTAGCGTTTAGTGCTAAAGTTATTTTGAACTTTATAGTTTATAAGCATAATCGAAAATCAATGACCGTTTTTTGGTAGAAGTGAATGAGTAAAATAGTTTTGTTGAGATACTTAGCTCGTTAAGAAAATATGTGAGCCAATCTTTTTGTCATTTATTATTATTATTTTGGTGTGGTTAATAACTTAATGCTTTAGGTAACCTTGTATTTGACGGACGTAAATCATTTGTCCACCGTGTTCGTTTGAGGGGGGGGGGGTGATAATAGAAAATACCTAACTGGTATTTTAGGTGAGGTTAGGTTAGTTTGGTTCATTTTATGAACGATAATTTACAATTATAATGCAACTATCTGGTACTTTGGGACGCCGGATGTAAACAAGGGAGCGCCTGATTTTACTCCTGTTAAATACAAGATTACCATACTTCATATTTCTTAAGCGTCAAAAGTAGCTAATTTAGACACTTTGGAACAGAAGTTGTTCCTGAACTCCAGAGCAGTTCATATTCACACTGGGAATTGCTCTTTTTATATTATTTGTGTTTTTCTGAGAAATTCACTCCAATTTTGTTTATATGAAGCCTTTAATGTTTAATTATAGTGATTAGTAGATTAAATTTATTGTTTACTGTTTAAGTAGTTGCTAGTGATGCGATTTCTCAATATTTAATGACTCCGTGCATGTCAATTTCTATATATTTCGTTTATTTTTCAAAAATGTTAAATTACTTTTAACCAGTTGTTGGTGTTGTGCAATACTACGCTTCAACTGAAGTTTTTAAGAGGGAGCGCTGTAAAATTAAAAGATACATTTCTCTGGTTGTTCACAAAAAAAAGTGACTGCCTTTATGAAAATGGTGGCTGCCAGACTGCGACATTTAAATATTCAGCATTGATGACAGGAACAAAGCTTAAGCTAACTACCTAACAAGCTTTGAATATATTTGTTAAATTTAAATTTGGTAAGGTTTGGTAATGTGACTGGTGTACTGTATTGTTTTGTCTATATGAAAAGGACCTTAAATCTCACAATTAAAATAACCCCGAGAAAAATAACCGGCACCTTAATTACTTAATGTTAAGTATTTGTTAAAGGCCTCTCTGATATTCATGAGATTGAGAATAAAAGATGATAACATGAATCTTAAAACCTGAGATAACCCTCATACTCACCAGAAAAATAAATAAGATGCAGGTTTGTTTCATCTTACGATGTCATTGGAGTACTTGGTACTGCAGTAAAGCTCAGTGCGTGCAGGCGTTAGGTCTCAACACACGTTGTTCTACCAGGAATAGCATAAAATAAACTTCACTGACAGTAACACCGTCGTAAAAGTTCCAGTTTAGTTAAAGTTTTGGCAACTTTAACCTGTGGTGCATTGTGCAACCAGATGCCACGAATTATTAACTCTCCTCACCGTAGCCATCAAGATGTTGGGTCTTCTGGCTAGATAAACGAGATAAGTCGTGGGGCGGCAAATAATTGACATCATCATGTACCATTTGATGTAGATAAAATAAATGGTACTTTTTACATTTTGAAAAAAAAAAAACCTCTTCAAGCAAACTACGCGAGATAAGAAAATTTCACAATAGAAATAATTTTTAGGTGGGCTTTGTAGGCGGTTTGGTGCAGCATTTATTTTGCCGTAACCAGTAATGAACTATAAAGGAGAAGATGAATCTAAGTAATAAGTGAAATTATTGTTTGTTTTTTTCGTTTTTTTTTTGCAAATTGGAAAAGAATCTGATTGTAATCTTATGGTATGCTTGTGGAGCGGCAGGGCGCATTTCTAACCTTGTCGGAACAAGGAATCGCTTCCAGATACAGTAGTTTTACTAGTAACCCACGTCACATAGTCCTGCGATAGTTAACAAGATGGTAATCGTGCTGACGAAGACGTCAGGAAGTCACTGCCCATACAATTAAAAAAAACCTTGTGAACGTACACCACTAAGACGAAGTCTGGTGAAGGTCGCGGGGGGCACACTGTATTGTATTGTAAAAATAACATTGCTAGAAGTATTTACAAGTTTAGGGATATTTATTTCGTGGGTTTTATGTAGCATAGGCCTACTCAGTGACAAAGTCGTGGAATAACCTATGACTGGTGGAGATAACGAAGCAGAGAATGGTTAAGTCGACTTTGCATGAGGCTGGTGAAGGAAACAGTAACTCGGCTTAGGTAGTTCACATTGATGGTGTTGTTTCCTTAGTCGTTCCCGGGATGCCACGCGCGGTGCCATCAGTGAGGCCACCTTGGCACTGTCCTTTTTCATTGCCAATAGCAGGGTGCGGCACCGGTGAAATTGGTGGTCTGGCGGGCTCACCAGAGTACTGTTGGTATTGTTGTTGGTGGCTGGGTGGCGCCATGTGACACGCACCTCTTCCCCAAGGTGATAAACATACGTGGACTCCTTAAGGAACTCGCCATAAACTTTCTTTTGTTTTAGTGTCACACATTATCACCATTCAACTGGGCAAAAAAAAAAAACTTAAATTTGTCGAAGTGCGTTAAGTTTAAACTATAATAGAAAGGTACTGTTAAAGTATGGTATGATTGAACTTAACCAAATACAGTATAATGTTGTAAAGTTTTCATACGATTTGACTTAACAAAACGAATATAGTCGTTGACAGAAGTGAGTGACGGCACAATTTGAATGTCTGAGTTTTGGCACATTTATAATGTGGTCATACAAATGCAGGAAACATCTATGTTTACAGCTGTTGTGTCTTCGTCCACTGTCGCTCTCGATAGAAAATCACGTGAAAAATACAATATTTGACAAACAAACTTTCATAGAATATAATCAGACAGGCAAATGTTAGAATAAACGAGGCGGGCAGGTGCTCTTTAATATTACGAAATGCGGGAGCCAGCACTTAGGATACAACAACCCTGATTACAACTATTCTATTAATAATGCTGTCGATATGAACAATGATCTGGGCGTTGTGATAGAACATTCACCGAAAGAGAACCTTCGAATGCAAAGATGGGAAAATACTCCTTCAACTGTACAAATCTCAACTACGTACGAGATTGGATTACTGTATACAGGCTTGGAAACCTTAGCTCCAGAAAGATCAAACATCCCAAGATGGGGTGCAACACAGAGCGACTAAGATGATTCCGGACTAACAACTCTTCAGACAAAACACAATAGGGCAGATCTCATTGAAACATTGAAAATCATGAAAGGGATGGAAGGTTTGAACCCGAGCCATTTCTTGGTGATGTGACGTACCACCAACACGAGAGGACATAACTTAAAGCTCGCCAAGTTATCATGCAAAATGAACATAAGGAAATACTTTTTCATACAGAGGCTGGTAGACCTATGGCATGGTCTACCAGCCCAAGCTGTGGAATCAAGAACAGTACTGGGCTCCAAAATAGCCCCTGACAAAATTATCAAGAACAAGAATGGATCCTACAAAGGCCTCCTGTCCTCGGCATGGCCACCTCTAGTGGGTGGCCATGAGGTAAAAATAAAAATGTTGGTTAATTCAATATACTTCTTTTGCCTCAGTTGTATAACAAAGCACCATTGAGAGCTGTATAGTACCACAGTTATTGGCCAAATACCTTTATATATATATATATATATATATATATATATATATATATATATATATATATATATATATATATATATATATATATATATATATATATATATATATATATATATATATATATTTATTATATATTATATATATATATATATATATATTATATATATTTTTTTTTTTTTTACGGGCATTAGCCCACCCGGGGACAGGTCACTGACCCACATCAGGGCCTGGGGTCGAAAATATAATAATAATAATAATAATAATAATAATTATCGTGGTGTTTTGTGATTTAGACGACTAAAATAACATTAAGCCTAATATTTTTTTATGGGATTAACCCACCAAGGCACAGGTCAAGGATCCACATCAGGGCCTGGGGACGAAAATATAATAATAATAATAATAATAATAATAATATTACAAAATATATATTATAATAATCTTGATAATAATAATAAATAAATACAACAATTAAAACAAAGTTCAATAGTGAGAAACGATATTAGGTATGTATGTTGTGTTGTCAAAGTAAGAGAAACAATTGAAACTGCAATTGTGTGTAAATGAGGTAGAAAGTCTGAACAGCAACCTGGGACGTGCTGTGCAGTCCTTTAATGGGATGTACAGTATTTGTGGCATACAGCGGGAAAGGGAAAGTTGCCATTTGCCAAATTATATGTATTTATGGGAGAAAAGCAACATGTCGCTAAAAGGTGATAAAGTATTTGAGACTGATACAGTATTTAATTTTCTCCTCTACCTTTTAGTCACGTCATTTTAAATCAAAGCCCTGCAAATACGTATCTCCATACGTATTCTACACGTGTAGTTAGAGGATATTAAGCGCGAATGATTGTCTTGGTTCATGGGATTCGAAATGGATTCTACTCTTATAATACGCAATCGAAACCGAAGGGGTATATAAATGTTGCAGTCAATTCCTTCTTCAACAATCAACCAAACGAAATGGAAAGTACTAAATGAGTCGTATCTCGAACATAAGTATTTGGTAATTAAACAGGGCTGTGGAGTCGGAGTCGGAGTCGGAGTCGAGGAGTCGGAGGAAATTTCGGCTTGTGGAGTCGGAGTCGGAGTCGGTAAAATTGTCCAGACTCCGACTCCGACTCCGACTGAAGCTATTCTGTTCCTAAGAACAAATATATGAACACAGGCATATTCATTGCAGTGATTCCACTGATCCCACTAATTTTCTTAAATTATTAAAATAATTTATTTCCATTTTATAAGCATTATTATGAATTTATTGTAGCAGGCACAGTATAGCACTATAATTTTGGACGATAGTCTCTTCTTTACCATTTGAAATTTTGAATTATATCAAATTTTGTTTCGTTGAAAACTGCACAGAGGCTCTCAGCTACAAAACAATTAGCTACAACCTGTTTTTGGTGAGATTAAGGCAAATTTAATTTAATAACTTAATCATGTAAGGTTTATCCATTTTCCTTAATAAGGTATTCATTTCTTTAATGTACATAAATATATAACTTTACTTTAAAAGGAATTGTAGGATCATCATTTAGATCCACATCAGATTATGAGCTTAAACAAAATTCATATGCTGAGATCGAACTTTTGGATATACATGTAAATGGTGTTTTCTAGTTAATATCTTGAATTCTTAATAAATTTATTTTTCTTTTGATTGAAACTTTGAAAGTCAAGCCTATCATCTTTTTGTAGTTCTTAAATATCGTCCAGATCATTAATAAAGCTGTAGCAGTATAGCCACGGTGTTTTACTTTTTACCTATGCAGGTTACAACATACAAATTACAATTAGGATGGTAGAAATAGTTGTTACAAATAGGCCAAGGAGTCGGAGTCGGAAGCATAAAAATTTGAGGAGTCGGAGTCGAAGGTTTTGT